>NW_027314752.1:16093106-16395075 GCF_023375885.2 Dermacentor andersoni
GGCGGAAGTTATCCTATAATATCGTTAAAGAAAATCCGGGCTAGCAAATTCGTTAAATGCAATAGATCATGTAGTATGTGAAACGTATTCCACAGCGACGCGTCATTGCTGCGTGATTTGAAATTCGGAACATTTTCTCGTCAAAGGAAGCGAAACAGCGTTTCTCTCAAGACAACCTTTCAGGTGTCATGTCGCATGTCTTAATAAATAACCATCCTTTGTTCATCAAGGTGGAAGTTTTTCTCTAATATCTTTAAAGAAAATCAGGGCCAGCAAATTGGTTAGATGCAATATATTAGGTAGCATGTGTAACGCATTCCAAAGCGACGCCTCATAGTTCTGTGATTTAAAATTGAGAGCATTTTCTCTTCAAAAAAAGCGCCACTGCGTTTCTCTCAAGACAACCTTTCAGGTGTCATGTCGCACGTCTTAATCAGTAACCTTCCTTTGTTCATCAAGGCGGATATTTTCCTCTAATATCACTAAAGAAAATCCGGGTCAGCAAACTGATTAGATGCTATATATTATGTAGCATGTGTAACGTAGTCCACAGCGACACCTCATAGCTGCGTGATTTAAAATTCAGAACATTTTAATGCCACTGCGATTCTCTCAAGACAACGTTTCAGGTGTCATGTCGCCCGTCTGAATAAATAACCTTCCTTTGTTCATCAAGGTGGAAGTTTTTCTCTAATATCTTTAAAGAAAATTTGGGCGAGAATATTGGTTAGATGCAATATATTAGGTAGCATGTGTAACGTATTCCACAGCGACGCCTCATAGTTCTGTAATATAATATTCAGAACATTTTCGCTTCAAAGGAAGCGTCCCTGCTTTTTTCTCAAGACAACATTTGAGGTGTCATGTCACACGTGTTAATCAATAACCTTCCTATTTTAATCAAGGCTGAAGTTTTCCTCTAATATCGTTAAAGAAAATCCGAGTCAGCAAACTGGTTAGATGCAATATATTATGTAGCATGTGTAACGTAGTCCACAGCGACGCCTCATAGCTGCGTGATTTAAAATTCAGAACATTTTCTCTTCAATGGAAGCGAAACTGCGTTTCTCTCAAGACAACCTTTCAGGTGTCATGTCGCACGTGTTAATCAATAACCTTCCTTTGTTAATCAAGGCGGAAAATTTCCTTTATATCGCGAAAGAAAATCCGGGCGAGCCAATTCGTTAAATGCAATATTTCATGTAGTATGTGAAACGTATTCCACAGCGACGCCTCATAGCTGCGTGATTTAAAATTCTGAACATTTTCTCTTCAAAGGAAGCGAAACTGCGTTACTCTCAAGACAACCTTTCAGGTGTCATGTCGCACGTCTTAATCAATAACCTTCCTTTGTTCATCGAGGCGGAAGTTTTCCTCTAATTTGCGAAAGAAAATCCAAAAAGCAAATTCGTTAAATGCAATATATCATGCTGTATGTGAAACGTATTCCACAGCGACGCCTCATTGCTGCGTGATTTAAAATGGTGAACATTGTCTCTTGAAAGGAAGTGCCACTGCGTTTCTCTCAAGACAACCTTTCAGGTGTCATATCCCACGTCTTAATCAATAACCTTCCTTTGTTCATCAGGGCGGGCGTTTTCCTCTAATATCGTTAAAATAACTTGGGGCCACCAAATTGGTTAGATGCAATATATTAGGTAGCATGTGTAACGTATTCCACAGCGACGCCTCATAGTTCTGTAATTTAAAATTCAGAACATTTTCTCTTCAAAGGAAGCGCCACTGCGTTTCTCTCAAGACAACCTTAGAAGTGTCATGTCGCACGTTCTAATCAATAACCTTCCTTTGTTCATTAAAGCGGAAGTTTTCCTCTAATATCACTAAAGAAAATCCGGGCCAGCAAATTGGTTTAATGCAATATATTATGTAGTATGTGAAACGTATTCCACAGCGACGCCTCATAGCTGCGTGATTTAAATTCTGAACATTTCCTCTTCAAAGGAAGCGCCATTGCGTTTATCTCAAGACAACCATTCAGGTGTCATGTCGCACGTCTTAATCAATAACCTTCCTTTGTTCTTCAAGGCGGGCGTTTTTCTCTAATATCGTGAATGAAAATCCGGGCCAGCAAATTCGTTAAATGCAATATATCATGTAGTATGTGAAACGTATTCCACAGCGACGTCTCATAGCTGCGTGATTCAAAATTGGGAACATTTTCTCTTCAAAGGATGCGACACTGCGTTTCTCTCAAGATAACCTTTCAGGTGTCATGTCGCACGTCTTAATCAATAACATTCCTTTCTTCTTCAAGGCGGACGTTTTCCTCTAATATCGCGATAAAAAATCCGGGACAGCAAATTGGTTAAATGCAATATATCATGTAGTATGTGAAACGTATTCCACAGCGACGCCTCATAGCTGCGTGATTTAAATTCTGAACATTTCCTGTTCAAAGGAAGCGCCATTGCGTTTATCTCAAGACAACCATTCAGGTGTCATGTCGCACGCCTTAATCAATGGCCTTCCTTTGTTCATCAAGGCGGAAGTTTTCCTCTAATGTTGGAAAGAAAATCCGGGCCAGCCAATTCGTTAAATGCAATATTTCATGTAGTATGTGAAACGAATTCCACAGCGACGCCTCATAGCTGCGTGATTCAAAATTGTGGACATTTTCTCTTCAAAGGAAGCGCCATTGCGTTTATCTCAAGACGACCATTCAGGTGTCATGTCACACGTCTTAATGAATAACCTTCTTTTGTTCATCAAGGCGGAAATTTTCCTCTAATGTCCCGAAAGAAAATCCTGGCAAGCAAATTCGTTAAATGCAATATATCATGTAGTATGTGAAACATATTCCACAGCGACGCCTCATAGCTGCGTGATTTAAATTTTGAACATTTCCTCTTCAAAGGAAGCGCCATTTCGTTTATCTCAAGCCAACCATTCAGGTGTCATGTCGCACGCCTTAATCAATAACCTTCCTTTGTTCATCAAGGCGGAAGTCTTCCTCTAATGTTGGAAAGAAAATCCGGGCCAGCCAATTCGTCAAATGCAATATTTCATGTAGTATGTGAAACGAATTCCACAGCGACGCCTCATAGCTGCGTGATTTAAGCTTCAGAATATTTTCTCTTCAAAGGAAGCGAAACTGCGTTTCTCTCAAGATAACCTTTGAGGTGTCATGTCGCAAGTCTTAATCAATAACCTTCCTTTGTTCATCAAGGCGGACGTTTTCCTCTAATATCGCGAAACAAAATCCGGGCCAGCAAATTGGTTAAATGCAATATATCATGTAGTATGTGAAACGTATTCCACAGCGACGCCTCATAGCTGCGTGATTTAAATTCTGAACATTTCTTCTTCAAAGGAGGCGCCATTGCGTTTATCTCAAGACAACCTTTCAGGTGTCATGTCGCACGTGTTGATCAATAACCTTCCTTTGTTCCTCAAGGCGGACGTTTTTCTCAAAAATCGTTAATGAAAATCCGGGCCAGCAAATTCGTTAAATGCAAGATATCATGTAGTATGTGAAACGTATTCCACAGCGACGCCTCATAGCTGCGTGATTCAAACTTCTGAGCATCTTCTCTTCAAAGGATGCGACACTGCGCTTCTCTCAAGACAACCTTTCAGGTGTCATGTCGCACGTCCTAATCAATAACCTTCCTTTGTTCATCAAGGCGGAAGTTTTCCTCTAATGTCCCGAAAGAAAATCCGGGCAAGCAAATTCGTTAACTGCAATATATCATGTAGTATGTGAAACGGATTCCATAGCGACGCCTCATAGCAGCGTGATTTAATATTCAGAACATTTTCTCTTCAAAGGATGCGACACTGCGTTTCTCTCAAGACAACGTTTCAGGTGTCATGTCGCACGTCCTAATCAATAACCTTCCTTTGTTCATCAAGGCGGAAGTTTTCCTCTAATATCATTAAAGAATGTCCGGGCCAGCAAATTCGTTAAATGCAATATATCATGTAGTATGTGAAACGTATTCCACAGAGACGTCTCATAGCTGCGAGATTCAAAATTCTGAACATTTTCTCTTCAAAGGGAGCGAAACTGCGTTTCTCTCAAGACAACCTTTCAGGTGTCCTGTCGCACGTCTTAATCAATAACTTTCCTTTGTTCATCAAGGCGGAAGTTTTCCTCTAATGTCCCGAAAGAAAATCCGGGCAAGCAATTTCGTTAAATGCAATATTTCATGTAGTATGTGAAACGGATTCCACAGCGACGCCTCATAGCAGCGTGATTTAAAATTCAGAACATTTTCTCTTCAAAGGATGCGACACTGCGTTTCTCTCAAGACAACGTTTCAGGTGTCATGTCGCACGTCCTAATCAATAACCTTCGTTTGTTCATCAAGGCGGAAGTTTTCCTCTAATTTCCCGAAAGAAAATCCAGGCAAGCAAATTCGTTTAATGCAATATATCATGTAGTATGTGAAACATATTCCGCAGCGACGCCTCATAGCTGCATGATTTAGAATTCAGAACATTTTCTCCTCAAAGGAAGCGCCACTACGTTTCTCTCAAGACAACCTTTCAGGTGTCATGCCGCACGTCTTAATCAATAACCTTCCTTTGATCATCAAGGCGGAAGTTTTCCTCTAATGTTGGAAAGAAAATCCGGGCCAGCCAATTCGTTAAATGCAATATTTCATGTAGTATGTGAAACGTATTCCACAGCGACGCCTCATAGCTGCGAGATTTATAATTCAGAACATTTTCTCTTCAAAGGAAGCGAAACTGCGTTTCTCTCAAGACAACCTTTCAGGTGTCATGTCGCACATAGTAATCAATAACATTCCTTTGTTCATCAAGGCAGAAGATTTCCTTTAATATCATTAAAGAAAGTCCGGGCAAGCAAATTCGTTAAATGCAATATATCATGTAGTATGTGAAACATATTCCACAGCGACGCCTCATAGCTGCGAGATTCAAAATTCTGAACATTTTCTCTTCAAAGGGAGCGAAACTGCGTTTCACTCAAGAAAACCTTTCAGGTGTGATGTCGCACGTCTTAATCAATCACCTTCCTTTGTTCATCAAGGCGGAAGTTATCCTATAATATCATTAAAGAAAATCCGGGCTAGCAAATTCGTTAAATGCAATAGATCATGTAGTATGTGAAACGTATTCCACAGCGACGCGTCATTGCTGCGTGATTTGAAATTCGGAACATTTTCTCGTCAAAGGAAGCGAAACAGCGTTTCTCTCAAGACAACCTTTCAGGTGTCATGTCGCATGTCTTAATCAATAACCTTCCTTTGTTCATCAAGGCGGAAGAATTCCTTTAACATCGCGAAAGAAAATCCGGACCAGCCAATTCGTGAAATGCAATATTTCATGTATTATTGAAACGTATTCCACAGCGACGCCTCATAGCTGCGTGATTTAAAATTCTGAACATTTTCTCTTCAAGGGAAGCGCCATGGCGTTTCTCTCAAGACAACATTTCAGGTGTCATGTCGCACGTCTTAATCAATAACCTTCCTTTGTTCTTCAAGGCGGAAGTTTTCCTCTAATATCTTTAAAGTAAACCCGGGAGAGCAAATTGGTTAGATGCAATATATTAGGTAGCATGTGTAACGTATTCCATAGCGACGCCTCATAGTTCTGTGATTTAATAATCTGAACATTTTCTCTTCAAAGGAAGCGCCACTGCGTTTCTCTCAAGAGAACATTAGAGGTGTCATGCCGCACGTTCTAATCAATAACCTTCCTTTGTTCATCAAGGCGGAAATTTTCCTCTAATATCACTAAAGAAAATCCGGGCCAGCAAATTGGTTAAATGCAATATATCATGCAGTATGTGAAACGTATTCCACAGCGACGCCTCATAGCTGCGTGATTTAAATTCTGAAAATTTCCTCTTCAAAGGAAGCGCCATTGCGTTTATATCAAGACAATCATTCAGGTGTCATGTCGCACGTCTTAATCAATAACCTTCCTTTGTTCATCAAGGCGGAAGTTTTCCTCTAATGTTGGAAAGAAAATCCGGGCCAGCCAATTCGTTAAATGCAATATTTCATGTTGTATGTGAAACGTATTCCACAGCGACGCCTCGTAGCTGCGTGATTTAAAATTCAGAACATTTTCTTTTCAAAGGAAGCGAAACTGCGTTTCTCTCAAGATAACCTTTCAGGTGTCATATCGCACGTCTTAATCAATAACCTTCCTTTGTTCATCAAGGCGGAAGTTTTCCTCTAATGTCGCGAAAGAAAATCCGGGCCAGCAAATTCGTTATATGCAATATATCATGTAGTATGTGAAACGTATTCCACAGCGACGCCTCATGGCTGCCTGATTTAGAATTTTGAACATTTTCTCTTCAAAGGATGCGACACTGCGTTTCTCTCACGACAACCTTTCAGGTGTCATGCCGCACGTCTTAATCAATAACCTTCCTTTGATCATCAAGGCGGAAGTTTTCCTCTAATGTTGGAAAGAAAATCCGGGCCAGCCAATTCGTTAAATGCAATATTTCATGTAGTATGTGAAACGTATTCCACAGCGACGCCTCATAGCTGCGAGATTTATAATTCAGAACATTTTCTCTTCAAAGGAAGCGAAACTGCGTTTCTCTCAAGACAACCTTTCAGGTGTCATGTCGCACGTAGTAATCAATAACATTCCTTTGTTCATCAAGGCGGAAGATTTCCTTTAATATCGCGAAAGAAAATCCGGGCCAGCCAATTGGTTAAATGCAATATATCATGTAGTATGTGAAACGTATTCCACAGCGACGCCTCATAGCTGCGTGATTTAAATTCTGAACATTTCCTCTTCAAAGGAAGCGCTATTGCGTTTCTCTCAAGACAGCCTTTCAGGTGTCATGTCACATGTCTTAATCAATAACCTTCCTTTGTTCTTCAAGGCGGAAGTTTTCCTCTAATAACATTAAAGAAAGTCCGGGCCAGCAAATTCGTTAAATGCAATATATCATGTAGTATGTGAAACGTATTCCACAGCGACGTCTCATAGCTGCGAGATTCAAAATTCTGAACATTTTCTCTTCAAAGGGAGCGAAACTGCGTTTCTCTCAAGACAACCTTTCAGGTGTCCTGTCGCACGTCTTAATCAATAACTTTCCTTTGTTCATCAAGGCGGAAGTTTTCCTCTAATGTCCCGAAAGAAAATCCGGGCAAGCAATTTCGTTAAATGCAATATTTCATGTAGTATGTGAAACGGATTCCACAGCGACGCCTCATAGCAGCGTGATTTAAAATTCAGAACATTTTCTCTTCAAAGGATGCGACACTGCGTTTCTCTCAAGACAACGTTTCAGGTGTCATGTCGCACGTCCTAATCAATAACCTTCGTTTGTTCATCAAGGCGGAAGTTTTCCTCTAATTTCCCGAAAGAAAATCCAGGCAAGCAAATTCGTTTAATGCAATATATCATGTAGTATGTGAAACATATTCCGCAGCGACGCCTCATAGCTGCATGATTTAGAATTCAGAACATTTTCTCCTCAAAGGAAGCGCCACTACGTTTCTCTCAAGACAACCTTTCAGGTGTCATGCCGCACGTCTTAATCAATAACCTTCCTTTGATCATCAAGGCGGAAGTTTTCCTCTAATGTTGGAAAGAAAATCCGGGCCAGCCAATTCGTTAAATGCAATATTTCATGTAGTATGTGAAACGTATTCCACAGCGACGCCTCATAGCTGCGAGATTTATAATTCAGAACATTTTCTCTTCAAAGGAAGCGAAACTGCGTTTCTCTCAAGACAACCTTTCAGGTGTCATGTCGCACATAGTAATCAATAACATTCCTTTGTTCATCAAGGCAGAAGATTTCCTTTAATATCATTAAAGAAAGTCCGGGCAAGCAAATTCGTTAAATGCAATATATCATGTAGTATGTGAAACATATTCCACAGCGACGCCTCATAGCTGCGAGATTCAAAATTCTGAACATTTTCTCTTCAAAGGGAGCGAAACTGCGTTTCACTCAAGAAAACCTTTCAGGTGTCATGTCGCACGTCTTAATCAATCACCTTCCTTTGTTCATCAAGGCGGAAGTTATCCTATAATATCATTAAAGAAAATCCGGGCTAGCAAATTCGTTAAATGCAATAGATCATGTAGTATGTGAAACGTATTCCACAGCGACGCGTCATTGCTGCGTGATTTGAAATTCGGAACATTTTCTCGTCAAAGGAAGCGAAACAGCGTTTCTCTCAAGACAACCTTTCAGGTGTCATGTCGCATGTCTTAATCAATAACCTTCCTTTGTTCATCAAGGCGGAAGAATTCCTTTAACATCGCGAAAGAAAATCCGGACCAGCCAATTCGTGAAATGCAATATTTCATGTATTATTGAAACGTATTCCACAGCGACGCCTCATAGCTGCGTGATTTAAAATTCTGAACATTTTCTCTTCAAGGGAAGCGCCATGGCGTTTCTCTCAAGACAACATTTCAGGTGTCATGTCGCACGTCTTAATCAATAACCTTCCTTTGTTCTTCAAGGCGGAAGTTTTCCTCTAATATCTTTAAAGTAAACCCGGGAGAGCAAATTGGTTAGATGCAATATATTAGGTAGCATGTGTAACGTATTCCATAGCGACGCCTCATAGTTCTGTGATTTAATAATCTGAACATTTTCTCTTCAAAGGAAGCGCCACTGCGTTTCTCTCAAGAGAACATTAGAGGTGTCATGCCGCACGTTCTAATCAATAACCTTCCTTTGTTCATCAAGGCGGAAATTTTCCTCTAATATCACTAAAGAAAATCCGGGCCAGCAAATTGGTTAAATGCAATATATCATGCAGTATGTGAAACGTATTCCACAGCGACGCCTCATAGCTGCGTGATTTAAATTCTGAAAATTTCCTCTTCAAAGGAAGCGCCATTGCGTTTATATCAAGACAATCATTCAGGTGTCATGTCGCACGTCTTAATCAATAACCTTCCTTTGTTCATCAAGGCGGAAGTTTTCCTCTAATGTTGGAAAGAAAATCCGGGCCAGCCAATTCGTTAAATGCAATATTTCATGTTGTATGTGAAACGTATTCCACAGCGACGCCTCGTAGCTGCGTGATTTAAAATTCAGAACATTTTCTTTTCAAAGGAAGCGAAACTGCGTTTCTCTCAAGATAACCTTTCAGGTGTCATATCGCACGTCTTAATCAATAACCTTCCTTTGTTCATCAAGGCGGAAGTTTTCCTCTAATGTCGCGAAAGAAAATCCGGGCCAGCAAATTCGTTATATGCAATATATCATGTAGTATGTGAAACGTATTCCACAGCGACGCCTCATGGCTGCCTGATTTAGAATTTTGAACATTTTCTCTTCAAAGGATGCGACACTGCGTTTCTCTCACGACAACCTTTCAGGTGTCATGCCGCACGTCTTAATCAATAACCTTCCTTTGATCATCAAGGCGGAAGTTTTCCTCTAATGTTGGAAAGAAAATCCGGGCCAGCCAATTCGTTAAATGCAATATTTCATGTAGTATGTGAAACGTATTCCACAGCGACGCCTCATAGCTGCGAGATTTATAATTCAGAACATTTTCTCTTCAAAGGAAGCGAAACTGCGTTTCTCTCAAGACAACCTTTCAGGTGTCATGTCGCACGTAGTAATCAATAACATTCCTTTGTTCATCAAGGCGGAAGATTTCCTTTAATATCGCGAAAGAAAATCCGGGCCAGCCAATTCGTTAAATGCAATATATCATGTAGTATGTGAAACGTATTCCACAGCGACGCCTCATAGCTGCGTGATTTAAATTCTGAACATTTCCT
Organism: Dermacentor andersoni; assembly: GCF_023375885.2. Taxonomy (NCBI): domain Eukaryota; kingdom Metazoa; phylum Arthropoda; class Arachnida; order Ixodida; family Ixodidae; genus Dermacentor; species Dermacentor andersoni. The sequence goes on from NW_027314752.1 coordinate 16,102,830, forward strand.
CTTCAAAGGAAGCGCTATTGCGTTTCTCTCAAGACAGCCTTTCAGGTGTCATGTCACATGTCTTAATCAATAACCTTCCTTTGTTCTTCAAGGCGGAAGTTTTCCTCTAATAACATTAAAGAAAGTCCGGGCCAGCAAATTCGTTAAATGCAATATATCATGTAGTATGTGAAACGTATTCCACAGCGACGCCTCATAGCTGCGAGATTTATAATTCAGAACATTTTCTCTTCAAAGGAAGCGAAACTGCGTTTCTCTCAAGACAACCTTTCAGGTGTCAAGTCGCACATAGTAATCAATAACATTCCTTTGTTCATCAAGGCGGAAGATTTCCTTTAATATCATTAAAAAAAGTCCGGGCAAGCAAATTCGTTAAATGCAATATATCATGTAGTATGTGAAACGTATTCCACAGCGACGCCTCATAGCTGCGAGATTCAAAATTCTGAACATTTTCTCTTCAAAGGGAGCGAAACTGCGTTTCTCTCAAGAAAACCTTTCAGGTGTCATGTCGCACTTCTTAATCAATCACCTTCCTTTGTTCATCAAGGCGGAAGTTATCCTATAATATCGTTAAAGAAAATCCGGGCTAGCAAATTCGTTAAATGCAATAGATCATGTAGTATGTGAAACGTATTCCACAGCGACGCGTCATTGCTGCGTGATTTGAAATTCGGAACATTTTCTCGTCAAAGGAAGCGAAACAGCGTTTCTCTCAAGACAACCTTTCAGGTGTCATGTCGCACATAGTAATCAATAACATTCCTTTGTTCATCCAGGCGGAAGATTTCCTTTAATATCGCGAAAGAAAATCCGGGCCAGCCAATTGGTTAAATGCAATATATCATGTAGTATGTGAAACGTATTCCACAGCGACGCCTCATAGCTGCGTGATTTAAATTCTGAACATTTCCTCTTCAAAGGAAGCGCCATTGCGTTTCTCTCAAGACAGCCTTTCAGGTGTCATGTCACATGTCTTAATCAATAACCTTCCTTTGTTCATCAAGGCGGAAGTTTTCCTCTAATATCATTAAAGAAAGTCCGGGCCAGCAAATTAGTTAAATGCAATATATCATGTAGTATGTGAAACGTATTCCACAGCGACGCCTCATAGCTGCGAGATTCAAAATTCTGAACATTTTCTCTTCAAAGGCAGCGAAACTGCGTTTCTCTCAAGACAAGCTTTCAGGTGCCATGTCGCACGTCTTAATCAATAACCTTCCTTTGTTCATCAAGGCGGAACTTTTCCTCTAATGTCCCGAAAGAAAATCCGGGCAAACAAATTCGTTAAATGCAATATATCATGTAGTATGTGAAACGGATTCCACAGCGACGCCTCATAGCAGCGTGATTTAAAATTCGGAACATTTTCTCTTCAAAGGATGCGACACTGCGTTTCTCTCAAGACAACGTTTCAGGTGTCATATCGCACGTCCTAATCAATAACCTTCCTTTGTTCATCAAGGCGGAAGTTTTCCTCTAATGTCCCGAAAGGAAATCCGGGCAAGCAAATTCGTTAAATGCAATATATCATGTAGTATGTGAAACGTATTCCGCAGTGACGCCTCATAGCTGCGTGATTTAGAATTCAGAACATTTTCTCCTCAAAGGAAGCGCCACTACGTTTCTCTCAAGACAACCTTTCAGGTGTCATGCCGCACGTCTTAATCAATAACCTTCCTTTGATCATCAAGGCGGAAGTTTTCCTCTAAAGTTGGAAAGAAAATCCGTGCCAGCCAATTCGTTAAATGCAATATTTGATGTAGTATGTGAAACGTATTCCACAGCGACGCCTCATAGCTGCGAGATTTATAATTCAGAACATTTTCTCTTCAAAGGAAGCGAAACTGCGTTTCTCTCAAGACAACCTTTCAGGTGTCATGTCGCACATTGTAATCAATAACATTCCTTTGTTCATCCAGGCGGAAGATTTCCTTTAATATCGCGAAAGAAAATCCGGGCCAGCCAATTGGTTAAATGCAATACATCATGTAGTATGTGAAACGTATTCCACAGCGACGCCTCAGAGCTGCGTGATTTAAATTCTGAACATTTCCTCTTCAAAGGAAGCGCCATTGCGTTTATCTCAAGACAACCATTCAGGTGTCATGTCGCACGTCTTAATCAATAACCTTCCTTTGTTCTTCAAGGCGGACGTTTTTCTCTAATATCGTTAATGAAAATCCGGGCCAGCAAATTCGTTAAATGCAATGTATCATGTAGTATGTGAAACGTATTCCACAGCGACGCCTCATAGCTGCGTGATTTAAAATTGTGAACATTTTCTCTTCAAAGGAAGCGCCATTGCGTTTATCTCAAGACAACCATTCAGGTGTCATGTCACACGTCTTAATCAATAACCTTCTTTTGTTCATCAAGGCGGAAATTTTCCTCTAATGTCCCGAAAGAAAATCCGGGCAAGCAAATTCGTTAAATGCAATATATCATGTAGTATGTGAAACGTATTCCACAGCGACGCCTCATAGCTGCGTGATTTAAAATTTTGAACATTTTCTCTTCAAAGGATGCGACACTGCGTTTCTCTCAAGACAACCTTTCAGGTGTCATGCCGCACATCTTAATCAATAACCTTCCTTTGTTCATCAAGGCGGACGTTTTCCTCTAATATCGCGATAAAAAATCCGGGACAGCAAATTGGTTAAATGCAATATATCATGTAGTATGTGAAACGTATTCCACAGCGACGCCTCATAGCTGCGTGATTTAAATTTTGAACATTTTCTCTTCAAAGGAAGCGCCATTTCGTTTATCTCAAGCCAACCATTCAGGTGTCATGTCGCACGCCTTAATCAATAACCTTCCTTTGTTCATCAAGGCGGAAGTTTTCCTCTAATGTTGGAAAGAAAATCCGGGCCAGCCAATTCGTTAAATGCAATATTTCATGTAGTATGTGAAACGAATTCCACAGCGACGCCTCATAGCTGCGTGATTTAAAATTCAGAACATTTTCTCTTCAAAGGAAGCGAAACTGCGTTTCTCTCAAGATAACCTTTCATTTGTCATATCGCACGTCTTAATCAACAACCTTCCTTTGTTCATCAAGGCGGAAGTTTTCCTCTAATGTCCCGAACGAAAATCAGGGCAAGCAAAATTCGTTAAATGCAATATATCATGTAGTATGTGAAACGTATTCCACAGCGACGCCTCATAGCTGCGTGATTTAAATTCTGAACATTTCCTCTTCAAAGGAAGCGCCATTGCGTTTATCTCAAGACAACCATTCAGGTGTCATGTCGCACGTCTTAATCAATAACCTTCCTTTGTTCATCAAGGCGGAAGCTTTCCTCTAATGTTGGAAAGAAAATCCGGGCCAGCCAATTCGTTAAATGCAATATTTCATGTAGTATGTGAAACGAATTCCACAGCGACGCCTCATAGCTGCGTGATTTAAACTTCAGAACATTTTCTCTTCAAAGGAAGCGAAACTGCGTTTCTCTCAAGATAACCTTTCAGGTGTCATGTCGCAAGTCTTAATCAATAACCTTCCTTTGTTCATCAAGGCTGACGTTTTCCTCTAATATCGCGAAACAAAATCCGGGCCAGCAAATTGGTTAAATGCAATATATCATGTAGTATGTGAAAGGTATTCCACAGCGACGCCTCATAGCTGCGTGATTTAAATTCTGAACATTTCTTCTTCAAAGGAAGCGCCATTGCGTTTATCTCAAGACAACCTTTCAGGTGTCATGTCGCACGTGTTAATCAATAACCTTCCTTTGTTCCTCAAGGCGGACGTTTTTCTCAAATATCGTTAATGAAAATCCGGGCCAGCAAATTCGTTAAATGCAAGATATCATGTAGTATGTGAAACGTATTCCACAGCGACGCATCATAGCTGCGTGATTCAAAATTCTGAACATCTTCTCTTCAAAGGATGCGACACTGCGTTTCTCTCAAGACAACCTTTCAGGTGTCATGTCGCAAGTCCTAATCAATAACCTTCCTTTGTTCATCAAGGCGGAAGTTTTCCTCTAATGTCCCGAAAGAAAATCCGGGCAAGCAAAATTCGTTAAATGCAATATATCATGTTGTATGTAAAACGAATTCCACAGCGACGCCTCATAGCAGCGTGATTTAAAATTCAGAACATTTTCTCTTCAAAGGATGCGACACTGCGTTTCTCTCAAGACAACGTTTCAGGTGTCATGTCGCACGTCCTAATCAATAACCTTCCTTTGTTCATCTAGGCGGAAGTTTTCCTATAATGTCCCGAAAGAAAATCCGGGCAAGCAAATTCGTTAAATGCAATATATCATGTAGTATGTGAAACGTATTCCGCAGCGACGCCTCATAGCTGCGTGATTTAGAATTCAGAACATTTTCTCCTCAAAGGAAGCGCCACTACGTTTCTCTCAAGACAACCTTTCAGGTGTCATGCCGCACGTCCTAATCAATAACCTTCTTTTGATCATCAAGGCGGAAGTTTTCCTCTAATGTTGGAAAGAAAATCCGGGCCAGCCAATTCGTTAAATGCAATATTTCATGTAGTATGTGAAACGTATTCCACAGCGACGCCTCATAGCTGCGAGATTTATAATTCAGAACATTTTCTCTTCAAAGGAAGCGAAACTGCGTTTCTCTCAAGACAACCTTTCAGGTGTCATGTCGCACATAGTAATCAATAACATTCCTTTGTTCATCAAGGCGGAAGATTTCCTTTAATATCGCGAAAGAAAATCCGGGCCAGCCAATTGGTTAAATTCAATATATCATGTAGCATGTGAAACGTATTCCACAGCGACGCGTCATAGCTGCGTGATTCTAAATTCTTAACATTTTCTCTTCAAAGGACGCGACACTGCGTTTCTCTCAAGATAACCTTTCAGGTGTCATGTCGCACGTCTTAATCAATAACCTTCCTTTCTTCTTCAAGGCGGACGGTTTCCTCTAATATCGCGAAAAAAAATCTGGGCCAGCAAATTGGTTAAATGCAATATATCATGTAGTATGTGAAACGTATTCCACAGCGACGCCTCATAGCTGCGTGATTTAAATTCTGAACATTTCCTGTTCAAAGGAAGCGCCATTGCGTTTATCTCAAGACAACCATTCAGGTGTCATGTCGCACGTCTTAATCAATAACTTTCCTTTGTTCATCAAGGCGGAAGTTTTCCTCTAATGTTGGAAAGAAAATCCGGGCCAGCCAATTCGTTAAATGCAATATTTCATGTAGTATGTGAAACGAATTCCACAGCGACGCCTGATAGCTGCGTGATTTAAAATTCAGAACATTTTCTCTTCAAAGGAAGCGAAACTGCGTTTCTCTCAAGATAACCTTTCAGGTGTCATGTCGCACGTCTTAATCAATAACTTTCCTTTGTTCATCAAGGCGGAATTTTTCCTGTAATGTCCCGAAAGAAAATCCGGGCAAGCAAATTCGTTAAATGCAATATATCATGTAGTATGTGAAACGCATTCCACAGCGACGCCTCATAGCTGCGTGATTTAAAATTTTGAACATTTTCTCTTCGAAGGATGCGACACTGCGTTTCTCTCAAGACAACCTTTCAGGTGTCATGCCGCACATCTTAATCAATAACGTTCCTTTGTTCATCAAGGCGGACGTTTTCCTCTAATATCGCGAAAAAAAATCCGGGCCAGCAAATTCGTTAAATGCAATATATCATGTAGTATGTGAAACGTATTCCACAGCGACGCCTCATAGTTCTGTGATTTAAAATTGAAAGCATTTTCTCTTCAAAGGAAGCGCCACTGCGTTTCTCTCAAGACAACCTTTCAGGTGTCATGTCGCACGTCTTAATCAGTAACCTTCCTTTGTTCATCAAAGCGGAAATTTTCCTCTAATATCACTAAAGAAAATCCGGGTCAGCAAACTGATTAGATGCTATATATTATGTAGCTAGTGTAACGTAGTCCACAGCGACACCTCATAGCTGCGTGATTTAAAATTCAGAACATTTTAATGCCACTGCGATTCTCTCAAGACAACGTTTCAGGTGTCATGTCGCACGTCTGAATAAATAACCTTGCTTTGTTCATCAATGTGGAAGTTTTCCTCTAATATGTTTAAAGAAAATCCGGGCCAGCAAATTGGTTAGATGCAATATATTAGGTAGCATGTGTAACGTATTCCACAGCGACGCCTCATAGTTCTGTGATTTAAATTCTGAACATTTCCTCTTCAAAGGAAGCGCCATTGCTTTTATCTCAAGACAACCATTCAGGTGTCATGTCGCACGTCTTAATCAATAACCTTCCTTTGTTCTTCAAGGCGGACGTTTTCCTCTAATATCCTTAATGAAAATCCGGGCCAGCAAATTCGTTAAATGCAATGTATCATGTAGTATGTGAAACGTATTCCACAGCGACGCCTCATGGATGCGTGATTCAAAATTGTGGACATTTTCTCTTCAAAGGAAGCGCCATTGCGTTTATCTCAAGACAATCATTCAGGTGTCATGTCACACGTCTTAATGAATAACCTTCTTTTGTTCATCTAGGCGGGAATTTTCCTCTAATGTCCCGAAAGAAAATCCGGGCAAGCAAATTCGTTAAATGCAATATATCATGTAGTATGTGAAACATATTCCACAGCGACGCCTCATAGCTGCGTGATTTAAATTTTGAACATTTCCTCTTCAAAGGAAGTGCCATTTCGTTTATCTCAAGCCAACCATTCAGGTGTCATGTCGCACGCCTTAATCAATAACCTTCCTTTGTTCATCAAGGCGGAAGTCTTCATCTAATGTTGGCAAGAAAATCCGGGCCAGCCAATTCGTTAAATGCAATATTTCATGTAGTATGTGAAACGAATTTCACAGCGACGCCTCATAGCTGCGTGATTTAAGCTTCAGAATATTTTCTCTTCAAAGGAAGCGAAACTGCGTTTCTCTCAAGATAACCTTTGAGGTGTCATGTCGCAAGTCTTAATCAATAACCTTCCTTTGTTCATCAAGGCGGACGTTTTCCTCTAATATCGCGAAACAAAATCCGGGCCAGCAAATTGGTTAAATGCAATATATCATGTAGTATGTGAAACGTATTCCACAGCGACGCCTCATAGCTGCGTGATTTAAATTCTGAACATTTCTTCTTCAAAGGAGGCGCCATTGCGTTTATCTCAAGACAACCTTTCAGGTGTCATGTCGCACGTGTTGATCAATAACCTTCCTTTGTTCCTCAAGGCGGACGTTTTTCTCAAATATCGTTAATGAAAATCCGGGCCAGCAAATTCGTTAAATGCAAGATATCATGTAGTATGTGAAACGTATTCCACAACGATGCCTCATAGCTGCGTGATTCAAAACTCTGAGCATCTTCTCTTCAAAGGATGCGACACTGCGTTTCTCTCAAGACAACCTTTCAGGTGTCATGTCGCACGTCCTAATCAATAACCTTCCTTTGTTCATCAAGGCGGAAGTTTTCCTCTAATGTCCCGAAAGAAAATCCGGGCAAGCAAATTCGTTAACTGCAATATATCATGTAGTATGTGAAACGGATTCCATAGCGACGCCTCATAGCAGCGTGATTTAATATTCAGAACATTTTCTCTTCAAAGGATGCGACACTGCGTTTCTCTCAAGACAACGTTTCAGGTGTCATGTCGCATGTCTTAATCAATAACCTTCCTTTGTTCATCAAGGCGGAAGAATTCCTTTAACATCGCGAAAGAAAATCCGGACCAGCCAATTCGTGAAATGCAATATTTCATGTATTATTGAAACGTATTCCACAGCGACGCCTCATAGCTGCGTGATTTAAAATTCTGAACATTTTCTCTTCAAGGGAAGCGCCATAGCGTTTCTCTCAAGACAACATTTCAGGTGTCATGTCGCACGTCTTAATCAATAACCTTCCTTTGTTCTTCAAGGCGGAAGTTTTCCTCTAATATCTTTAAAGTAAACCCGGGAGAGCAAATTGGTTAGATGCAATATATTAGGTAGCATGTGTAACGTATTCCATAGCGACGCCTCATAGTTCTGTGATTTAATAATCTGAACATTTTGTCTTCAAAGGAAGCGCCACTGCGTTTCTCTCAAGAGAACATTAGAGGTGTCATGCCGCACGTTCTAATCAATAACCTTCCTTTGTTCATCAAGGCGGAAATTTTCCTCTAATATCACTAAAGAAAATCCGGGCCAGCAAATTGGTTAAATGCAATATATCATGCAGTATGTGAAACGTATTCCACAGCGACGCCTCATAGCTGCGTGATTTAAATTCTGAAAATTTCCTCTTCAAAGGAAGCGCCATTGCGTTTATATCAAGACAATCATTCAGGTGTCATGTCGCACGTCTTAATCAATAACCTTCCTTTGTTCATCAAGGCGGAAGTTTTCCTCTAATGTTGGAAAGAAAATCCGGGCCAGCCAATTCGTTAAATGCAATATTTCATGTTGTATGTGAAACGTATTCCACAGCGACGCCTCATAGCTGCGTGATTTAAAATTCAGAACATTTTCTTTTCAAAGGAAGCGAAACTGCGTTTCTCTCAAGATAACCTTTCAGGTGTCATATCGCACGTCTTAATCAATAACCTTCCTTTGTTCATCAAGGCGGAAGTTTTCCTCTAATGTTGCGAAAGAAAATCCGGGCCAGCAAATTCGTTATATGCAATATATCATGTAGTATGTGAAACGTATTCCACAGAGACGCCTCATAGCTGCGTGATTCAAAATACTGAACATTTTCTCTTCAAAGGAAGCGAAACTGCGTTTCTCTCAAGACAACCTTTCAGGTGTCAGGTCGCACGTCTTAATCAATAACCTTCCTTTGTTCATCAAGGCGGAAGTTTTCCTGTAATATCACGAAACAAAATCTGGGCCAGCAAATTGGTTCAGTGCAATATATCATGTAGTATGTGAAACGTATTCCACAGCGACGCCTCATAGCTGCGAGATTTATAATTCAGAACATTTTCTCTTCAAAGGAAGCGAAACTGCGTTTCTCTCAAGACAGCCTTTCAGGTGTCATGTCACATGTCTTAATCAATAACCTTCCTTTGTTCATCAAGGCGGAAGTTTTCCTCTAATGTTGCGAAAGAAAATCCGGGCCAGCAAATTCGTTATATGCAATATATCATGTAGTATGTGAAACGTATTCCACAGAGACGCCTCATAGCTGCGTGATTCAAAATACTGAACATTTTCTCTTCAAAGGAAGCGAAACTGCGTTTCTCTCAAGACAACCTTTCAGGTGTCATGTCGCACGTAGTAATCAATAACATTCCTTTGTTCATCAAGGCGGAAGATTTCCTTTAATATCGCGAAAGAAAATCCGGGCCAGCCAATTGGTTAAATGCAATATATCATGTAGTATGTGAAACGTATTCCACAGCGACGCCTCATAGCTGCGTGATTTAAATTCTGAACATTTCCTCTTCAAAGGAAGCGCTATTGCGTTTCTCTCAAGACAGCCTTTCAGGTGTCATGTCACATGTCTTAATCAATAACCTTCCTTTGTTCATCAAGGCGGAAGTTTTCCTATAATAACATTAAAGAAAGTCCGGGCCAGCAAATTCGTTAAATGCAATATATCATGTAGTATGTGAAACGTATTCCACAGCGACGCCTCATAGCTGCGAGATTTATAATTCAGAACATTTTCTCTTCAAAGGAAGCGAAACTGCGTTTCTCTCAAGACAACCTTTCAGGTGTCAAGTCGCACATAGTAATCAATAACATTCCTTTGTTCATCAAGGCGGAAGATTTCCTTTAATATCATTAAAAAAAGTCCGGGCAAGCAAATTCGTTAAATGCAATAGATCATGTAGTATGTGAAACGTATTCCACAGCGACGCGTCATTGCTGCGTGATTTGAAATTCGGAACATTTTCTCGTCAAAGGAAGCGAAACAGCGTTTCTCTCAAGACAACCTTTCAGGTGTCATGTCGCACATAGTAATCAATAACATTCCTTTGTTCATCCAGGCGGAAGATTTCCTTTAATATCGCGAAAGAAAATCCGGGCCAGCCAATTGGTTAAATGCAATATATCATGTAGTATGTGAAACGTATTCCACAGCGACGCCTCATAGCTGCGTGATTTAAATTCTGAACATTTCCTCTTCAAAGGAAGCGCCATTGCGTTTCTCTCAAGACAGCCTTTCAGGTGTCATGTCACATGTCTTAATCAATAACCTTCCTTTGTTCATCAAGGCGGAAGTTTTCCTCTAATATCATTAAAGAAAGTCCGGGCCAGCAAATTCGTTAAATGCAATATATCATGTAGTATGTGAAACGTATTCCACAGCGACGCCTCATAGCTGCGAGATTCAAAATTCTGAACATTTTCTCTTCAAAGGGAGCGAAACTGCGTTTCTCTCAAGACAAGCTTTCAGGTGTCATGTCGCACGTCTTAATCAATAACCTTCCTTTGTTCATCAAGGCGGAACTTTTCCTCTAATGTCCCGAAAGAAAATCCGGGCAAGCAAATTCGTTAAATGCAATATATCATGTAGTATGTGAAACGGATTCCACAGCGACGCCTCATAGCAGCGTGATTTAAAATTCAGAACATTTTCTCTTCAAAGGATGCGACACTGCGTTTCTCTCAAGACAACGTTTCAGGTGTCATGTCGCACGTCCTAATCAATAACCTTCCTTTGTTCATCAAGGCGGAGGTTTTCCTCTAATGTCCCGAAAGGAAATCCGGGCAAGCAAATTCGTTAAATGCAATATATCATGTAGTATGTGAAACGTATTCCGCAGCGACGCCTCATAGCTGCGTGATTTAGAATTCAGAACATTTTCTCCTCAAAGGAAGCGCCACTACGTTTCTCTCAAGACAACCTTTCAGGTGTCATGCCGCACGTCTTAATCAATAACCTTCCTTTGATCATCAAGGCGGAAGTTTTCCTCTAAAGTTGGAAAGAAAATCCGTGCCAGCCAATTCGTTAATTGCAATATTTGATGTAGTATGTGAAACGTATTCCACAGCGACGCCTCATAGCTGCGAGATTTATAATTCAGAACATTTTCTCTTCAAAGGAAGCGAAACTGCGTTTCTCTCAAGACAACCTTTCAGGTGTCATGTCGCACAGAGTAATCAATAACATTCCTTTGTTCATCCAGGCGGAAGATTTCCTTTAATATCGCGAAAGAAAATCCGGGCCAGCCAATTGGTTAAATGCAATACATCATGTAGTATGTGAAACGTATTCCACAGCGACGCCTCAAAGCTGCGTGATTTAAATTCTGAACATTTCCTCTTCAAACGAAGCGCCATTGCGTTTATCTCAAGACAACCATTCAGGTGTCATGTCGCACGTCTTAATCAATAACCTTCCTTTGTTCTTCAAGGCGGACGTTTTTCTCTAATATCGTTAATGAAAATCCGGGCCAGCAAATTCGTTAAATGCAATGTATCATGTAGTATGTGAAACGTATTCCACAGCGACGCCTCATAGCTGCGTGATTCAAAATTGTGAACATTTTCTCTTCAAAGGAAGCGCCATTGCGTTTATCTCAAGACAACCATTCAGGTGTCATGTCACACGTCTTAATCAATAACCTTCTTTTGTTCATCAAGGCGGAAATTTTCCTCTAATGTCCCGAAAGAAAATCCGGGCAAGCAAATTCGTTAAATGCAATATATCATGTAGTATGTGAAACGTATTCCACAGCGACGCCTCATAGCTGCGTGATTTAAAATTTTGAACATTTTCTCTTCAAAGGATGCGACACTGCGTTTCTCTCAAGATAACCTTTCAGGTGTCATGCCGCACATCTTAATCAATAACCTTCCTTTGTTCATCAAGGCGGACGTTTTCCTCTAATATCGCGATAAAAAATCCGGGACAGCAAATTGGTTAAATGCAATATATCATGTAGTATGTGAAACGTATTCCACAGCGACGCCTCATAGCTGCGTGATTTAAATTTTGAACATTTTCTCTTCAAAGGAAGCGCCATTTCGTTTATCTCAAGCCAACCATTCAGGTGTCATGTCGCACGCCTTAATCAATAACCTTCCTTTGTTCATCAAGGCGGAAGTTTTCCTCTAATGTTGGAAAGAAAATCCGGGCCAGCCAATTCGTTAAATGCAATATTTCATGTAGTATGTGAAACGAATTCCACAGCGACGCCTCATAGCTGCGTGATTTAAACTTCAGAACATTTTCTCTTCAAAGGAAGCGAAACTGCGTTTCTCTCAAGATAACCTTTCAGGTGTCATGTCGCAAGTCTTAATCAATAAACCTTCCTTTGTTCATCAAGGCGGACGTTTTCCTCTAATATCGCGAAACAAAATCCGGGCCAGGAAATTGGTTAAATGCAATATATCATGTAGTATGTGAAAGGTATTCCACAGCGACGCCTCATAGCTGCGTGATTTAAATTCTGAACATTTCTTCTTCAAAGGAAGCGCCATTGCGTTTATCTCAAGACAACCTTTCAGGTGTCATGTCGCACGTGTTAATCAATAACCTTCCTTTGTTCCTCAAGGCGGACGTTTTTCTCAAATATCGTTAATGAAAATCCGGGCCAGCAAATTCGTTAAATGCAAGATATGTAGTATGTGAAACGTATTCCACAGCGACGCATCATAGCTGCGTGATTCAAAATTCTGAACATCTTCTCTTCAAAGGATGCGACACTGCGTTTCTCTCAAGACAACCTTTCAGGTGTCATGTCGCAAGTCCTAATCAATAACCTTCCTTTGTTCATCAAGGCGGAAGTTTTCCTCTAATGTCCCGAAAGAAAATCCGGGCAAGCAAAATTCGTTAAATGCAATATATCATGTTGTATGTAAAACGGATTCCACAGCGACGCCTCATAGCAGCGTGATTTAAAATTCAGAACATTTTCTCTTCAAAGGATGCGACACTGCGTTTCTCTCAAGACAACGTTTCAGGTGTCATGTCGCACGTCCTAATCAATAACCTTCCTTTGTTCATCTAGGCGGAAGTTTTCCTCTAATGTCCCGAAAGAAAATCCGGGCAAGCAAATTCGTTAAATGCAATATATCATGTAGTATGTGAAACGTATTCCACAGCGACGCCTCATAGCTGCGAGATTTATAATTCAGAACATTTTCTCTTCAAAGGAAGCGAAACTGCGTTTCTCTCAAGACAACCTGTCAGGTGTCATGTCGCACATAGTAATCAATAACATTCCTTTGTTCATCAAGGCGGAAGATTTCCTTTAATATCGCGAAAGAAAATCCGGGCCAGCCAATTGGTTAAATTCAATATATCATGTAGTATGTGAAACGTATGCCACAGCGACGCCTCATAGCTGCGTGATTTAAATTCTGAACATTTCCTGTTCAAAGGAAGCGCCATTGCGTTTATCTCAAGACAACGTTTCAGGTGTCATGTCGCACGTCCTAATCAATAACCTTCCTTTGTTCATCTAGGCGGAAGTTTTCCTCTAATGTTGGAAAGAAAATCCGGGCCAGCCAATTCGTTAAATGCAATATTTCATGTAGTATGTGAAACGTATTCCACAGCGACGCCTCATAGCTGCGAGATTTATAATTCAGAACATTTTCTCTTCAAAGGAAGCGAAACTGCGTTTCTCTCAAGACAACCTTTCAGGTGTCATGTCGCACATAGTAATCAATAACATTCCTTTGTTCATCAAGGCGGAAGATTTCCTTTAATATCGCGAAAGAAAATCCGGGCCAGCCAATTGGTTAAATTCAATATATCATGTAGTATGTGAAACATATTCCACAGCGACGCCTCATAGCTGCGTGATTTAAAATTCTGAACATTTCCTCTTCAAAGGATCCTACACTGCGTTTCTCTCAAGACAACGTTTCAGGTGTCATGTCGCACGTCCTAATCAATAACCTTCCTTTGTTCATCTAGGCGGAACTTTTCCTCTAATGTCCCGAAAGAAAATCCGGGCAAGCAAATTTGTTAAATGCAATATATCATGTAGTATGTGAAACGTATTCCGCAGCGACGCGTCATAGCTGCGTGATTCTAAATTCTTAACATTTTCTCTTCAAAGGACGCGACACTGCGTTTCTCTCAAGGTAACCTTTCAGGTGTCATGTCGCACGTCTTAATCAATAACCTTCCTTTCTTCTTCAAGGCGGACGGTTTCCTCTAATATCGCGAAAAAAAATCTGGGCCAGCAAATTGGTTAAATGCAATATATCATGTAGTATGTGAAACGTATTCCACAGCGACGCCTCATAGCTGCGTGATTTAAATTCTGAACATTTCCTGTTCAAAGGAAGCGCCATTGCGTTTATCTCAAGACAACCATTCAGGTGTCATGTCGCACGTCTTAATCAATAACTTTCCTTTGTTCATCAAGGCGGAAGTTTTCCTCTTATGTTGGAAAGAAAATCCGGGCCAGCCAATTCGTTAAATGCAATATTTCATGTAGTATGTGAAACGAATTCCACAGCGACGCCTCATAGCTGCGTGATTTAAAATTCAGAACATTTTCTCTTCAAAGGAAGCGAAACTGCGTTTCTCTCAAGATAACCTTTCAGGTGTCATGTCGCACGTCTTAATCAATAACTTTCCTTTGTTCATCAAGGCGGAATTTTTCCTGTAATGTCCCGAAAGAAAATCCGGGCAAGCAAATTCGTTAAATGCAATATATCATGTAGTATGTGAAACGCATTCCACAGCGACGCCTCATAGCTGCGTGATTTAAAATTTTGAACATTTTCTCTTCAAAGGATGCGACACTGCGTTTCTCTCAAGACAACCTTTCAGGTGTCATGCCGCACATCTTAATCAATAACGTTCCTTTGTTCACCAAGGCGGAAGTTTTCCTCTAATGTCCCGAAAGGAAATCCGGGCAAGCAAATTCGTTAAATGCAATATATCATGTAGTATGTGAAACGTATTCCGCAGCGACGCCTCATAGCTGCGTGATTTAGAATTCAGAACATTTTCTCCTCAAAGGAAGCGCCACTACGTTTCTCTCAAGACAACCTTTCAGGTGTCATGCCGCACGTCTTAATCAATAACCTTCCTTTGATCATCAAGGCGGAAGTTTTCCTCTAAAGTTGGAAAGAAAATCCGTGCCAGCCAATTCGTTAAATGCAATATTTGATGTAGTATGTGAAACGTATTCCACAGCGACGCCTCATAGCTGCGAGATTTATAATTCAGAACATTTTCTCTTCAAAGGAAGCGAAACTGCGTTTCTCTCAAGACAACCTTTCAGGTGTCATGTCGCACATAGTAATCAATAACATTCCTTTGTTCATCCAGGCGGAAGATTTCCTTTAATATCGCGAAAGAAAATCCGGGCCAGCCAATTGGTTAAATGCAATACATCATGTAGTATGTGAAACGTATTCCACAGCGACGCCTCAAAGCTGCGTGATTTAAATTCTGAACATTTCCTCTTCAAACGAAGCGCCATTGCGTTTATCTCAAGACAACCATTCAGGTGTCATGTCGCACGTCTTAATCAATAACCTTCCTTTGTTCTTCAAGGCGGACGTTTTTCTCTAATATCGTTAATGAAAATCCGGGCCAGCAAATTCGTTAAATGCAATGTATCATGTAGTATGTGAAACGTATTCCACAGCGACGCCTCATAGCTGCGTGATTCAAAATTGTGAACATTTTCTCTTCAAAGGAAGCGCCATTGCGTTTATCTCAAGACAACCATTCAGGTGTCATGTCACACGTCTTAATCAATAACCTTCTTTTGTTCATCAAGGCGGAAATTTTCCTCTAATGTCCCGAAAGAAAATCCGAGCAAGCAAATTCGTTAAATGCAATATATCATGTAGTATGTGAAACGTATTCCACAGCGACGCCTCATAGCTGCGTGATTTAAAATTTTGAACATTTTCTCTTCAAAGGATGCGACACTGCGTTTCTCTCAAGACAACCTTTCAGGTGTCATGCCGCACATCTTAATCAATAACCTTCCTTTGTTCATCAAGGCGGACGTTTTCCTCTAATATCGCGATAAAAAATCCGGGACAGCAAATTGGTTAAATGCAATATATCATGTAGTATGTGAAACGTATTCCACAGCGACGTCTCATAGCTGCGTGATTTAAATTTTGAACATTTTCTCTTCAAAGGAAGCGCCATTTCGTTTATCTCAAGCCAACCATTCAGGTGTCATGTCGCACGCCTTAATCAATAACCTTCCTTTGTTCATCAAGGCGGAAGTTTTCCTCTAATGTTGGAAAGAAAATCCGGGCCAGCCAATTCGTTAAATGCAATATTTCATGTAGTATGTGAAACGAATTCCACAGCGACGCCTCATAGCTGCGTGATTTAAAATTCAGAACATTTTCTCTTCAAAGGAAGCGAAACTGCGTTTCTCTCAAGATAACCTTTCATTTGTCATATCGCACGTCTTAATCAACAACCTTCCTTTGTTCATCAAGGCGGAAGTTTTCCTCTAATGTCCCGAACGAAAATCAGGGCAAGCAAAATTCGTTAAATGCAATATATCATGTAGTATGTGAAACGTATTCCACAGCGACGCCTCATAGCTGCGTGATTTAAATTCTGAACATTTCCTCTGCAAAGGAAGCGCCATTGCGTTTATCTCAAGACAACCATTCAGGTGTCATGTCGCACATCTTAATCAATAACCTTCCTTTGTTCATCAAGGCGGAAGCTTTCCTCTAATGTTGGAAAGAAAATCCGGGCCAGCCAATTCGTTAAATGCAATATTTCATGTAGTATGTGAAACGAATTCCACAGCGACGCCTCATAGCTGCGTGATTTAAACTTCAGAACATTTTCTCTTCAAAGGAAGCGAAACTGCGTTTCTCTCAAGATAACCTTTCAGGTGTCATGTCGCAAGTCTTAATCAATAACCTTCCTTTGTTCATCAAGGCGGACGTTTTCCTCTAATATCGCGAAACAGAATCCGGGCCAGCAAATTGGTTAAATGCAATATATCATGTAGTATGTGAAAGGTATTCCACAGCGACGCCTCATAGCTGCGTGATTTAAATTCTGAACATTTCTTCTTCAAAGGAAGCGCCATTGCGTTTATCTCAAGACAACCTTTCAGGTGTCATGTCGCACGTGTTAATCAATAACCTTCCTTTGTTCCTCAAGGCGGACGTTTTTCTCAAATATCGTTAATGAAAATCCGGGCCAGCCAATTCGTTAAATGCAATATTTCATGTAGTATGTGAAACGTATTCCACAGCGACGCATCATAGCTGCGTGATTCAAAATTCTGAACATCTTCTCTTCAAAGGATGCGACACTGCGTTTCTCTCAAGACAACCTTTCAGGTGTCATGTCGCAAGTCCTAATCAATAACCTTCCTTTGTTCATCAAGGCGGAAGTTTTCCTCTAATGTCCCGAAAGAAAATCCGGGCAAGCAAAATTCGTTAAATGCAATATATCATGTTGTATGTAAAACGGATTCCACAGCGACGCCTCATAGCAGCGTGATTTAAAATTCAGAACATTTTCTCTTCAAAGGATGCGACACTGCGTTTCTCTCAAGACAACGTTTCAGGTGTCATGTCGCACGTCCTAATCAATAACCTTCCTTTGTTCATCTAGGCGGAAGTTTTCCTCTAATGTCCCGAAAGAAAATCCGGGCAAGCAAATTCGTTAAATGCAATATATCATGTAGTATGTGAAACGTATTCCGCAGCGACGCCTCATAGCTGCGTGATTTAGAATTCAGAACATTTTCTCCTCAAAGGAAGCGCCACTACGTTTCTCTCAAGACAACCTTTCAGGTGTCATGCCGCACGTCCTAATCAATAACCTTCTTTTGATCATCAAGGCGGAAGTTTTCCTCTAATGTTGGAAAGAAAATCCGGGCCAGCCAATTCGTTAAATGCAATATTTCATGTAGTATGTGAAACGTATTCCACAGCGACGCCTCATAGCTGCGAGATTTATAATTCAGAACATTTTCTCTTCAAAGGAAGCGAAACTGCGTTTCTCTCAAGACAACCTTTCAGGTGTCATGTCGCACATAGTAATCAATAACATTCCTTTGTTCATCAAGGCGGAAGATTTCCTTTAATATCGCGAAAGAAAATCCGGGCCAGCCAATTGGTTAAATTCAATATATCATGTAGTATGTGAAACGTATTCCACAGCGACGCCTCATAGCTGCGTGATTTAAATTCTGAACATTTCCTGTTCAAAGGAAGCGCCATTGCGTTTATCTCAAGACAACGTTTCAGGTGTCATGTCGCACGTCCTAATCAATAACCTTCCTTTGTTCATCTAGGCGGAAGTTTTCCTCTAATGTTGGAAAGAAAATCCGGGCCAGCCAATTCGTTAAATGCAATATTTCATGTAGTATGTGAAACGTATTCCACAGCGACGCCTCATAGCTGCGAGATTTATAATTCAGAACATTTTCTCTTCAAAGGAAGCGAAACTGCGTTTCTCTCAAGACAACCTTTCAGGTGTCATGTCGCACATAGTAATCAATAACATTCCTTTGTTCATCAAGGCGGAAGATTTCCTTTAATATCGCGAAAGAAAATCCGGGCCAGCCAATTGGTTAAATTCAATATATCATGTAGTATGTGAAACATATTCCACAGCGACGCCTCATAGCTGCGTGATTTAAAATTCTGAACATTTCCTCTTCAAAGGATCCTACACTGCGTTTCTCTCAAGACAACGTTTCAGGTGTCATGTCGCACGTCCTAATCAATAACCTTCCTTTGTTCATCTAGGCGGAACTTTTCCTCTAATGTCCCGAAAGAAAATCCGGGCAAGCAAATTCGTTAAATGCAATATATCATGTAGTATGTGAAACGTATTCCGCAGCGACGCGTCATAGCTGCGTGATTCTAAATTCTTAACATTTTCTCTTCAAAGGACGCGACACTGCGTTTCTCTCAAGATAACCTTTCAGGTGTCATGTCGCACGTCTTAATCAATAACCTTCCTTTCTTCTTCAAGGCGGACGGTTTCCTCTAATATCGCGAAAAAAAATCTGGGCCAGCAAATTGGTTAAATGCAATATATCATGTAGTATGTGAAACGTATTCCACAGCGACGCCTCATAGCTGCGTGATTTAAATTCTGAACATTTCCTGTTCAAAGAAAGCGCCATTGAGTTTATCTCAAGACAACCATTCAGGTGTCATGTCGCACGTCTTAATCAATAACTTTCCTTTGTTCATCAAGGCGGAAGTTTTCCTCTTATGTTGGAAAGAAAATCCGGGCCAGCCAATTCGTTAAATGCAATATTTCATGTAGTATGTGAAACGAATTCCACAGCGACGCCTCATAGCTGCGTGATTTAAAATTCAGAACATTTTCTCTTCAAAGGAAGCGAAACTGCGTTTCTCTCAAGATAACCTTTCAGGTGTCATGTCGCACGTCTTAATCAATAACTTTCCTTTGTTCATCAAGGCGGAATTTTTCCTGTAATGTCCCGAAAGAAAATCCGGGCAAGCAAATTCGTTAAATGCAATATATCATGTAGTATGTGAAACGCATTCCACAGCGACGCCTCATAGCTGCGTGATTTAAAATTTTGAACATTTTCTCTTCAAAGGATGCGACACTGCGTTTCTCTCAAGACAACCTTTCAGGTGTCATGCCGCACATCTTAATCAATAACGTTCCTTTGTTCATCAAGGCGGACGTTTTCCTCTAATATCGCGAAAAAAAATCCGGGCCAGCAAATTCGTTAAATGCAATATATCATGTAGTATCTGAAACGTATTCCACAGCGACGCCTCATAGTTCTGTGATTTAAAATTGAAAGCATTTTCTCTTCAAAGGAAGCGCCACTGCGTTTCTCTCAAGACAACCTTTCAGGTGTCATGTCGCACGTCTTAATCAGTAACCTTCCTTTGTTCATCAAAGCGGAAATTTTCCTCTAATATCACTAAAGAAAATCCGGGTCAGCAAACTGATTAGATGCTATATATTATGTAGCATGTGTAACGTAGTCCACAGCGACACCTCATAGCTGCGTGATTTAAAATTCAGAACATTTTAATGCCACTGCGATTCTCTCAAGACAACGTTTCAGGTGTCATGTCGCACGTCTGAATAAATAACCTTGCTTTGTTCATCAATGTGGAAGTTTTCCTCTAATATGTTTAAAGAAAATCCGGGCCAGCAAATTGGTTAGATGCAATATATTAGGTAGCATGTGTAACGTATTCCACAGCGACGCCTCATAGTTCTGTGATTTAAATTCTGAACATTTCCTCTTCAAAGGAAGCGCCATTGCGTTTATCTCAAGACAACCATTGAGGTGTCATGTCGCACGTCTTAATCAATAACCTTCCTTTGTTCTTCAAGGCGGACGTTTTCCTCTAATATCCTTAATGAAAATCCGGGCCAGCAAATTCGTTAAATGCAATGTATCATGTAGTATGTGAAACGTATTCCACAGCGACGCCTCATAGCTGCGTGATTCAAAATTGTGGACATTTTCTCTTCAAAGGAAGCGCCATTGCGTTTATCTCAAGACAACCATTCAGGTGTCATGTCACACGTCCTAATGAATAACCTTCTTTTGTTCATCAAGGCGGGAATTTTCCTCTAATGTCCCGAAAGAAAATCCGGGCCAGCAAATTCGTTAAATGCAATGTATCATGTAGTATGTGAAACGTATTCCACAGCGACGCCTCATAGCTGCGTGACATAAATTTTGAACATTTCCTCTTCAAAGGAAGTGCCATTTCGTTTATCTCAAGCCAACCATTCAGGTGTCATGTCGCACGCCTTAATCAATAACCTTCCTTTGTTCATCAAGGCGGAAGTCTTCATCTAATGTTGGAAAGAAAATCCGGGCCAGCCAATTCGTTAAATGCAATATTTCATGTAGTATGTGAAACGAATTTCACAGCGACGCCTCATAGCTGCGTGATTTAAGCTTCAGAATATTTTCTCTTCAAAGGAAGCGAAACTGCGTTTCTCTCAAGATAACCTTTGAGGTGTCATGTCGCAAGTCTTAATCAATAACCTTCCTTTGTTCATCAAGGCGGACGTTTTCCTCTAATATCGCGAAACAAAATCCGGGCCAGCAAATTGGTTAAATGCAATATATCATGTAGTATGTGAAACGTATTCCACAGCGACGCCTCATAGCTGCGTGATTTAAATTCTGAACATTTCTTCTTCAAAGGAGGCGCCATTGCGTTTATCTCAAGACAACCTTTCAGGTGTCATGTCGCACGTGTTGATCAATAACCTTCCTTTGTTCCTCAAGGCGGACGTTTTTCTCAAATATCGTTAATGAAAATCCGGGCCAGCAAATTCGTTAAATGCAAGATATCATGTATTATGTGAAACGTATTCCACAGCGACGCCTCATAGCTGCGTGATTCAAAACTCTGAGCATCTTCTCTTCAAAGGATGCCACACTGCGTTTCTCTCAAGACAACCTTTCAGGTGTCATGTCGCACGTCCTAATCAATAACCTTCCTTTGTTCATCAAGGCGGAAGTTTTCCTCTAATGTCCCGAAAGAAAATCCGGGCAAGCAAATTCGTTAACTGCAATATATCATGTAGTATGTGAAACGGATTCCATAGCGACGCCTCATAGCAGCGTGATTTAATATTCAGAACATTTTCTCTTCAAAGGATGCGACACTGCGTTTCTCTCAAGACAACGTTTCAGGTGTCCTGTCGCACGTCTTAATCAATAACTTTCCTTTGTTCATCAAGGCGGAAGTTTTCCTCTAATATCCCGAAAGAAAATCCGGGCCAGCAAATTCGTTAAATGCAAGATATCATGTATTATGTGAAACGTATTCCACAGCGACGCCTCATAGCTGCGTGATTCAAAACTCTGAGCATCTTCTCTTCAAAGGATGCCACACTGCGTTTCTCTCAAGACAACCTTTCAGGTGTCATGTCGCACGTCCTAATCAATAACCTTCCTTTGTTCATCAAGGCGGAAGTTTTCCTCTAATGTCCCGAAAGAAAATCCGGGCAAGCAAATTCGTTAACTGCAATATATCATGTAGTATGTGAAACGGATTCCATAGCGACGCCTCATAGCAGCGTGATTTAATATTCAGAACATTTTCTCTTCAAAGGATGCGACACTGCGTTTCTCTCAAGACAACGTTTCAGGTGTCCTGTCGCACGTCTTAATCAATAACTTTCCTTTGTTCATCAAGGCGGAAGTTTTCCTCTAATATCCCGAAAGAAAATCCGGGCAAGCAAATTCGTTAACTGCAATATATCATGTAGTATGTGAAACGGATTCCATAGCGACGCCTCATAGCAGCGTGATTTAATATTCAGAACATTTTCTCTTCAAAGGATGCGACACTGCGTTTCTCTCAAGACAACGTTTCAGGTGTCCTGTCGCACGTCTTAATCAATAACTTTCCTTTGTTCATCAAGGCGGAAGTTTTCCTCTAATATCCCGAAAGAAAATCCGGGCAAGCAAATTCGTTAAATGCAATATATCATGTAGTATGTGAAACGGATTCCACAGCGACGCCTCATAGCAGCGTGATTTAAAATTCAGAACGTTTTCTCTTCAAAGGATGCGACACTGCGTTTCTCTCAAGACAACGTTTCAGGTGTCATGCCGCACGTCTTAATCAATAACCTTCCTTTGATCATCAAGGCGGAAGTTTTCCTCTAATATCCCGAAAGAAAATCCGGGCAAGCAAATTCGTTTAATGCAATATATCATGTAGTATGTGAAACGTATTCCACAGCGACGCCTCCTAGCTGCGAGATTTATAATTCAGAACATTTTCTCTTCAAAGGAAGCGAAACTGCGTTTCTCTCAAGACAACCTTTCAGGTGTCATGTCGCACATAGTAATCAATAACATTCGTTTGTTCATCAAGGCAGAAGATTTCCTTTAATATCATTAAAGAAAGTCCGGGCAAGCAAATTCGTTAAATGCAATATATCATGTAGTATGTGAAACGTATTCCACAGCGACGCCTCATAGCTGCGAGATTCAAAATTCTGAACATTTTCTCTTCAAAGGGAGCGAAACTGCGTTTCTCTCAAGAAAACCTTTCAGGTGTCATGTCGCACGTCTTAATCAATCACCTTCCTTTGTTCATCAAGGCGGAAGTTATCCTATAATATCGTTAAAGAAAATCCGGGCTAGCAAATTCGTTAAATGCAATAGATCATGTAGTATGTGAAACGTATTCCACAGCGACGCGTCATTGCTGCGTGATTTGAAATTCGGAACATTTTCTCGTCAAAGGAAGCGAAACAGCGTTTCTCTCAAGACAACCTTTCAGGTGTCATGTCGCATGTCTTAATCAATAACCTTCCTTTGTTCATCAAGGCGGAAGAATTCCTTTAACATCGCGAAAGAAAATCCGGACCAGCCAATTCGTGAAATGCAATATTTCATGTATTATTGAAACGTATTCCACAGCGACGCCTCATAGCTGCGTGATTTAAAATTCTGAACATTTTCTCTTCAAGGGAAGCGCCATAGCGTTTCTCTCAAGACAACATTTCAGGTGTCATGTCGCACTTCTTAATCAATAACCTTCCTTTGTTCTTGAAGGCGGAAGTTTTCCTCTAATATCTTTAAAGTAAACCCGGGAGAGCAAATTGGTTAGATGCAATATATTATGTAGCATGTGTAACGTATTCCATAGCGACGCCTCATAGTTCTGTGATTTAATAATCTGAACATTTTCTCTTCAAAGGAAGCGCCACTGCGTTTCTCTCAAGACAACATTAGAGGTGTCATGTCGCACGTTCTAATCAATAACCTTCCTTTGTTCATCAAGGCGGAAATTTTCCTCTAATATCACTAAAGAAAATCCGGGCCAGCAAATTGGTTAAATGCAATATATCATGCAGTATGTGAAACGTATTCCACAGCGACGCCTCATAGCTGCGTGATTTAAATTCTGAAAATTTCCTCTTCAAAGGAAGCGCCATTGCGTTTATATCAAGACAATCATTCAGGTGTCATGTCGCACGTCTTAATCAATAACCTTCCTTTGTTCATCAAGGCGGAAGTTTTCCTCTAATGTTGGAAAGAAAATCCGGGCCAGCCAATTCGTTAAATGCAATATTTCATGTTGTATGTGAAACGTATTCCACAGCGACGCCTCATAGCTGCGTGATTTAAAATTCAGAACATTTTCTTTTCAAAGGAAGCGAAACTGCCTTTCTCTCAAGACAACCTTTCAGGTGTCATGTCGCACGTCTTAATCAATAACCTTCCTTTGTTCATCAAGGCGGAAGTTTTCCTCTAATATCGATAAAGAAAATCCGGGTCAGCAAACTGGTTAGATGCAATATATTATGTAGCATGTGTAACGTATTCCATAGCGACGCCTCATAGCTGCGTGATTCAAAATACTCAGCATTTTCTCTTCAAAGGAAGCGAAGCTGCGTTTCTCTCAAGACAACCTATCAGGTGTCATGTCGCCCGTCTTAATCAATAACCTTCCTTTGTTCTTCAAGGCGGACGTTTTCCTCTAATATCGTTACAGAAAATCCGGGCCAGCAAATTCGTTAAATGCAATATATCATGTAGTATGTGAAACGTATTCCACAGCGACGCCTCATAGCTGCGTGATTCAAAATTCTGAACATTTTCTCTTCAAAGGAAGCGAAACTGCCTTTCTCTCAAGACAACCTTTCAGGTGTCATGTCGCACGTCTTAATCAATAACCTTCCTTTGTTCATCAAGGCGGAAGTTTTCCTCTAATATCGATAAAGAAAATCCGGGTCAGCAAACTGGTTAGATGCAATATATTATGTAGCATGTGTAACGTATTCCATAGCGACGCCTCATAGCTGCGTGATTCAAAATACTCAGCATTTTCTCTTCAAAGGAAGCGAAGCTGCGTTTCTCTCAAGACAACCTATCAGGTGTCATGTCGCCCGTCTTAATCAATAACCTTCCTTTGTTCTTCAAGGCGGACGTTTTCCTCTAATATCGTTACAGAAAATCCGGGCCAGCAAATTCGTTAAATGCAATATATCATGTAGTATGTGAAACGTATTCCACAGCGACGCCTCATAGCTGCGTGATCTAAAATTCAAAACATTTTCTCTTCAAAGGAAGCGCCATTGGGTTTATCTCAAGACAACCTATCAGGTGTTATGTCGCACGTCTTAATCATTAACCTTCTTTGTTCTTCAAGGCGGACGTTTTCCTCTAATATCGTTACAGAAAATCCGGGCCAGCAAATTCGTTAAATGCAATATATCATGTAGTATGTGAAACGTATTCCACAGCGACGCCTCATAGCTGCGTGATTCAAAATTCTGAACATTTTCTCTTCAAAGGAAGCGAAACTGCCTTTCTCTCAAGACAACCTTTCAGGTGTCATGTCGCACGTCTTAATCAATAACCTTCCTTTGTTCATCAAGGCGGAAGTTTTCCTCTAATATCGATAAAGAAAATCCGGGTCAGCAAACTTGTTAGATGCAATATATTATGTAGTATGTGAAACGTATTCCAAAGCGACGCCTCATAGCTGCGTGATCCAAAATTCTGAACATTTTCTTTTCAAAGGAAGCGAAACTTCGTTTCTCTCAAGACAATCTTTCAGGCGTCATCTCGTACGTCTTAACCAATAGCCTTCCTTTGTTTATCAAGGCGGAAGTTTTCCTCTAATATCTTTAAAGTAAACCCGGGCCAGCAAATTGGTTAGATGCAATATATTAGGTAGCATGTGTAACGTATTCCACAGCGGCGCCTCATAGCTGCGTGATTTAAAATTCTGAACATTTTCTCATCAAAGGATAAGACACTGCGTTTCTCTCAAGACAACCTTTCAGGTGTCATGCCGCACGTCTTACTCAATAACCTTCCTTTGTTCATCAGGGCGGACGTTTTCCTCTAATATCGTTAAAGAAAATCCGGGTCAGCAAACTGGTTAGACGCAATATATTATGTAGCATGTGTAACGTATTCCATAGCGACGCCTCATAGCTGCGTTATTTAAAATTCAGAACATTTTCTCTTCAAAGGAAGCGCCATTGCGTTTCTCTCAAGACAACCTTTCAGGTGTCATGTCGCACGTCTTAATCAATAACATTCCTTTGTTCATCAAGCCGGACGTTTTCCTCTAATACCTTTAAAGTAAACCCGGGCCTGCAAATTCGTTAAATGCAATATATCATGTAGTATGTGAAACGTATTCCACAGCGACGCCTCATAGCTGCGTGATTTAAAATTATCGACATTTTCTCTTCAAAGGAAGCGAAACTGTGTTTCTCTCAAGACAACCTTTCAGGTGTCATGTCGCACGTAATAATCAATAACATTCCATTGTTCATCAAGGCGGACGTTTTCCTCTTATATCGTTAAAGACAATCCGCGCCAGAAAATTCGTTAAATGCAATATATCATGTAGTATGTGAAACGTATTGCACAGCGACGCCTCATAGCTGCGTGATTCAAAATTCTGAACATTTTCTTTTCAAAGAAGCGAAACTTCATTTCTCTCAAGACAATCTGTCAGGCGTCATGTCGTACGTCTTAACCAATAGCCTTCCTTTGTTCATCAAGGCGGACGTTTTCCTCTAATATCGTTAAAGAAAATCCGGGCCAGCAAATTCGTTAAATGCAATATATCATGTAGTATGTGAAACGTATTCCACAGCGACGCCTCATAGCTGCGTGATTCAAAATACTGAGCATTTTCTCTTCAAAGGAAGCGAAGCTGCGTTTCTCTCAATACACCCTTTCAGGTGTCATGTCGCACGTCTTAATCAATAACCTTCCTTTGTTCTTCAAGACGGAAGTTTCCCTCTAATATCGTTAAAGAAAATCCGGGCCAGCAAATTCGTTATATGCAATATATCATGCAGTATGTCAAACGTATTCCACAGCGACGCCTCATAGCTGCGTGATCGAAAATTCTGAACATTTTCTCTTCAAAGGAAGCGAAACTTCGTTTCTCTCAAGACAATCTTTCAGGCGTCATGTCGTACGTCTTAGCAATAGCCTTCCTTTGTTCATCAAGGCGGACGTTTTCCTCTAATATCGTTGAAGACAATCCGGGCCAGAAAATTCGTTAAATGCAATATATCATGCAGTATGTGAAACGTATTCCACAGCGACGCCCCATAGCTGCGTGATTCAAAATACTGAGCATTTTCTCTTCAAACGAAGCGAAGCTGCGTTTCTCTCAAGACAACCTTTCAGGTGTCACGTCGCACGTCTTAATCAATAACCTTCCTTTGTTCATCAAGGCGGAAGTTTTCCTCTAATATCGTTAAAGAAAATCCGGGCCAGCAAATTCGTTAAATGCAATATATCATGGAGTATGTGAAACGTATTCCACAGCGACGCCTCATAGCTGCGTGATTTAAAATTCTAAACATTTTCGCTTCAAAGGAAGCGCCACTGCGTTTCTGTCAAGACACATTTTCAGGTATCATGTCGTACGTCTTAATCAATACCTTACTTAGTTCATCAAGGCAGAAGTTTCCCTCTAATATCGTTAAAGAAAATCCGGCTCAGCAAACTGGTTAGATGCCTCTAATATGTAACATGTGTAACGTATTCCAAAGCAACGCCTTATAGCTGCGTGATTTAAAATTCAGAACATTTTCTCTTCAAGGAAAGCGCCATTGCGTTTCTCTCAAGACAACCTTTCAGGTGTAATGTCGCACGCCTTAATCAATAACCTTCCTTTGTTCATCAAGGCAGACGTTTTCCTCTAATATCGTTAAAGAAAATCCGGGCCAGCAAATTCGTTAAATGCAATAGATCATGTAGTATGTGAAACGTATTCCACAGCGATGCCTCATAGCTGCGTGATTTAAAATTCTGAACATTTTCTCTTCAAAGGAAGCGAAACTGCGTTTCTCTCAAGACAACCTTTCAGGTGTGATCTCGCACGTCTTAATCAATAACCTTCCTTTGTTCATTAAGGCGGAAGTTTTCCTGTAATATCGTTAAAAAAAATCTGGGCCAGCAAATTGGTTAGCTGCAATATAACATGTAGTATGTGTAACGTATTCCACAGCGAAGCCTTATAGCTGCGTGATTTAAAATTCTGAACATTTTCTCTTCAAAGGAAGCGAAGCTGCGTTTCTCTCAATACACCCTTTCAGGTGTCATGTCGCACGTCTTAATCAATAACCTTCCTTTGTTTTTCAAGGCGGACGTTTTCCTCTAATATCGTTAAAGAAAATCCGGGCCAGCAAATTCGTTATATGCAATATATCATGCAGTATGTCAAACGTATTCCACAGCGACGCCTCATAGCTGCGTGATCCAAAATTCTGAACATTTTCTCTTCAAAGGAAGCGCCATTGGGTTTATCTCAAGACAACCTATCAGGTGTTATGTCGCACGTCTTAATCATTAACCTTCCTTTGTTCTTCAAGGCGGACGTTTTCCTCGAATATCGTTAAAGAAAATCCGGGCCAGCCAATTCGTTAAATGCAATATATCATGTAGTATGTGAAACGTATTCCACAGCGACGCCTCATAGCTGCGTGATCTAAAATTCAAAACATTTTCTCTTCAAAGGAAGCGCCATTGGGTTTATCTCAAGACAACCTATCAGGTGTTATGTCGCACGTCTTAATCATTAACCTTCCTTTGTTCTTCAAGGCGGACGTTTTCCTCGAATATCGTTAAAGAAAATCCGGGCCAGCAAATTCGTTAAATGCAATATATCATGTAGTATGTGAAACGTATTCCACAGCGACGCCTCATAGCTGCGTGATCTAAAATTCAAAACATTTTCTCTTCAAAAGAAGCGCCATTGGGTTTATCTCAAGACAACCTATCAGGTGTTATGTCGCATGTCTTAATCATTAACCTTCCTTTGTTCTTCAAGGCGGACGTTTTCCTCGAATATCGTTAAAGAGAATCCGGGCCAGCCAATTCGTTAAATGCAATATTTCATGTAGTATGTGAAACGTATTCCACAGCGACGCCTCATAGCTGCGTGATTTAAAATTCTCAACATTTTCTCTTCAAAGGAAGTGAAACTGCGTTTTTCTCAAGACAACCTTTCAGGTGTCATGTCGCACGTATTAATCAATAACATTCCTTTGTTCATCAAGGCGGACGTTTTCCTCTAATATCGTTAAAGACAATCCGGGCCAGAAAATTCGTTAAATGCAATATATCATGCAGTATGTGAAACGTATTCCACAGCGACGCCTCATAGCTGCGTGATTCAAAATACTGAGCATTTTCTCTTCAAAGGAAGCGAAGCTGCGTTTCTCTCAATACACCCTTTCAGGTGTCATGTCGCACGTCTTAATCAATAACCTTCCTTTGTTCTTCAAGGCGGACGTTTTCCTCTAATATCGTTAAAGAAAATCCGGGCCAGCAAATTCGTTATATGCAATATATCATGCAGTATGTCAAACGTATTCCACAGCGACGCCTCATAGCTGCGTGATTCAAAATTCAGAACATTTTCTCTTCAAAGGAAGCGAAACTGCGTTTCTCTCAAGACAACCTTTCAGGTGTCACGTCGCACGTCTTAATCAATAACCTTCCTTTGTTCATCAAGGCGGAAGTTTTCCTCTAATATCGTTAAAGAAAATCCGGGCCAGCAAATTCGTTAAATGCAATATATCATGGACTATGTGAAACGTATTCCACAGCGACGCCTCATAGCTGCGTGATTTAAAATTCTAAACATTTTCTCTTCAAAGGAAGCGCCACTGCGTTTCTGTCAAGACACATTTTCAGGTATCATGTCGTACGTCTTAATCAATACCTTACTTAGTTCATCAAGGCAGAAGTTTCCCTCTAATATCGT
This sequence comes from Dermacentor andersoni, assembly GCF_023375885.2. NCBI lineage: Eukaryota > Metazoa > Arthropoda > Arachnida > Ixodida > Ixodidae > Dermacentor > Dermacentor andersoni. The sequence continues at coordinate 16,132,412 of NW_027314752.1, forward strand.
TAAAGAAAATCCGGCTCAGCAAACTGGTTAGATGCCTCTAATATGTAACATGTGTAACGTATTCCAAAGCAACGCCTTATAGCTGCGTGATTTAAAATTCAGAACATTTTCTCTTCAAGGAAAGCGCCATTGCGTTTCTCTCAAGACAACCTTTCTGGTGTCATGTCGCACGCCTTAATCAATAACCTTCCTTTGTTCATCAAGGCAGCCGTTTTCCTCTAATATCGTTAAAGAAAATCCGGGCCAGCAAATTCGTTAAATGCAATAGATCATGTAGTATGTGAAACGTATTCCACAGCGATGCCTCATAGCTGCGTGATTTAAAATTCTGAACATTTTCTCTTCAAAGGAAGCGAAACTGCGTTTCTCTCAAGACAACATTTCAGGTGTGATCTCGCACGTCTTAATCAATAACCTTCCTTTGTTCATTAAGGCGGAAGTTTTCCTGTAATATCGTTAAAAAAAATCTGGGCCAGCAAATTGGTTAGCTGCAATATAACATGTAGTATGTGTAACGTATTCCACAGCGAAGCCTTATAGCTGCGTGATTTAAAATTCTGAACATTTTCTCTTCAAAGGAAGCGAAACTGCGTTTCTCTCAAGACAACCTTTCAGGTGTCATGTCGCACGTATTAATCAATAACATTCCTTTGTTCATCAAGGCGCACGTTTTCCTCTAATATCGTTAAAGACAATCCGGGCCAGAAAATTCGTTAAATGCAATATATCATGCAGTATGTGAAACGTATTCCACAGCGACGCCTCATAGCTGCGTGATTCAAAATACTGAGCATTTTCTCTTCAAAGGAAGCGAAGCTGCGTTTCTCTCAATACACCCTTTCAGGTGTCATGTCGCACGTCTTAATCAATAACCTTCCTTTGTTTTTCAAGGCGGACGTTTTCCTCTAATATCGTTAAAGAAAATCCGGGCCAGCAAATTCGTTATATGCAATATATCATGCAGTATGTCAAACGTATTCCACAGCGACGCCTCATAGCTGCGTGATCCAAAATTCTGAACATTTTCTTTTCAAAGGAAGCGAAACTTCGTTTCTCTCAAGACAATCTTTCAGGCGTCATGTCGTACGTCTTAACCAATAGCCTTCCTTTGTTCATCAAGGCGGACGTTTTCCTCTAATATCGTTAAAGAAAATCCGGGCCAGCAAATTCGTTAAATGCAATATATCATGTAGTATGTGAAACGTATTCCACAGCGACGCCTCATAGCTGCGTGATCTAAAATTCAAAACATTTTCTCTTCAAAGGAAGCGCCATTGGGTTTATCTCAAGACAACCTATCAGGTGTTATGTCGCACGTCTTAATCAATAACCTCCCTTTCTTCTTCAAGGCAGACGTTTTTCTCTAATATCGTTAAAGAAAATCCGGGCCAGCAAATTCGTTAAATGCAATATATCATGCAGTATGTGAAACGTATTCCACAGCGACGCCTCATAGCTGCGTGATTCAAAATTCTGAACATTTTCTCTTCAAAGGAAGCGAAACTGCGTTTCTCTCAAGACAACCTTTCAGGTGTCATGTCGCACGTGTTAATCAATAACCTTCCTTTGTACATCAAGGCGGAATTTTCCTCTAATATCCCGAAAGAAAATCCGGGCAAGCAAATTCGTTAAATGCAATATATCATGTAGTATGTGAAACGTATTCCACAGCGACGCCTCATAGCTGCATGATTCAAAATTCAGAACATTTTCTCTTCAAAGGAAGCGAAACTGCGTTTCTCTCAAGACAACCTTTCGGGTGTCATGTCGCACGTCTTAATCAATAACCTTCCTTTGTTCATCAAGGCGGAAGATTTCCTTTAATATTGCGAAAGACAATCCGGGCCAGCCAATTCGTTAAATGCAATATTTCATGTAGTATGTGAAACGTATTCCACAGCGACGCCTCATAGCTGCGTGATTTTAAATTCTGAAAATTTCCTCTTCAAAGGAAGCGAAACTGCGTTTCTGTCAAGACAACCTTTCAGTTGTCATGTCGCACGTCTTAATCAATAACCTTCCTTTGTTCATCAAGGCGGAAATTTTCCTGCAATATCGGTAAAGAAAATCCGGGCCAGCAAATTGGTTAGATGCAATATATTAGGTAGCATGTGTAACGTATTCCACAGCGACGCCTCATAGTTCAGTGATTTAAAATTCAGAACATTTTCTCTTCAAAGGAATCGCCACTGCGTTTCTCTCAAGACAACCTTTCAGGTGTCATGTCGCACGACTTAATCAATAACCTTCCTTTGTTCATCAAGGCGGATGTTTTTCTCTAATATCATTAAAGAAAATCCGGGTCAACAAACTGGTCAGATGCAATATATTATGTAGCATGTGTACCGTATTCCTCAGCGACGCCTCATAGCTGCGTGATATAAAATTCTGAACATTTTCTCTTTAAAGGAAGCGCCACTGAGTTTCTCTCAAGACAACCTTTCAGGTGTCATGTCGCACGTCCTAATCAATAACCTTCCTTTGTTCATCAAGGCTGAAGTTTTCCTCTAATGTCACGAAAGAAAATCCGGGCCAGCCAATTCGTTAAATGCAATATATGATGCAGTATGTGAAACGTATTCCATAGCGACGCCTCATAGCTGCAAGATTCAAAATTCTGAACATTTTCTCTTCAAAGGAAGCGAAACTGCGTTTCTTTCAAGACAACCTTTCCGGTGTCATGTCGCACGTCTTAGTCAATAACCTTACTTTGTTCATCAAGGCGGAAGTTTTCCTCTAATGTCCCGAAAGAAAATCCGGGCCAGCCAATTCGTTAAATGCAATATATGATGCAGTATGCCAAACGTATTCCACAGCGACGCCTCATAGCTGCGTGATTCAAAATTCTGAACATTTTCTCTTCAAAGGAAGCGAAACTGCGTTTCTCTCAAGACAACCTTTCAGGTGTCATGTCGCACGTCCTAATCAATACCCTTCCTTTGTTCATCAAGGCGGAAGTTTTCCTGTAATATCACGAAACAATATCCGGGCCAGCAAATTGGTTCAATGCAATATATCATGTAGTATGTGAAACGTATTCCACAGCGACGCCTCATGGCTGTGTGATTTAAAATTCTGAACATTTTCTCTTCAAAGGAAGCGCCCTTGCGTTTATCTCAAGACAACCTTTCAGGTGTCATGTCGCACGTTTTATTCAATAACCTTCCTTTGTTCTTCAAGGCGGACGTTTTTCTCTAATATCGTTAAAGAAAATCCGGGCCAGCAAATTCGTTAAATGCAATATATCATGCAGTATGTCAAACATATTCCACAGCGACGCCTCATAGCTGCGTGATTCAAAGTTCTGAACATTTTCTCTTCAAAGGAAGCGAAACTGTGTTTCTCTCAAGACAACCTTTCGGGTGTCTTGTCGCACGTCTTAATCAATAACCTTCCTTTGTTCATCAAGGCGGAAGTCTTCCTCAAATGTCCCGAAAGAAAATCCGGGCCAGCCAATTCGTTAAATGCAATATATGATGCAGTATGTGAAACGTATTCCACAGCGACGCCTCATAGCTGCGAGATTCAAAATTCTGAACATTTTCTCTTCAAAGGAAGCGAAACTGCGTTTCTCTCAAGACAACCTTTCAGGTGTCATGTCGCACGTCCTAATCAATAACCTTCCTTTGTTCATCAAGGCGGAAGTTTTCCTCTAATGTCCCGAAAGAAAATCCGGGCCAGCCAATTCGTTAAATGCAATATTTCATGTAGTATGTGAAACGTATTCCACAGCGACGCCTCATAGCTGCGTGATTCAAAATTCTGAACATTTTCTCTTCAAAGGAAACGAAACTGCGTTTCTCACAAGACAACCTTTAAGGTGTCAAGTCGCACGTCCTAATCAATAACCTTCCTTTGTTCATCAAGGCGGAAGATGTCCTTTATATTGCGAAAAAAAATTCGGGCAAGCAAATTCGTGAAATGCAATATATCATGTGGTATGTGAAACGTATTCCACAGCGACGCCTCATAGCTGCGTGATCCAAAATTCTGAGCATTTCCTCTTCAACGAAAGCGCCATTGCGTTTCTCTCAAGACAACGTTTAAGGTGTCATGTCGCACGTCTTAATCAATAACATTCCTTTGTTCATCAAGGCGGACTTTTTCCTGTAATATCGTTAAAGAAAATCCGGGCCAGCAAATTCGTTAAATGCAATATATCATGCAGTATGTGAAACGTATTCCACAGCGACGCCTCATAGCTGCGTGATTCAAAATTCTGAACATTTTCTCTTCAAATGAAGCGAAACTGCGTTTCTCTCAAAACAACCTTTCAGGTGTCATGTCGCACGTCTTAATCAATAACCTTCCTTTGTTCATCAAGGCGGAAGTTTTCCTCTAATGTCGCGGAAGAAAATCCGGGCAAGCAAATTCGTTAAATGCAATATACCATGTAGTATGTGAAACGTATTCCACAGCGACGCCTCATAGCTGCGTGATTCAAAGTACTGAACATTTTCTCTTCAAAGGAAGCAAAACTGCGTTTCTCACAAGACAACCTTTAAGGTGTCAAGTCGCACGTCCTAATCAATAACCTTCCTTTGTTCATCAAGGCGGAAGATATCCTTTATATAGCGAAAAAAAATTCGGGCAAGCAAATTCGTGAAATGCAATATATCATGTGGTATGTGAAACGTATTCCACAGCGACGCCTCATAGCTGCGTGATCCAAAATTCTGAGCATTTCCTCTTCAACGAAAGCGCCATTGCGTTTCTCTCAAGACAACGTTTAAGGTGTCATGTCGCACGTCTTAATCAATAACATTCCTTTGTTCATCAAGGCGGACTTTTTCCTGTAATATCGTTAAAGAAAATCCGGGCCAGCAAATTCGTTAAATGCAATATATCATGCAGTATGTGAAACGTATTCCACAGCGACGCCTCATAGCTGCGTGATTCAAAATTCTGAACATTTTCTCTTCAAATGAAGCGAAACTGCGTTTCTCTCAAAACAACCTTTCAGGTGTCATGTCGCACGTCTTAATCAATAACCTTCCTTTGTTCATCAAGGCGGAAGTTTTCCTCTAATGTCGCGGAAGAAAATCCGGGCAAGCAAATTCGTTAAATGCAATATACCATGTAGTATGTGAAACGTATTCCACAGCGACGCCTCATAGCTGCGTGATTCAAAGTACTGAACATTTTCTCTTCAAAGGAAGCAAAACTGCGTTTCTCACAAGACAACCTTTAAGGTGTCAAGTCGCACGTCCTAATCAATAACCTTCCTTTGTTCATCAAGGCGGAAGATATCCTTTATATAGCGAAAAAAAATTCGGGCAAGCAAATTCGTGAAATGCAATATATCATGTGGTATGTGAAACGTATTCCACAGCGACGCCTCATAGCTGCGTGATCCAAAATTCTGAGCATTTCCTCTTCAACGAAAGCGCCATTGCGTTTCTCTCAAGACAACGTTTAAGGTGTCATGTCGAACGTCTTAATCAATAACATTCCTTTGTTCATCAAGGCGGACTTTTTCCTGTAATATCGTTAAAGAAAATCCGGGCCAGCAAATTCGTTAAATGCAATATATCACGCTGTATGTGAAACGTATTCCACAGCGACGCCTCATAGCTGCGTGATTCAAAATTCTGAACATTTTCTCTTCAAATGAAGCGAAACTGCGTTTCTCTCAAAACAACCTTTCAGGTGTCATGTCGCACGTCTTAATCAATAACCTTCCTTTGTTCATCAAGGCGGAAGTTTTCCTGTAATATCGTTAAAGAAAATCCGGGCCAGCAAATTCGTTACATGCAATATATCACGCTGTATGTGAAACGTATTCCACAGCGACGCCTCATAGCTGCGTGATTCAAAATTCTGAACATTTTCTCTTCAAATGAAGCGAAACTGCGTTTCTCTCAAAACAACCTTTCAGGTGTCATGTCGCACGTCTTAATCAATAACCTTCCTTTGTTCATCAAGGCGGAAGTTTTCCTCTAATGTCGCGGAAGAAAATCCGGGCAAGCAAATTCGTTAAATGCAATATACCATGTAGTATGTGAAACGTATTCCCGAGCGACGCCTCATAGCTGCGTGATTCAAAATACTGAACATTTTCTCTTCAAAGGAAGCAAACTGCGTTTCTCTCAAGGCAACCTTTCAGGTGTCATGTCGCACGTCTTAATCAATAACCTTCCTTTGTTCTTCAAGGCAGACGTTTTTCTCTAATATCGTTAAAGAAAATCCGGGCCAGCAAATTCGTTAAATGCAATATATCATGCAGTATGTGAAACGTATTCCACAGCGACGCCTTATAGCTGCGTGATTCAAAATTCTGAACATTTTCTCTTCAAAGGAAGCGAAACTGCGTTTCTCTCAAGACAACCTTTCAGGTGTCATGTCGCACGTGTTAATCAATAACCTTCCTTTGTACATCAAGGCGGAATTTTCCTCTAATGTCCCGAAAGAAAATCCGGGCAAGCAAATTCGTTAAATGCAATATATCATGTAGTATGTGAAACGTATTCCACAGCGACGCCTCATAGCTGCATGATTCAAAATTCAGAACATTTTCTCTTCAAAGGAAGCGAAACTGCGTTTCTCTCAAGACAACCTTTCGGGTGTCATGTCGCACGTCTTAATCAATAACCTTCCTTTGTTCATCAAGGCGGAAGATTTCCTTTAATATTGCGAAAGACAATCCGGGCCAGCCAATTCGTTAAATGCAATATTTCATGTAGTATGTGAAACGTATTCCACAGCGACGCCTCATAGCTGCGTGATTTTAAATTCTGAAAATTTCCTCTTCAAAGGAAGCGAAACTGCGTTTCTGTCAAGACAACCTTTCAGTTGTCATGTCGCACGTCTTAATCAATAACCTTCCTTTGTTCATCAAGGCGGAAATTTTCCTGCAATATCGGTAAAGAAAATCCGGGCCAGCAAATTGGTTAGATGCAATATATTAGGTAGCATGTGTAACGTATTCCACAGCGACGCCTCATAGTTCAGTGATTTAAAATTCAGAACATTTTCTCTTCAAAGGAATCGCCACTGCGTTTCTCTCAAGACAACCTTTCAGGTGTCATGTCGCACGACTTAATCAATAACCTTCCTTTGTTCATCAAGGCGGATGTTTTTCTCTAATATCATTAAAGAAAATCCGGGTCAGCAAACTGGTCAGATGCAATATATTATGTAGCATGTGTACCGTATTCCTCAGCGACGCCTCATAGCTGCGTGATATAAAATTCTGAACATTTTCTCTTTAAAGGAAGCGCCACTGAGTTTCTCTCAAGACAACCTTTCAGGTGTCATGTCGCACGTCCTAATCAATAACCTTCCTTTGTTCATCAAGGCGGAAGTTTTCCTCTAATGTCACGAAAGAAAATCCGGGCCAGCCAATTCGTTAAATGCAATATATGATGCAGTATGTGAAACGTATTCCATAGCGACGCCTCATAGCTGCAAGATTCAAAATTCTGAACATTTTCTCTTCAAAGGAAGCGAAACTGCGTTTCTTTCAAGACAACCTTTCCGGTGTCATGTCGCACGTCTTAGTCAATAACCTTACTTTGTTCATCAAGGCGGAAGTTTTCCTCTAATGTCCCGAAAGAAAATCCGGGCCAGCCAATTCGTTAAATGCAATATATGATGCAGTATGCCAAACGTATTCCACAGCGACGCCTCATAGCTGCGTGATTCAAAATTCTGAACATTTTCTCTTCAAAGGAAGCGAAACTGCGTTTCTCTCAAGACAACCTTTCAGGTGTCATGTCGCACGTCCTAATCAATACCCTTCCTTTGTTCATCAAGGCGGAAGTTTTCCTGTAATATCACGAAACAATATCCGGGCCAGCAAATTGGTTCAATGCAATATATCATGTAGTATGTGAAACGTATTCCACAGCGACGCCTCATGGCTGTGTGATTTAAAATTCTGAACATTTTCTCTTCAAAGGAAGCGCCCTTGCGTTTATCTCAAGACAACCTTTCAGGTGTCATGTCGCACGTTTTATTCAATAACCTTCCTTTGTTCTTCAAGGCGGACGTTTTTCTCTAATATCGTTAAAGAAAATCCGGGCCAGCAAATTCGTTAAATGCAATATATCATGCAGTATGTCAAACGTATTCCACAGCGACGCCTCATAGCTGCGTGATTCAAAGTTCTGAACATTTTCTCTTCAAAGGAAGCGAAACTGTGTTTCTCTCAAGACAACCTTTCGGGTGTCATGTCGCACGTCTTAATCAATAACCTTCCTTTGTTCATCAAGGCGGAAGTCTTCCTCAAATGTCCCGAAAGAAAATCCGGGCCAGCCAATTCGTTAAATGCAATATATGATGCAGTATGTGAAACGTATTCCACAGCGACGCCTCATAGCTGCGAGATTCAAAATTCTGAACATTTTCTCTTCAAAGGAAGCGAAACTGCGTTTCTCTCAAGACAACCTTTCAGGTGTCATGTCGCACGTCCTAATCAATAACCTTCCTTTGTTCATCAAGGCGGAAGTTTTCCTCTAATGTCCCGAAAGAAAATCCGGGCCAGCCAATTCGTTAAATGCAATATTTCATGTAGTATGTGAAACGTATTCCACAGCGACGCCTCATAGCTGCGTGATTCAAAATTCTGAACATTTTCTCTTCAAAGGAAACGAAACTGCGTTTCTCTCAAGACAACCTTTCAGGTGTCATGTCGCACGTCTTAATCAATAACCTTCCTTTGTTCATCAAGGCGGAAGTTTTCCTCTAATGTCGCGGAAGAAAATCCGGGCAAGCAAATTCGTTAAATGCAATATACCATGTAGTATGTGAAACGTATTCCACAGCGACGCCTCATAGCTGCGTGATTCAAAGTACTGAACATTTTCTCTTCAAAGGAAGCAAAACTGCGTTTCTCACAAGACAACCTTTAAGGTGTCAAGTCGCACGTCCTAATCAATAACCTTCCTTTGTTCATCTAGGCGGTAGATATCCTTTATATTGCGAAAAAAAATTCGGGCAAGCAAATTCGTGAAATGCAATATATCATGTGGTATGTGAAACGTATTCCACAGCGACGCCTCATAGCTGCGTGATCCAAAATTCTGAGCATTTCCTCTTCAACGAAAGCGCCATTGCGTTTCTCTCAAGACAACGTTTAAGGTGTCATGTCGCACGTCTTAATCAATAATATTCCTTTGTTCATCAAGGCGGACGTTTTCCTGTAATATCGTTAAAGAAAATCCGGGCCAGCAAATTCGTTAAATGCAATATATCATGCAGTATGTGAAACGTATTCCACAGCGACGCCTCATAGCTGCGTGATTCAAAATTCTGAACATTTTCTCTTCAAATGAAGCGAAACTGCGTTTCTCTCAAAACAACCTTTCAGGTGTCATGTCGCACGTCTTAATCAATAACCTTCCTTTGTTCATCAAGGCGGAAGTTTTCCTGTAATATCACGAAACAATATCCGGGCCAGCAAATTGGTTCAATGCAATATATCATGTAGTATGTGAAACGTATTCCACAGCGACGCCTCATGGCTGTGTGATTTAAAATTCTGAACATTTTCTCTTCAACGGAAGCGCCCTTGCGTTTATCTCAAGACAACCTTTCAGGTGTCATGTCGCACGTTTTATTCGATAACCTTCCTTTGTTCTTCAAGGCGGACGTTTTTCTCTAATATCGTTAAAGAAAATCCGGGCCAGCAAATTCGTTAAATGCAATATATCATGCAGTATGTCAAACGTATTCCACAGCGACGCCTCATAGCTGCGTGATTCAAAGTTCTGAACATTTTCTCTTCAAAGGAAGCGAAACTGTGTTTCTCTCAAGACAACCTTTCGGGTGTCATGTCGCACGTCTTAATCAATAACCTTCCTTTGTTCATCAAGGCGGAAGTCTTCCTCAAATGTCCCGAAAGAAAATCCGGGCCAGCCAATTCGTTAAATGCAATATATGATGCAGTATGTGAAACGTATTCCACAGCGACGCCTCATAGCTGCGAGATTCAAAATTCTGAAGATTTTCTCTTCAAAGGAAGCGAAACTGCGTTTCTCTCAAGACAACCTTTCAGGTGTCATGTCGCACGTCCTAATCAATAACCTTCCTTTGTTCATCAAGGCGGAAGTTTTCCTCTAATGTCCCGAAAGAAAATCCGGGCCAGCCAATTCGTTAAGTGCAATATTTCATGTAGTATGTGAAACGTATTCCACAGCGACGCCTCATAGCTGCGTGATTCAAAATTCTGAACATTTTCTCTTCAAAGGAAACGAAACTGCGTTTCTCTCAAGACAACCTTTCAGGTGTCATGTCGCACGTCTTAATCAATAACCTTCCTTTGTTCATCAAGGCGGAAGTTTTCCTCTAATGTCGCGGAAGAAAATCCGGGCAAGCAAATTCGTTAAATGCAATATACCATGTAGTATGTGAAACGTATTCCACAGCGACGCCTCATAGCTGCGTGATTCAAAGTACTGAACATTTTCTCTTCAAAGGAAGCAAAACTGCGTTTCTCACAAGACAACCTTTAAGGTGTCATGTCGCACGTCTTAATCAATAACATTCCTTTGTTCATCAAGGCGGACTTTTTCCTGTAATATCGTTAAAGAAAATCCGGGCCAGCAAATTCGTTAAATGCAATATATCACGCTGTATGTGAAACGTATTCCACAGCGACGCCTCATAGCTGCGTGATTCAAAATTCTGAACATTTTCTCTTCAAATGAAGCGAAACTGCGTTTCTCTCAAAACAACCTTTCAGGTGTCATGTCGCACGTCTTAATCAATAACCTTCCTTTGTTCATCAAGGCGGAAGTTTTCCTGTAATATCGTTAAAGAAAATCCGGGCCAGCAAATTCGTTACATGCAATATATCACGCTGTATGTGAAACGTATTCCACAGCGACGCCTCATAGCTGCGTGATTCAAAATTCTGAACATTTTCTCTTCAAATGAAGCGAAACTGCGTTTCTCTCAAAACAACCTTTCAGGTATCATGTCGCACGTCTTAATCAATAACCTTCCTTTGTTCATCAAGGCGGAAGTTTTCCTCTAATGTCGCGGAAGAAAATCCGGGCAAGCAAATTCGTTAAATGCAATATACCATGTAGTATGTGAAACGTATTCCCGAGCGACGCCTCATACCTGCGTGATTCAAAATACTGAACATTTTCTCTTCAAAGGAAGCAAACTGCGTTTCTCTCAAGGCAACCTTTCAGGTGTCATGTCGCACGTCTTAATCAATAACCTTCCTTTGTTCATCAAGGCGTAAGTTTTCCTGTAATATCAGGAAACAAAATCCGGGCCAGCAAATTGGTTCAATGCAATATATCATGTAGTATGTGAAACGTATTCCTCAGCGACGCCTCATAGCTGTGTGATTTAAAATTCTGAACATTTTCTCTTCAAAGGAAGCGCCCTTGCGTTTATCTCAAGACAACCTTTCAGGTGTCATGTCGCACGTTTTATTCAATAACCTTCCTTTGTTCTTCAAGGCGGACGTTTTTCTCTAATATCGTTAAAGAAAATCCGGGCCAGCCAATTCGTTAAATGCAATATATCATGCAGTACGTGAAACGTATTCAACAGCGACGCCTCATAGCTGTGTGATTTAAAATTCAGAACATTTTCTCTTCAAAGGATGCGACACTGCGTTCCTCTCAAGACAACCTTTCAGGTGTCATGTCGCACGTCCTAATCAATAACCTTCCTTTGTTCATCAAGGCGGAAGTTTTCCTCTAATGTCCCGAAAGAAAATCCGGGCCAGCCAATTCGTTAAATGCAATATATGATGCAGTATGTGAAACGTATTCCACAGCGACGCCTCATAGCTGCGTGATTCAAAATTCTGAACATTTTCTCTTCAAAGGAAGCGAAACTGCGTTTCTCTCAAGACAACCTTTCAGGTGTCATGTCGCACGTCTTAGTCAATAACCTTACTTTGTTCATCAAGGCGGAAGTTTTCCTCTAATGTCCGGAAAGAAAATCCGGGCCAGCCGATTCGTTAAATGCAATATATGATGCAGTATGTCAAACGTATTCCACAGCGACGCCTCATAGCTGTGTGATTCAGAATTCTGAACATTTTCTCTTCAAAGGAAGCGAAACTGCGTTTCTCTCAAGACAACCTTTCAGGTGTCATGTCGCACGTCCTAATCAATAACCTTCCTTTGTTCATCAAGGCGGAAGTTTCCTCTAATATCGTTAATGAAAATCCGGGCCCGCAAATTCGTTAAATGATATATATCATGTAGTATGTGAAACGTATTCCACAGAGACGCCTCATAGCTGCGTGATTCAAAATACTGAACATTTTCTCTTCAAAGGAAGCGAAACTGCGTTTCTCTCAAGACAACCTTTCAGGTGTCATGTCGCACGTCTTAATCAATAACCTTCCTTTGTTCATCAAGGCGGAAGTTTTCCTGTAATATCACGAAACAAAATCTGGGCCAGCAAATTGGTTCAGTGCAATATATCATGTAGTATGTGAAACGTATTCCACAGCGACGCCTCATAGCTGTGTGATTTAAAATTCTGAACATTTTCTCTTCAAAGGAAGCGCCCTTGCGTTTATCTCAAGACAACCTTTCAGGTGTCGTGTCGCACGTTTCATTCAATAACATTCCTTTGTTCTTCAAGGCGGACGTTTTTCTCTAATATCGTTAAAGAAAATCCGGGCCAGCAAATTCTTTAAATGTAATATATCATGCAGTATGTCAAACGTATTCCACAGCGACGCCTCATAGCTGCGTGATTCAAAGTTCTGAATATTTTCTCTTCAAAGGAAGCGAAACTGTGTTTCTCTCAAGACAACCTTTCGGGTGTCATGTCGCACGTCTTAATCAATAACCTTCCTTTGTTCATCAAGGCGGAAGCCTTCCTCAAATGTCCCGAAAGAAAATCCGGGCCAGCCAATTCGTTAAATGCAATATATGATGCAGTATGTGAAACGTATTCCACAGCGACGCCTCATATCTGCGAGATTCAAAATTCTGAACTTTTTCTCTTCAAAGGAAACGAAACTGCGTTTCTCTCAAGACAACCTTTCAGGTGTCATGTCGCACGTCTTAATCAATAACCTTCCTTTGTTCATCAAGGCGGAAGTTTTCCTCTAATGTCCCGAAAGAAAATCCGGGCCAGCCAATTTGTTAAATGCAATATATCATGCAGTATGTGAAACGTATTCCACAGCGACGCCTCATAGCTGCGTGACTTAAAATTCAGAACATTTTCTCTTTAAAGAATGCGACACTGCGTTTCTCTCAATACAATCTTTCAGGTGTCATGTCGCACGTCTTAATCAATAACCTTCCTTTGTTCAGCAAGGCGGAATTTTTCCTCTAATGTCCCGAAAGAAAATCCCGGACAGCCAATTCGTTAAATGCAATATATCATGCAGTATGTGAGACGTATTCCACAGCGACGCCTCATAGCTGCGTGATTCAAAATGCAGAACATTTTCTCTTCAAAGGATGCGACACTGCGTTTCTCTCAAGACAACCTTTCAGGTGTCATGTCGCACGTTTTAATCAATAACCTTCCTTTGTTCATCAAGGGGGAAGTTTTCCTCTAATGTTGGAAAAAAAATCCGGGAGAGCCAATTCGTTAAATGCAATATATCATGCAGTATGTGAAACGTATTCCACTGTGACGCCTCATAGCTGCGTGATTCCAAATTCTGAACATTTTCTCTTCAAAGGATGCGAAACTGCGTTTCCCTCAAGACAACCTTTCAGGTGTCATGCCGCACGTCTTAATCAATAACCTTCCTTTGTTCATCAAGGCGGAAGTTTTCCTCTAATGTTGGAGAAAAAATCCTGGCCAGCCAATTCGTTAAATGCAATATTTCATGTAGTATGTGAAAGGTACTCCACAGCGACACCTCATAGCTGCGTGATTCAAAATTCTGAACATTTTCTCTTTGAAGGAAGCGAAACTGCGTTTGTCTCAAGACAACCATTTAGGTGTCATGTCGCACGTCTTAATCAATCATCATCATCATCATCATCATCAGCCTGGTTACGCCCACTGCAGGGCAAAGGCCTCTCCCATATTTCTCCAATCACCCCGGTCATGTACTAATTGTGGCCATGCCGTCCCTGCAAACTTCTTAATCTCATCCGCCCACCTAACTTTCTGCCGCCCCCTGCTACGCTTCCCTTCCCTTGGAATCCAGTCCGTAACCCTTAATGACCATCGGTTATCTTCCCTCCTCATTACATGTCCTGCCCATGCCCATTTCTTTTTCTTGATTTCAACTAAGATGTCATTTACTCGCGTTTGTTCCCTCACCCAATCAGCTCTTTTCTTATCCCTTAACGTTACACCTATCATTCTTCTTTCCATAGCTCGTTGCGTCGTCCTCAATTTGAGTAGAACCCTTTTCGTAAGCCTCCAGGTTTCTGCCCCGTAGGTGAGTACTGGTAAGACACAGCTATTGTACACTTTTCTCTTGAGGGATAATGGCAACCTACTGTTCATGATCTGAGAATGCCTGCCAAACGCACCCCAGCCCATTCTTATTCTTCTGATTATTTCCGTCTCATGATCCGGATCCGCAGTCACTACCTGCCCTAAGTAGATGTATTCCCTTACGACTTCCAGTGCCTCACTGCCTATTGTAAATTGCTGTTCTCTTCCGAGACTGTTAAACATTACTTTAGTTTTCTGCAGATTAATTTTTAGACCCACTCTTCTGCTTTGCCTCTCCAGGTCAGTGAGCATGCATTGCAGTTGGTCCCCTGAGTTACTAAGCAAGGCAATATCATCAGCAAATCGCAAGTTACTAAGGTATTCTCCATTTACTTTTATCCCCATTTCTTCCCAATCCAGGTCTCTGAATACCTCCTGTAAGCACGCTGTGAATAGCATTGGAGAGATCGTATCTCCCTGCCTGACGCCTTTCTTTATTGGGATTTTGTTGCTTTCTTTATGGAGGACTACGGTGGCTGTGGAGCCGCTATAGATATCTTTCAGTATTTTTGCATACGGCTCGTCTACACCCTGATTCCGTAATGCCTCCATGACTGCTGAGGTTTCGACAGAATCAAATGCTTTCTCGTAATCAATGAAAGCTATATATAAGGGTTGGTTATATTCCGCACATTTCTCTATCACCTGATTGATAGTGTGAATATGATCTATTGTTGAGTAGCCTTTACGGAATCCTGCCTGGTCCTTTGGTTTCAGAAGTCTAAGGTGTTCCTGATTCTATTTGCGATTACCTTAGTAAATAGTTTGTAGGCAACGGACAGTAAGCTGATCGGTCTATAATTTTTCAAGTCTTTGGCGTCCCCTTTCTTATGGATTAGGATTATGTTAGCATTTTTCCAAGATTCCGGTACGCTCGACGTCATGACGCATTGCGTATACAGAGTGGCCAGTTTCTCTAGAACAATCTGCCCACCATCCTTCAATAAATCTGCTGTTACCTGATCCTCCCCAGCTGCCTTCCCCCTTTGCATATCTCCCAAGGCTTTCTTTACTTCTTCCGGCGTTACCTGTGGTATATCACATTCCTCTAGACTATTTTCTCTTCCATTATCGTCGTGGGTGCCACTGGTACTGTATTAATCTCTATAGAACTCCTCAGCCATTTGAACTATCTCATCCATATTAGTAATGATATTGCCGGCTTTGTCTCTTAACGCACACATCTGATTCTTGCCAATTCCTAGTTCCTTAATCCTTCCTTAATCCTTAATCAATAACCTTCCTTTGTTCATCAAGGCGGAAGTTTTCCTCTAATGTCCCGAAAGAAAATCCGGGCCAGCCAATTCGTTAAATGCAATATATGATGCAGTATGTGAAACGCATTCCACAGCGACGCCTCATAGCTGCGTGATTCAAAATTCTGAACATTTTTTCTTCAAAGGAAGCGAAACTGCGTTTCTCTCAAGACAACCTTTCAGGTGTCATGTCGCACGTCTTAATCAATAACCTTCCCTTGTTCATCAAGGCGGAAGTTTTCCTCTAATGTCGCGGAAGAAAATCCAGGCAAGCAAATTCGTTAAATGCAATATACCATGTAGTATGTGAAACGCATTCCACAGCGACGCCTCATAGCTGCGTGATTTATAATTCAGAACATTTTCTCTTCAAAGGATGCGACACTGCGTTTTTCTCAAGACAACCTTTCAGGTGTCATGTGGCACGGCTTAATCAATAACCTTCTTTTGTTCTTCAAGGCGGATGTTTTTCTCTAATATCTTTAAAGAAAATCCGGGCCAGCAAATTCGTTAAATGCAATATATCATCTAGTATGTGAAACGTATTCCACAGCGACGCCTCATAGCTGCGTGATTCAAAATACTGAACATTTTCTCTTCAAAGGAAGCGAAACTGCGTTTCTCTCAAGACAACCTTTCAGGTGTCATGTCGCACGTCTTAATCAATAACGTTCCTTTGTTCATCAAGGCGGAAGTTTTCCTGTAATATCACGAAACAAAATCCGGGCCAGCAAATTGGTTCAATGCAATATATCATGTAGTATGTGAAACGTATTCCGCAGCGACGCCTCATAGCTGTGTGATTTAAAATTCTGAACATTTTCTATTCAAAGGAAGCGCCCTTGCGTTTATCTCAAGACAACCTTTCAGGTGTCATGTCGCACGTCTTAATCAATAACCTCCCTTTGTTCTTCAAGGCAGACGTTTTTCTCTAATATCGTTAAAGAAAATCCGGCCCAGCAAATTTGTTAAATGCAATATATCATGCAGTATGTGAAACGTATTCCACAGCGACGCCTCATAGCTGCGTGATTCAAAATTCTGAACATTTTCTCTTCAAAGGAAGCGAAACTGCGTTTCTCTCAAGGCAACCTTTCAGGTGTCATGTCGCACGTGTTAATCAATAACCTTCCTTTGTACATCAAGGCGGAATTTTCCTCTAATGTCCCGAAAGATAATCCGGGCAAGCAAATGCGTTAAATGCAATATATCATGTAGTATGTGAAACGTATTCCACAGCGACGCCTCATAGCTGCATGATTCAAAATTCAGAACATTTTCTCTTCAAAGGAAGCGAAACTGCGTTTCTCTCAAGACAACCTTTCAGGTGTCATGTCGCACGTCCTAATCAATAACATTCCTTTGTTCATCAAGGCGGAAGTTTTCCTCTAATGTCGCGGAAGAAAATCCGGGCAAGCAAATTCGTTAAATGCAATATACCATGTAGTATGTGAAACGTATTCCACAGCGACGCCTCATAGCTGCGTGATTCAAAGTACTGAACATTTTCTCTTCAAAGGAAGCAAAACTGCGTTTCTCACAAGACAACCTTTAAGGTGTCATGTCGCACATCTTAATCAATAACCTTCCTTTGTTCATCAAGGCGGAAGTTTTCCTCTAATGTCGCGGAAGAAAATCCGGGCAAGCAAATTCGTTAAATGCAATATACCATGTAGTATGTGAAACGTATTCCACAGCGACGCCTCATAGCTGCGTGATTCAAAGTACTGAACATTTTCTCTTCAAAGGAAGCAAAACTGCGTTTCTCACAAGACAACCTTTAAGGTGTCAAGTCGCACGTCCTAATCAATAACCTTCCTTTGTTCATCAAGGCGGAAGATATCCTTTATATTGCGAAAAAAAATTCGGGCAAGCAAATTCGTGAAATGCAATATATCATGTGGTATGTGAAACGTATTCCACAGCGACGCCTCATAGCTGCGTGATCCAAATTCTGAGCATTTCCTCTTCAACGAAAGCGCCATTGCGTTTCTCTCAAGACAACGTTTAAGGTGTCATGTCGCACGTCTTAATCAATAACATTCCTTTGTTCATCAAGGCGGACTTTTTCCTGTAATATCGTTAAAGAAAATCCGGGCCAGCAAATTCGTTAAATGCAATATATCATGCAGTATGTGAAACGTATTCCACAGCGACGCCTCATAGCTGCGTGATTCAAAATTCTGAACATTTTCTCTTCAAATGAAGCGAAACTGCGTTTCTCTCAAAACAACCTTTCAGGTGTCATGTCGCACGTCTTAATCAATAACCTTCCTTTGTTCATCAAGGCGGAAGTTTTCCTCTAATATCGCGGAAGAAAATCCGGGCAAGCAAATTCGTTAAATGCAATATACCATGTAGTATGTGAAACGTATTCCACAGCGACGCCTCATAGCTGCGTGATTCAAAGTACTGAACATTTTCTCTTCAAAGGAAGCAAAACTGCGTTTCTCACAAGACAACCTTTAAGGTGTCAAGTCGCACGTCCTAATCAATAACCTTCCTTTGTTCATCAAGGCGGAAGATATCCTTTATATTGCGAAAAAAAATTCGGGCAAGCAAATTCGTGAAATGCAATATATCATGTGGTATGTGAAACGTATTCCACAGCGACGCCTCATAGCTGCGTGATCCAAAATTCTGAGCATTTCCTCTTCAACGAAAGCGCCATTGCGTTTCTCTCAAGACAACGTTTAAGGTGTCATGTCGCACGTCTTAATCAATAACATTCCTTTGTTCATCAAGGCGGACTTTTTCCTGTAATATCGTTAAAGAAAATCCGGGCCAGCAAATTCGTTAAATGCAATATATCACGCTGTATGTGAAACGTATTCCACAGCGACGCCTCATAGCTGCGTGATTCAAAATTCTGAACATTTTCTCTTCAAATGAAGCGAAACTGCGTTTCTCTCAAAACAACCTTTCAGGTGTCATGTCGCACGTCTTAATCAATAACCTTCCTTTGTTCATCAAGGCGGAAGTTTTCCTCTAATGTCGCGGAAGAAAATCCGGGCAAGCAAATTCGTTAAATGCAATATACCATGTAGTATGTGAAACGTATTCCCGAGCGACGCCTCATAGCTGCGTGATTCAAAATACTGATCATTTTCTCTTCAAAGGAAGCAAACTGCGTTTCTCTCAAGGCAACCTTTCAGGTGTCATGTCGCACGTCTTAATCAATAACCTTCCTTTGTTCATCAAGGCGTAAGTTTTCCTGTAATATCAGGAAACAAAATCCGGGCCAGCAAATTGGTTCAATGCAATATATCATGTAGTATGTGAAACGTATTCCTCAGCGACGCCTCATAGCTGTGTGATTTAAAATTCTGAACATTTTCTCTTCAAAGGAAGCGCCCTTGCGTTTATCTCAAGACAACCTTTCAGGTGTCGTGTCGCACGTTTCATTCAATAACCTTCCTTTGTTCTTCAAGGCGGACGTTTTTCTCTAATATCGTTAAAGAAAATCCGGGCCAGCAAATTCTTTAAATGTAATATATCATGCAGTATGTCAAACGTATTCCACAGCGACGCCTCATAGCTGCGTGATTCAAAGTTCTGAATATTTTCTCTTCAAAGGAAGCGAAACTGTGTTTCTCTCAAGACAACCTTTCGGGTGTCATGTCGCACGTCTTAATCAATAACCTTCCTTTGTTCATCAAGGCGGAAGCCTTCCTCAAATGTCCCGAAAGAAAATCCGGGCCAGCCAATTCGTTAAATGCAATATATGATGCAGTATGTGAAACGTATTCCACAGCGACGCCTCATATCTGCGAGATTCAAAATTCTGAACTTTTTCTCTTCAAAGGAAACGAAACTGCGTTTCTCTCAAGACAACCTTTCAGGTGTCATGTCGCACGTCTTAATCAATAACCTTCCTTTGTTCATCAAGGCGGAAGTTTTCCTCTAATGTCCCGAAAGAAAATCCGGGCCAGCCAATTTGTTAAATGCAATATATCATGCAGTATGTGAAACGTATTCCACAGCGACGCCTCATAGCTGCGTGACTTAAAATTCAGAACATTTTCTCTTTAAAGAATGCGACACTGCGTTTCTCTCAATACAATCTTTCAGGTGTCATGTCGCACGTCTTAATCAATAACCTTCCTTTGTTCAGCAAGGCGGAATTTTTCCTCTAATGTCCCGAAAGAAAATCCCGGACAGCCAATTCGTTAAATGCAATATATCATGCAGTATGTGAGACGTATTCCACAGCGACGCCTCATAGCTGCGTGATTCAAAATGCAGAACATTTTCTCTTCAAAGGATGCGACACTGCGTTTCTCTCAAGACAACCTTTCAGGTGTCATGTCGCACGTCTTAATCAATAACCTTCCTTTGTTCATCAAGGGGGAAGTTTTCCTCTAATGTTGGAAAAAAAATCCGGGAGAGCCAATTCGTTAAATGCAATATATCATGCAGTATGTGAAACGTATTCCACTGTGACGCCTCATGGCTGCGTGATTCCAAATTCTGAACATTTTCTCTTCAAAGGATGCGAAACTGCGTTTCCCTCAAGACAACCTTTCAGGTGTCATGCCGCACGTCTTAATCAATAACCTTCCTTTGTTCATCAAGGCGGAAGTTTTCCTCTAATGTTGGAGAAAAAATCCTGGCCAGCCAATTCGTTAAATGCAATATTTCATGTAGTATGTGAAAGGTACTCCACAGCGACACCTCATAGCTGCGTGATTCAAAATTCTGAACATTTTCTCTTTGAAGGAAGCGAAACTGCGTTTGTCTCAAGACAACAATTTAGGTGTCATGTCGCACGTCTTAATCAATCATCATCATCATCATCATCAGCCTGGTTACGCCCACTGCAGGGCAAAGGCCTCTCCCATATTTCTCCAATCACCCCGGTCATGTACTAATTGTGGCCATGCCGTCCCTGCAAACTTCTTAATCTCATCCGCCCACCTAACTTTCTGCCGCCCCCTGCTACGCTTCCCTTCCCTTGGAATCCAGTCCGTAACCCTTAATGACCATCGGTTATCTTCCCTCCTCATTACATGTCCTGCCCATGCCCATTTCTTTTTCTTGATTTCAACTAAGATGTCATTTACTCGCGTTTGTTCCCTCACCCAATCAGCTCTTTTCTTATCCCTTAACGTTACACCTATCATTCTTCTTTCCATAGCTCGTTGCGTCGTCCTCAATTTGAGTAGAACCCTTTTCGTAAGCCTCCAGGTTTCTGCCCCGTAGGTGAGTACTGGTAAGACACAGCTATTGTACACTTTTCTCTTGAGGGATAATGGCAACCTACTGTTCATGATCTGAGAATGCCTGCCAAACGCACCCCAGCCCATTCTTATTCTTCTGATTATTTCCGTCTCATGATCCGGATCCGCAGTCACTACCTGCCCTAAGTAGATGTATTCCCTTACGACTTCCAGTGCCTCACTGCCTATTGTAAATTGCTGTTCTCTTCCGAGACTGTTAAACATTACTTTAGTTTTCTGCAGATTAATTTTTAGACCCACTCTTCTGCTTTGCCTCTCCAGGTCAGTGAGCATGCATTGCAGTTGGTCCCCTGAGTTACTAAGCAAGGCAATATCATCAGCAAATCGCAAGTTACTAAGGTATTCTCCATTTACTTTTATCCCCATTTCTTCCCAATCCAGGTCTCTGAATACCTCCTGTAAGCACGCTGTGAATAGCATTGGAGAGATCGTATCTCCCTGCCTGACGCCTTTCTTTATTGGGATTTTGTTGCTTTCTTTATGGAGGACTACGGTGGCTGTGGAGCCGCTATAGATATCTTTCAGTATTTTTGCATACGGCTCGTCTACACCCTGATTCCGTAATGCCTCCATGACTGCTGAGGTTTCGACAAATCAAATGCTTTCTCGTAATCAATGAAAGCTATATATAAGGGTTGGTTATATTCCGCACATTTCTCTATCACCTGATTGATAGTGCGAATATGATCTATTGTTGAGTAGCCTTTACGGAATCCTGCCTGGTCCTTTGGTTGACAGAAGTCTAAGGTGTTCCTGATTCTATTTGCGATTACCTTAGTAAATAGTTTGTAGGCAACGGACAGTAAGCTGATCGGTCTATAATTTTTCAAGTCTTTGGCGTCCCCTTTCTTATGGATTAGGATTATGTTAGCATTTTTCCAAGATTCCGGTACGCTCGACGTCATGAGGCATTGCGTATACAGGGTGGCCAGTTTCTCTAGAACAATCTGCCCACCATCCTTCAATAAATCTGCTGTTACCTGATCCTCCCCAGCTGCCTTCCCCCTTTGCATATCTCCCAAGGCTTTCTTTACTTCTTCCGGCGTTACCTGTGGTATATCACATTCCTCTAGACTATTTTCTCTTCCATTATCGTCGTGGGTGCCACTGGTACTGTATTAATCTCTATAGAACTCCTCAGCCATTTGAACTATCTCATCCATATTAGTAATGATATTGCCGGCTTTGTCTCTTAACGCATACATCTGATTCTTGCCAATTCCTAGTTCCTTAATCCTTCCTTAATCCTTAATCAATAACCTTCCTTTGTTCATCAAGGCGGAAGTTTTCCTCTAATGTCCCGAAAGAAAATCCGGGCCAGCCAATTCGTTAAATGCAATATATGATGCAGTATGTGAAACGCATTCCACAGCGACGCCTCATAGCTGCGTGATTCAAAATTCTGAACATTTTTTCTTCAAAGGAAGCGAAACAGCGTTTCTCTCAAGACAACCTTTCAGGTGTCATGTCGCACGTCTTAATCAATAAGCTTCCCTTGTTCATCAAGGCGGAAGTTTTCCTCTAATGTCGCGGAAGAAAATCCAGGCAAGCAAATTCGTTAAATGCAATATACCATGTAGTATGTGAAACGCATTCCACAGCGACGCCTCATAGCTGCGTGATTTATAATTCAGAACATTTTCTCTTCAAAGGATGCGACACTGCGTTTTTCTCAAGACAACCTTTCAGGTGTCATGTGGCACGGCTTAATCAATAACCTTCTTTTGTTCTTCAAGGCGGATGTTTTTCTCTAATATCTTTAAAGAAAATCCGGGCCAGCAAATTCGTTAAATGCAATATATCATCTAGTATGTGAAACGTATTCCACAGCGACGCCTCATAGCTGCGTGATTCAAAATACTGAACATTTTCTCTTCAAAGGAAGCGAAACTGCGTTTCTCTCAAGACAACCTTTCAGGTGTCATGTCGCACGTCTTAATCAATAACGTTCCTTTGTTCATCAAGGCGGAAGTTTTCCTGTAATATCACGAAACAAAATCCGGGCCAGCAAATTGGTTCAATGCAATATATCATGTAGTATGTGAAACGTATTCCGCAGCGACGCCTCATAGCTGTGTGATTTAAAATTCTGAACATTTTCTATTCAAAGGAAGCGCCCTTGCGTTTATCTCAAGACAACCTTTGAGGTGTCATGTCGCACGTCTTAATCAATAACCTCCCTTTGTTCTTCAAGGCAGACGTTTTTCTCTAATATCGTTAAAGAAAATCCGGCCCAGCAAATTTGTTAAATGCAATATATCATGCAGTATGTGAAACGTATTCCACAGCGACGCCTCATAGCTGCGTGATTCAAAATTCTGAACATTTTCTCTTCAAAGGAAGCGAAACTGCGTTTCTCTCAAGGCAACCTTTCAGGTGTCATGTCGCACGTGTTAATCAATAACCTTCCTTTGTACATCAAGGCGGAATTTTCCTCTAATGTCCCGAAAGATAATCCGGGCAAGCAAATGCGTTAAATGCAATATATCATGTAGTATGTGAAACGTATTCCACAGCGACGCCTCATAGCTGCATGATTCAAAATTCAGAACATTTTCTCTTCAAAGGAAGCGAAACTGCGTTTCTCTCAAGACAACCTTTCAGGTGTCATGTCGCACGTCCTAATCAATAACATTCCTTCGTTCATCAAGGCGGAAGATTTCCTTTAATATTGCGAAAGACAATCCGCGCCAGGCAATTCGTTAAATGCAATATTTCATGTAGTATGTGAAACGTATTCCACAGCGACGCCTCATAGCTGCGTGATTTTAAATTCTGAAAATTTCCTCTTCAAAGAAAGCGAAACTGCGTTTCTGTCAAGACAATCTTTCAGTTGTCATGTCGCACGTCTTAATCAATAACGTTCCTTTGTTCATAAAGGCGGAAATTTTCCTGCAATATCGGTAAAGAAAATCCGGGCCAGCAAATTGGTTAGATGCAATATATTAGGTAGCATGTGTAAGATATTCCACAGCAACGCCTCATAGTTCAGTGATTTAAAATTCAGAACATTTTCTCTTCAAAGGAAGCGCCACTGCGTTTCTCTCAAGACAACCTTTCAGGTGTCAATTCGCACGACTTAATCAATAACCTACCTTTGTTCATCAAGGCGAATGTTTTTCTCTAATATCAATAAAGAAAATCCGGGTCAGCAAACTGGTCAGATGCAATATATTATGTAACATGTGTAACGTATTCCTCAGCGACGCCTCATAGCTGCGTGATTTAAAATTCTGAACATTTTCTCTTAAAAGGAAGCGCCACTGAGTTTCTCTCAAGACAACGTTTCAGGTGTCATGTCGCACGTCTTAATCAATAACCTTCCTTTGTTCATCAAGGCGGAAATGTTCCTCTAATATCACTAAAGAAAATCTGGGCCAGCAAATTCGTTAAATGCAATATATCAAGTAGTATGTGACACGTATTCCACAGCGACGCCTCATAGCTGCGTGATCCAAAATTCTGAGCATTTTCTCTTCAAATGAAGCGAAACTGCGTTTCTCTCAAGACAACCTTTCAGGTGTCATGCCGCACGTCTTAATCAATAACCTTCCTTTGTTCATCAAGGCGGAAGTTTTCCTGTAATATCACGAAACAATATCCGGGCCAGCAAACTGGTTCAATGCAATATATCATGTAGTATGTGAAACGTATTCCACAGCGACGCCTCATGGCTGTGTGATTTAAAATTCTGAACATTTTCTCTTCGAAGGAAGCGCCCTTGCGTTTATCTCAAGACAACCTTTCAGGTGTCATGTCGCACGTTTTATTCAATAACCTTCCTTTGTTCTTCAAGGCGGACGTTTTTCTCTAATATCGTTAAAGAAAATCCGGGCCAGCAAATTCGTTAAATGCAATATATCATGCAGTATGTCAAACGTATTCCACAGCGACGCCTCATAGCTGCGTGATTCAAAGTTCTGAACATTTTCTCTTCAAAGGAAGCGAAACTGTGTTTCTCTCAAGACAACCTTACGGGTGTCATGTCGCACGTCTTAATCAATAACCTTCCTTTATTCATCAAGGCGGAAGTCTTCCTCAAATGTCCCGAAAGAAAATCCGGGCCAGCCAATTCGTTAAATGCAATATATGATGCAGTATGTGAAACGTATTCCACAGCGACGCCTCATAGCTGCGAGATTCAAAGTTCTGAAGATTTTCTCTTCAAAGGAAGCGAAACTGCGTTTCTCTCAAGACAACCTTTCAGGTGTCATGTCGCACGTCCTAATCAATAACCTTCCTTTATTCATCAAGGCGGAAGTCTTCCTCAAATGTCCCGAAAGAAAATCCGGGCAAGCAAATTCGTTAAATGCAATATATCATGCAGTATGTCAAACGTATTCCACAGCGACGCCTCATAGCTGCGTGATTCAAAGTTCTGAACATTTTCTCTTCAAAGGAAGCGAAACTGTGTTTCTCTCAAGACAACCTTTCGGGTGTCATGTCGCACGTCTTTATCAATAACCGTCCTTTATTCATCAAGGCGGAAGTCTTCCTCAAATGTCCCGAAAGAAAATCCGGGCCAGCAAATTCGTTAAATGCAATATATCATGCAGTATGTGAAACGTATTCCACAGCGACGCCTCATAGCTGCGTGATTCAAAATTCTGAACATTTTCTCTTCAAATGAAGCGAAACTGCGTTTCTCTCAAAACAACCTTTCAGGTGTCATGTCGCACGTCTTAATCAATAACCTTCCTTTGTTCATCAAGGCGGAAGTTTTCCTCTAATGTCGCGGAAGAAAATCCGGGCAAGCAAATTCGTTAAATGGAATATACCATGTAGTATGTGAAACGTATTCCCGAGCGACGCCTCATAGCTGCGTGATTCAAAATACTGAACATTTTCTCTTCAAAGGAAGCAAACTGCGTTTCTCTCAAGGCAACCTTTCAGGTGTCATGTCGCACGTCTTAATCAATAACCTTCCTTTGTTCATCAAGGCGGAAGTTTTCCTCTAATGTCGCGGAAGAAAATCCAGGCAAGCAAATTCGTTAAATGCAATATACCATGTAGTATGTGAAACGCATTCCACAGTGACGCCTCATAGCTGCGTGATTTAAAATTCAGAACATTTTCTCTTCAAAGGATGCGACACTGCGTTTTTCTCAAGACAACCTTTCAGGTGTCATGTCGCACAGCTTAATCAATAACCTTCTTTTGTTCTTCAAGGCGGACGTTTTTCTCTAATATCGTTAAAGAAAATCCGGGCCAGCAAATTGGTAAATGCAATATATCATGTAGTATGTGAAACGTATTCCACAGCGACGCCTCATAGCTGCGTGATTCAAAATACTGAACATTTTCTCTTCAAAGGAAGCGAAACTGCGTTTCTCTCAAGACAACCTTTCAGGTGTCATGTCGCACGTCTTAATCAATAACCTTCCTTTGTTCATCAAGGCGGAAGTTTTCCTGTAATATCACGAAACAAAATCCGGGCCAGCAAATTGGTTCAATGCAATATATCATGTAGTATGTGAAACGTATTCCACAGCGACGCCTCATAGCTGTGTGATTTAAAATTCTGAACATTTTCTATTCAAAGGAAGCGCCCTTGCGTTTATGTCAAGACAACCTTTCAGGTGTCATGTCGCACGTTTTATTCAATAACCTTCCTTTGTTCTTCAAGGCGGACGTTTTTCTCTAATATCGTTAAAGAAAATCCGGGCCAGCAAATTCGTTAAATGCAATATATCATGCAGTATGTCAAACGTATTCCACAGCGACGCCTCATAGCTGCGTGATTTATAATTGAGAACATTTTCTCTTGAAAGGAAGCGAAACTGCGTTTCTCTCAAGACAACCTTTCAGGTGTCATGTCGCACATCTTAGTCAATAACCTTACTTGTTCATCAAGGCGGAAGTTTTCCTCTAATGTCCCGAAAGAAAATCCGGGCCAGCCAATTCGTTAAATGCAATATATGATGCAGTATGTCAAACGTATTCCACAGCGACGCCTCATAGCTGCGTGATTCAAAATTCTGAACATTTTCTCTTCAAAGGAAGCGAAACTGCGTTTCTCTCAAGACAACCTTTCAGGTGTCATGTCGCACGTCCTAATCAATAACCTTCCTTTGTTCATCAAGGCGGAAGTTTTCCTCTAATATCGTTAAAGAAAATCCGGGCCAGCAAATTCGTTAAATGCAATATATCATGTAGTATGTGAAACGTATTCCACAGCGACGCCTCATAGGTGCGTGATTCAAAATACTGAACATTTTCTCTTCAAAGGAAGCGAAACTGCGTTTCTCTCAAGACAACCTTTCAGGTGTCATGTCGCACGTCTTAATCAATAACCTTCCTTTGTTCGTCAATGCGAAAGTTTTCCTGTAATATCACGAAACAAAATCCGGGCCAGCAAATTGGTTCAGTGCAATATATTATGTAGTATGTGAAACGTATTCCACAGCGACGCCTCATAGCTGTGTGATTTAAAATTCTGAACATTTCCTCTTCAAAGGATGCTACACTGCGTTTCTCTCAAGACAACCTTTCAGGTGTCATGTCGCACGTCTTAATCAATAACCTTCCTTTGTTCATCAAGGCGGACGTTTTCCTTTAATACCGTTAAAGAAAATCCGGGCCAGCAAATTCGTTAAATGCAATATATCCTGTAGTATGTGAAACGTATTCCACAGCGACGCCTCATAGCTGCGTGATTTAAAATTCTGAACATTTTCTCTTCAAAGGATGCTACACTGCGTTTCTCTCAAGACAACCTTTCAGGTGTCATGTCGCACGTCTTAATCAATAACCTTCCTTTGTTCATCAAGGCGGACGTTTTCCTTTAATATCGTTATAGAAAATCCGGGCCAGCAAATTCGTTAAATGCAATATATCCTGTAGTATGTGAAACGTATTCCACAGCGACGCCTCATAGCTGCGTGATTTAAAATTCTGAACATTTTCTCTTCAAAGGATGCGACACTGCGCTTCTCTCAAGACAACCTTTCAGGTGTCATGTCGCACGTCTTAATCAATAACCTTCCTTTGTTCATCAAGGCGGACGTTTTCCTATAATACCGTTAAAGAAAATCAGGGCCAGCAAATTCGTTAAATGCAATATAATATGTAGTATGTGTAACGTATTCCACAGCGACGCCTTATAGCTGCGTGATTTAAAATTCTGAACATTTCCTCTTCAAAGGATGCTACACTGCGTTTCTCTCAAGACAACCTTTCAGGTGTCATGACGCACGTCTTAATCAATAACCTTCCTTTGTTCATCAAGGCGGACGTTTTCCTATAATATCGTTAAAGAAAATCCGGGCCAGCAAATTCGTTAAATGCAATATATCATGTAGTATGTGAAACGTATTCCACAGCGACACCTCATATCTGCGTGATCCAAAATCCTGAACATTTTCTCTTCAAAGGATGCGACACTGCGTTTCTCTCAAGACAACCTTCCAGGTGTGATGTCGCACGTCCTAATCAATAACCTTCCTTTGTTCATCAAGGCGGAAGTTTTCCTATAATATCGTTAAAGAAAATCCGGGCCAGCAAATTCGTTAAATGCAATATATTATGTAGTATATGTAACGTATTAAATAGCGACGCCTCATAGCTGCGTGATTTAAAATTCTGAACATTTTCTCTTCAAAGGAAGCGCCATTGCGTTTATCCTGAGACAACCTTTCAGGTGTCATGTCGCCCGTCTTAATCAATAACCTTCCTTTGTTCATCAAGGCGGACGTTTTCCTATAATACCGTTAAAGAAAATCCGGGCCAGCGAATTCGTTAAATGCAATACATCATGTAGTATGTGAAAGGTAATCCACAGCGACGCCTCATAGCTGCGTGATTTAAAATTCTGAACATTTACTCTTCAAAGGATGCTACACTGCGTTTCTCTCATGACAACCTTTCAGGTGTCATGTCGCACGTCTTAATCAATAACCTTCCTTTGTTCATCAAGGCGGACGTTTTCCTATAATACCGGTAAAGAAAATCCGGGCCAGCAAATTCGTTAAATGCAATATAATATGTAGTATGTGTAACGTATTCCACAGCGACGCCTCATAGCTGCGTGACTTAAAATTCTGAACATTTTCTCTTCAAAGGATGCGACACTGCGTTTCTCTCAAGACAACCTTTCAGGTGTCATGTCGCACGTAGTAATCAATAACATTCCTTTGTTCATCAAGGCGGAAGATTTCCTGTAATATCGTTAAAGAAAATCGGGGTCAGCAAATTCGGTAAATGCAATATATCATGTAGTATGTGAAACGTATTCCACAGCGACGCCTCATAGCTGCGTGATTTAAAATTCTGAACATTTTCTCTTCAAAGGATGCGACACTGCGTTTCTCTCAAGACAACCTTTTAGGTGTCATGTCGCACGTCTAATTCAATAACCTTCCTTTGTTCATCAAGGCGGACGTTTTCCTCTAGTATCGTTAAATAAACATCGGGGCAGCAAATCGTTTAGATGCAATATATTATGTTGCAAGTGTAACGTATTCCACAGCGACGCCTCATAGCTGCGTGACTAAAAATTCTGAACATTTTCTCTTCATAGGATGCGACACTGCGCTTCTCTCAAGACAACCTTTCAAGTGTCATGTCGCACGTCTTAATGAATAACCTTCCTTTGTTCAACAAGGCGGAAGTTTTTCTCTAATATCATTAAAGAAAATCCGGGTCAGCAAACTGGTTAGATGCAATATATTATGTAGCATCTGTAACATATTCCACAGCGACGCCTCATAGCTGCGTGATTTAAAATTCTGAACATTTCCTCTTCAAAGGATCCTACACTGCGTTTCTCTCAAGACAACCTTTCAGGTGTCATGTCGCACGTCTTAATCAATAACCTTCCTTTGTTCATCAAGGCGGACGTTTTCCTTTAATATCGTTAAAGAAAATCCGGGCCAGCAAATTCGTTAAATGCAATATATCCTGTAGTATGTGAAACGTATTCCACAGCGACGCCTCATAGCTGCGTGATTTAAAATTCTGAACATTTTCTCTTCAAAGGATGCTACACTGCGTTTCTCTCAAGACAACCTTTCAGGTGTCATGTCGCACGTCTTAATCAATAACCTTCCTTTGTTCATCAAGGCGGACGTTTTCCTTTAATACCGTTAAAGAAAATCCGGGCCAGCAAATTCGTTAAATGCAATATATCCTGTAGTATGTGAAACGTATTCCACAGCGACGCCTCATAGCTGCGTGATTTAAAATTCTGAACATTTTCTCTTCAAAGGATGCTA
Organism: Dermacentor andersoni; assembly: GCF_023375885.2. Taxonomy (NCBI): domain Eukaryota; kingdom Metazoa; phylum Arthropoda; class Arachnida; order Ixodida; family Ixodidae; genus Dermacentor; species Dermacentor andersoni. The sequence continues at coordinate 16,162,514 of NW_027314752.1, forward strand.
CACTGCGTTTCTCTCAAGACAACCTTTCAGGTGTCATGTCGCACGTCTTAATCAATAACCTTCCTTTGTTCATCAAGGCGGACGTTTTCCTTTAATATCGTTATAGAAAATCCGGGCCAGCAAATTCGTTAAATGCAATATATCCTGTAGTATGTGAAACGTATTCCACAGCGACGCCTCATAGCTGCGTGATTTAAAATTCTGAACATTTTCTCTTCAAAGGATGCGACACTGCGCTTCTCTCAAGACAACCTTTCAGGTGTCATGTCGCACGTCTTAATCAATAACCTTCCTTTGTTCATCAAGGCGGACGTTTTCCTATAATACCGTTAAAGAAAATCAGGGCCAGCAAATTCGTTAAATGCAATATAATATGTAGTATGTGTAACGTATTCCACAGCGACGCCTTATAGCTGCGTGATTTAAAATTCTGAACATTTCCTCTTCAAAGGATGCTACACTGCGTTTCTCTCAAGACAACCTTTCAGGTGTCATGACGCACGTCTTAATCAATAACCTTCCTTTGTTCATCAAGGCGGACGTTTTCCTATAATATCGTTAAAGAAAATCCGGGCCAGCAAATTCGTTAAATGCAATATATCATGTAGTATGTGAAACGTATTCCACAGCGACACCTCATATCTGCGTGATCCAAAATCCTGAACATTTTCTCTTCAAAGGATGCGACACTGCGTTTCTCTCAAGACAACCTTCCAGGTGTGATGTCGCACGTCCTAATCAATAACCTTCCTTTGTTCATCAAGGCGGAAGTTTTCCTATAATATCGTTAAAGAAAATCCGGGCCAGCAAATTCGTTAAATGCAATATATTATGTAGTATATGTAACGTATTAAATAGCGACGCCTCATAGCTGCGTGATTTAAAATTCTGAACATTTTCTCTTCAAAGGAAGCGCCATTGCGTTTATCCTGAGACAACCTTTCAGGTGTCATGTCGCCCGTCTTAATCAATAACCTTCCTTTGTTCATCAAGGCGGACGTTTTCCTATAATACCGTTAAAGAAAATCCGGGCCAGCGAATTCGTTAAATGCAATACATCATGTAGTATGTGAAAGGTAATCCACAGCGACGCCTCATAGCTGCGTGATTTAAAATTCTGAACATTTACTCTTCAAAGGATGCTACACTGCGTTTCTCTCATGACAACCTTTCAGGTGTCATGTCGCACGTCTTAATCAATAACCTTCCTTTGTTCATCAAGGCGGACGTTTTCCTATAATACCGGTAAAGAAAATCCGGGCCAGCAAATTCGTTAAATGCAATATAATATGTAGTATGTGTAACGTATTCCACAGCGACGCCTCATAGCTGCGTGACTTAAAATTCTGAACATTTTCTCTTCAAAGGATGCGACACTGCGTTTCTCTCAAGACAACCTTTCAGGTGTCATGTCGCACGTAGTAATCAATAACATTCCTTTGTTCATCAAGGCGGAAGATTTCCTGTAATATCGTTAAAGAAAATCGGGGTCAGCAAATTCGGTAAATGCAATATATCATGTAGTATGTGAAACGTATTCCACAGCGACGCCTCATAGCTGCGTGATTTAAAATTCTGAACATTTTCTCTTCAAAGGATGCGACACTGCGTTTCTCTCAAGACAACCTTTTAGGTGTCATGTCGCACGTCTAATTCAATAACCTTCCTTTGTTCATCAAGGCGGACGTTTTCCTCTAGTATCGTTAAATAAACATCGGGGCAGCAAATCGTTTAGATGCAATATATTATGTTGCAAGTGTAACGTATTCCACAGCGACGCCTCATAGCTGCGTGACTAAAAATTCTGAACATTTTCTCTTCATAGGATGCGACACTGCGCTTCTCTCAAGACAACCTTTCAAGTGTCATGTCGCACGTCTTAATGAATAACCTTCCTTTGTTCAACAAGGCGGAAGTTTTTCTCTAATATCATTAAAGAAAATCCGGGTCAGCAAACTGGTTAGATGCAATATATTATGTAGCATCTGTAACATATTCCACAGCGACGCCTCATAGCTGCGTGATTTAAAATTCTGAACATTTCCTCTTCAAAGGATCCTACACTGCGTTTCTCTCAAGACAACCTTTCAGGTGTCATGTCGCACGTCTTAATCAATAACCTTCCTTTGTTCATCAAGGCGGACGTTTTCCTTTAATATCGTTAAAGAAAATCCGGGCCAGCAAATTCGTTAAATGCAATATATCCTGTAGTATGTGAAACGTATTCCACAGCGACGCCTCATAGCTGCGTGATTTAAAATTCTGAACATTTTCTCTTCAAAGGATGCTACACTGCGTTTCTCTCAAGACAACCTTTCAGGTGTCATGTCGCACGTCTTAATTAATAACCTTCCTTTGTTCATCAAGGCGGACGTTTTCCTATAATACCGTTAAAGAAAATCCGGGCCAGCAAATTCGTTAAATGCAATATAATATGTAGTATGTGTAACGTATTCCACAGCGACGCCTCATAGCTGCGTGATTTAAAATTCTGAACATTTCCTCTTCAAAGGATGCTACACTGCGTTTCTCTCAAGACAACCTTTCAGGTGTCATGTCGCACGTCTTAATCAATAACCTTCCTTTGTTCATCAAGGCGGACGTTTTCCTTTAATATCGTTATAGAAAATCCGGGCCAGCAAATTCGTTAAATGCAATATATCCTGTAGTATGTGAAACGTATTCCACAGCGACGCCTCATAGCTGCGTGATTTAAAATTCTGAACATTTTCTCTTCAAAGGATGCGACACTGCGCTTCTCTCAAGACAACCTTTCAGGTGTCATGTCGCACGTCTTAATCAATAACCTTCCTTTGTTCATCAAGGCGGACGTTTTCCTATAATACCGTTAAAGAAAATCAGGGCCAGCAAATTCGTTAAATGCAATATAATATGTAGTATGTGTAACGTATTCCACAGCGACGCCTTATAGCTGCGTGATTTAAAATTCTGAACATTTCCTCTTCAAAGGATGCTACACTGCGTTTCTCTCAAGACAACCTTTCAGGTGTCATGACGCACGTCTTAATCAATAACCTTCCTTTGTTCATCAAGGCGGACGTTTTCCTATAATATCGTTAAAGAAAATCCGGGCCAGCAAATTCGTTAAATGCAATATATCATGTAGTATGTGAAACGTATTCCACAGCGACACCTCATATCTGCGTGATCCAAAATCCTGAACATTTTCTCTTCAAAGGATGCGACACTGCGTTTCTCTCAAGACAACCTTCCAGGTGTGATGTCGCACGTCCTAATCAATAACCTTCCTTTGTTCATCAAGGCGGAAGTTTTCCTATAATATCGTTAAAGAAAATCCGGGCCAGCAAATTCGTTAAATGCAATATATTATGTAGTATATGTAACGTATTAAATAGCGACGCCTCATAGCTGCGTGATTTAAAATTCTGAACATTTTCTCTTCAAAGGAAGCGCCATTGCGTTTATCCTGAGACAACCTTTCAGGTGTCATGTCGCCCGTCTTAATCAATAACCTTCCTTTGTTCATCAAGGCGGACGTTTTCCTATAATACCGTTAAAGAAAATCCGGGCCAGCGAATTCGTTAAATGCAATACATCATGTAGTATGTGAAAGGTAATCCACAGCGACGCCTCATAGCTGCGTGATTTAAAATTCTGAACATTTACTCTTCAAAGGATGCTACACTGCGTTTCTCTCATGACAACCTTTCAGGTGTCATGTCGCACGTCTTAATCAATAACCTTCCTTTGTTCATCAAGGCGGACGTTTTCCTATAATACCGGTAAAGAAAATCCGGGCCAGCAAATTCGTTAAATGCCATATAATATGTAGTATGTGTAACGTATTCCACAGCGACGCCTCATAGCTGCGTGACTTAAAATTCTGAACATTTTCTCTTCAAAGGATGCGACACTGCGTTTCTCTCAAGACAACCTTTCAGGTGTCATGTCGCACGTAGTAATCAATAACATTCCTTTGTTCATCAAGGCGGAAGATTTCCTGTAATATCGTTAAAGAAAATCGGGGTCAGCAAATTCGGTAAATGCAATATATCATGTAGTATGTGAAACGTATTCCACAGCGACGCCTCATAGCTGCGTGATTTAAAATTCTGAACATTTTCTCTTCAAAGGATGCGACACTGCGTTTCTCTCAAGACAACCTTTTAGGTGTCATGTCGCACGTCTAATTCAATAACCTTCCTTTGTTCATCAAGGCGGACGTTTTCCTCTAGTATCGTTAAATAAACATCGGGGCAGCAAATCGTTTAGATGCAATATATTATGTTGCAAGTGTAACGTATTCCACAGCGACGCCTCATAGCTGCGTGACTAAAAATTCTGAACATTTTCTCTTCATAGGATGCGACACTGCGCTTCTCTCAAGACAACCTTTCAAGTGTCATGTCGCACGTCTTAATGAATAACCTTCCTTTGTTCAACAAGGCGGAAGTTTTTCTCTAATATCATTAAAGAAAATCCGGGTCAGCAAACTGGTTAGATGCAATATATTATGTAGCATCTGTAACATATTCCACAGCGACGCCTCATAGCTGCGTGATTTAAAATTCTGAACATTTCCTCTTCAAAGGATCCTACACTGCGTTTCTCTCAAGACAACCTTTCAGGTGTCATGTCGCACGTCTTAATCAATAACCTTCCTTTGTTCATCAAGGCGGACGTTTTCCTTTAATATCGTTAAAGAAAATCCGGGCCAGCAAATTCGTTAAATGCAATATATCCTGTAGTATGTGAAACGTATTCCACAGCGACGCCTCATAGCTGCGTGATTTAAAATTCTGAACATTTTCTCTTCAAAGGATGCTACACTGCGTTTCTCTCAAGACAACCTTTCAGGTGTCATGTCGCACGTCTTAATTAATAACCTTCCTTTGTTCATCAAGGCGGACGTTTTCCTATAATACCGTTAAAGAAAATCCGGGCCAGCAAATTCGTTAAATGCAATATAATATGTAGTATGTGTAACGTATTCCACAGCGACGCCTCATAGCTGCGTGATTTAAAATTCTGAACATTTCCTCTTCAAAGGATGCTACACTGCGTTTCTCTCAAGACAACCTTTCAGGTGTCATGTCGCACGTCTTAATCAATAACCTTCCTTTGTTCATCAAGGCGGACGTTTTCCTTTAATATCGTTATAGAAAATCCGGGCCAGCAAATTCGTTAAATGCAATATATCCTGTAGTATGTGAAACGTATTCCACAGCGACGCCTCATAGCTGCGTGATTTAAAATTCTGAACATTTTCTCTTCAAAGGATGCGACACTGCGCTTCTCTCAAGACAACCTTTCAGGTGTCATGTCGCACGTCTTAATCAATAACCTTCCTTTGTTCATCAAGGCGGACGTTTTCCTATAATACCGTTAAAGAAAATCAGGGCCAGCAAATTCGTTAAATGCAATATAATATGTAGTATGTGTAACGTATTCCACAGCGACGCCTTATAGCTGCGTGATTTAAAATTCTGAACATTTCCTCTTCAAAGGATGCTACACTGCGTTTCTCTCAAGACAACCTTTCAGGTGTCATGACGCACGTCTTAATCAATAACCTTCCTTTGTTCATCAAGGCGGACGTTTTCCTATAATATCGTTAAAGAAAATCCGGGCCAGCAAATTCGTTAAATGCAATATATCATGTAGTATGTGAAACGTATTCCACAGCGACACCTCATAGCTGCGTGATCCAAAATCCTGAACATTTTCTCTTCAAAGGATGCGACACTGCGTTTCTCTCAAGACAACCTTCCAGGTGTGATGTCGCACGTCCTAATCAATAACCTTCCTTTGTTCATCAAGGCGGAAGTTTTCCTATAATATCGTTAAAGAAAATCCGGGCCAGCAAATTCGTTAAATGCAATATATTATGTAGTATATGTAACGTATTAAATAGCGACGCCTCATAGCTGCGTGATTTAAAATTCTGAACATTTTCTCTTCAAAGGAAGCGCCATTGCGTTTATCCTGAGACAACCTTTCAGGTGTCATGTCGCCCGTCTTAATCAATAACCTTCCTTTGTTCATCAAGGCGGACGTTTTCCTATAATACCGTTAAAGAAAATCCGGGCCAGCGAATTCGTTAAATGCAATACATCATGTAGTATGTGAAAGGTAATCCACAGCGACGCCTCATAGCTGCGTGATTTAAAATTCTGAACATTTACTCTTCAAAGGATGCTACACTGCGTTTCTCTCATGACAACCTTTCAGGTGTCATGTCGCACGTCTTAATCAATAACCTTCCTTTGTTCATCAAGGCGGACGTTTTCCTATAATACCGGTAAAGAAAATCCGGGCCAGCAAATTCGTTAAATGCAATATAATATGTAGTATGTGTAACGTATTCCACAGCGACGCCTCATAGCTGCGTGACTTAAAATTCTGAACATTTTCTCTTCAAAGGATGCGACACTGCGTTTCTCTCAAGACAACCTTTCAGGTGTCATGTCGCACGTAGTAATCAATAACATTCCTTTGTTCATCAAGGCGGAAGATTTCCTTTAATATCGCGAAAGAAAATCCGGGCCAGCCAATTGGTTAAATGCAATATATCATGTAGTATGTGAAACGTATTCCACAGCGACGCCTCATAGCTGCGTGATTTAAATTCTGAACATTTCCTCTTCAAAGGAAGCGCTATTGCGTTTCTCTCAAGACAGCCTTTCAGGTGTCATGTCACATGTCTTAATCAATAACCTTCCTTTGTTCATCAAGGCGGAAGTTTTCCTCTAATAACATTAAAGAAAGTCCGGGCCAGCAAATTCGTTAAATGCAATATATCATGTAGTATGTGAAACGTATTCCACAGCGACGCCTCACAGCTGCGTGATTTAAAATTAAAACATTTTCTCTTCAAAGGAAGCGCCATTGCGTTTATCCTGAGACAACCTTTCAGGTGTCATGTCGCCCGTCTTAATCAATAACCTTCCTTTGTTCATCAAGGCGGAAGTTTTTCTCAAATATCATTAAAGAAAATCCGGGTCAGCAAACTGGTTAGATGCAATATATTATGTAGCATCTGTAACGTATTCCTCAGCGACGCCTCATAGCTGCGTTATTTAAAATTCTGCACATTTTCTCTTTAAAGGAAGCGCCACTGCGTTTCTCTCAAGACAACCTTTCAGCTGTCATGTCGCACGTTCTAATCAATAACCTTCCTTTGTTCTTGAAGGTGGACGTTTTCCTCTAATATCGTTAAGGAAACTTGGGGCCACCAAATTGGTTGAATGCAATATATTATGTAGTATGTGTAACGTATTCCACAACGACGCCTCATAGCTGCGTGATTTAAAATTCAGAACATTTTCTCTTTAAAGGAAGCGCCATTGCGTTTATCCTAAGACAACCTTTCAGGTGTCATGTCGCCCGTCTTAATCAATAACCTTCCTTTGTTCATCAAGGCGGACGTTTTCCTATAATACCGTTAAAGAAAATCCGGGCCAGGGAATTCGTTAAATGCAATACATCATGTAGTATGTGAAAGGTAATCCACTGCGACGCCTCATAGCTGCGTGATTTAAAATTCTGAACATTTACTCTTCAAAGGATGCTACACTGCGTTTCTCTCATGACAACCTTTCAGGTGTCATGTCGCACGTCTTAATCAATAACCTTCCTTTGTTCATCAAGGCGGACGTTTTCCTATAATACCGGTAAAGAAAATCCGGGCCAGCAAATTCGTTAAATGCAATATAATATGTAGTATGTGTAACGTATTCCACAGCGACGCCTCATAGCTGCATGACTTAAAATTCTGAACATTTTCTCTTCAAAGAATGCGACACTGCGTTTCTCTCAAGACAACCTTTCAGGTGTCATGTCGCACGTAGTAATCAATAGCATTCCTTTGTTCATCAAGGCGGAAGATTTCCTTTAATATCGCGAAAGAAAATCCGGGCCAGCCAATTGGTTAAATGCAATATATCATGTAGTATGTGAAACGTATTCCACAGCGACGCCTCATAGCTGCGTGATTTAAATTCTGAACATTTCCTCTTCAAAGGAAGCGCTATTGCGTTTCTCTCAAGACAGCCTTTCAGGTGTCATGTCACACGCCTTAATCAATAACCTTCCTTTGTTCATCAAGGCGGAAATGTTCCTCTAATATCACTAAAGAAAATCCGGGTCAGCAAACTGGTTAGATGCAATATATTATGAAGCATGTGTAACGTATTCCACAGCAACGCCTCATAGCTGCGTGATTTAAAATTTAGAACATTTTCTCTTCAAAGGAAGCGCCACTACGTTTCTCTCAAGACAACCTTTCAGGTGTCATGCCGCACGGCTTAATCAATGACCTTCCTATGTTCTTCAAGGTGAACGTTTTTCTCCAATATCCTTAAAGAAACTTCGGGGCAGAAAATTGGTTAGATGCAAAATATTATGTTGCATGTGTAACGTATTCCACAACGACGCCTCATAGCTGCGTGATTTAAAATTCAGAACATTTCCTCTTCAAAGGATGCTACACTGCGTTTCTCTCAAGACAACCTTTCAGGTGTCATGTCGCACGTCTTAATTAATAACCTTCCTTTGTTCATCAAGGCGGACGTTTTCCTATAATACCGTTAAAGAAAATCCGGGCCAGCAAATTCGTTAAATGCAATATATCCTGTAGTATGTGAAACGTATTCCACAGCGACGCCTCATAGCTGCGTGATTTAAAATTCTGAACATTTTCTCTTCAAAGGATGCTACACTGCGTTTCTCTCAAGACAACCTTTCAGGTGTCATGTCGCACGTCCTAATTAATAACCTTCCTTTGTTCATCAAGGCGGACGTTTTCCTATAATACCGTTAAAGAAAATCCGGGCCAGCAAATTCGTTAAATGCAATATAATATGTAGTATGTGTAACGTATTCCACAGCGACGCCTCATAGCTGCATGATTTAAAATTCTGAACATTTCCTCTTCAAAGGATGCTACACTGCGTTTCTCTCAAGACAACCTTTCAGGTGTCATGTCGCACGTCTTAATCAATAACCTTCCTTTGTTCATCAAGGCGGACGTTTTCCTTTAATATCGTTAAAGAAAATCCGGGCCAGCAAATTCGTTAAATGCAATATATCCTGTAGTATGTGAAACGTATTCCACAGCGACGCCTCATAGCTGCGTGATTTAAAATTCTGAACATTTTCTCTTCAAAGGATGCGACACTGCGCTTCTCTCAAGACAACCTTTCAGGTGTCATGTCGCACGTCTTAATCAATAACCTTCCTTTGTTCATCAAGGCGGACGTTTTCCTGTAATATCGTTAAAGAAACTTGGGGCCACCAAATTGGTTGAATGCAATATATTATGTAGTATGTGTAACGTATTCCACAGCGACGCCTCATAGCTGCGTGATTTAAAATTCTGAACATTTTCTCTTGAAAGGATGCGACACTGCGCTTCTCTCAAGACAACCTTTCAGGTGTCATGACGCACGTCTTAATCAATAACCTTCCTTTGTTCATCAAGGCGGACGTTTTCCTATAATATCGTTAAAGAAAATCCGGGCCAGCAAATTCGTTAAATGCAATATATCATGTAGTATGTGAAACGTATTCCACAGCGACACCTCATAGCTGCGTGATTCAAAATTCTGAGCATTTTCTCTTCAAAGGATGCGACACTGCGCTTCTCTCAAGACAACCTTTCAGGTGTCATGAGGCACGTCTTAATCAATAACCTTCCTTTGTTCATCAAGGCGGACGTTTTCCTATAATATCGTTAAAGAAAATCCGGGCCAGCAATTTCGTTAAATGCAATATATCCTGTAGTATGTGAAACGTATTCCACAGCGACGCCTCATAGCTGCGTGATTTAAAATTCTGAACATTTTCTCTTCAAAGGATGCTACACTGCGTTTCTCTCGAGCCAACCTTTCAGGTGTCATGACGCACGTCTTAATCAATAACCTTCCTTTGTTCATCAAGGCGGACGTTTTCCTATAATATCGTTAAAGAAAATCCGGGCCAGCAATTTCGTTAAATGCAATATATCCTGTAGTATGTGAAACGTATTCCACAGCGACGCCTCATAGCTGCGTGATTTAAAATTCTGAACATTTTCTCTTCAAAGGATGCTACACTGCGTTTCTCTCAAGCCAACCTTTCAGGTGTCATGTCGCACGTCTTAATCAATAACCTTTCTTTGTTCATCAAGGCGGACGTTTTCCTATAATATCGTTAAAGAAAATACGGGCCAGCTAATTCGTTAAATGCAATATATCATGTAGTATGTGTAACGTATTCCATAGCGACGCCTCATAGTTCTGTGATTGAAAATTTAGAACATTTTCTCTTCAAAGTAAGCGCCACTGCGTTTCTCTCAAGACAACCTTTCAGGTGTCATGTCGCCCGTCCTAATTAATAACCTTCCTTTGTTCATCAAGGCGGACGTTTTCCTCTAATATCGTTAACGAAAATCCGGGCCAGCAAATTCGTTATATGCAATATATCATGTAGTATGTGGAACGTATTCCACAGCGACGCGTCATAGCTGCGTGATTTAAAATTCTGAACATTTTCTCTTCATAGGATGCGACACTGCGCTTCTCTCAAGACAACCTTTCAAGTGTCATGTCGCACGTCTTAATGAATAACCTTCCTTTGTTCAACAAGGCGGAAGTTTTTCTCTAATATCATTAAAGAAAATCCGGGTCAGCAAACTGGTTAGATGCAATATATTATGTAGCATCTGTAACATATTCCACAGCGACGCCTCATAGCTGCGTGATTTAAAATTCTGAACATTTCCTCTTCAAAGGATCCTACACTGCGTTTCTCTCAAGACAACCTTTCAGGTGTCATGTCGCACGTCTTAATCAATAACCTTCCTTTGTTCATCAAGGCGGACGTTTTCCTTTAATATCGTTAAAGAAAATCCGGGCCAGCAAATTCGTTAAATGCAATATATCCTGTAGTATGTGAAACGTATTCCACAGCGACGCCTCATAGCTACGTGATTTAAAATTCTGAACATTTTCTCTTCAAAGGATGCTACACTGCGTTTCTCTCAAGACAACCTTTCAGGTGTCATGTCGCACGTCTTAATTAATAACTTTCCTTTGTTCATCAAGGCGGACGTTTTTCTATAATACCGTTAAAGAAAATCCGGGCCAGCAAATTCGTTAAATGCAATATAATATGTAGTATGTGCAACGTATTCCACAGCGACGCCTCATAGCTGCGTGATTTAAAATTCTGAACATTTCCTCTTCAAAGGATGCTACACTGCGTTTCTCTCAAGACAACCTTTCAGGTGTCATGTCGCACGTCTTAATCAATAACCTTCCTTTGTTCATCAAGGCGGACGTTTTCCTTTAATATCGTTAAAGAAAATCCGGGCCAGCAAATTCGTTAAATGCAATATATCCTGTAGTATGTGAAACGTATTCCACAGCGACGCCTCATAGCTGCGTGATTTAAAATTCTGAACATTTTCTCTTCAAAGGATGCGACACTGCGCTTCTCTCAAGACAACCTTTCCGGTGTCGTGTCGCACGTCTTAATCAATAACCTTCCTTTGTTCATCAAGGCGGACGTTTTCCTATAATACCGTTAAAGAAAATCAGGGCCAGCAAATTCGTTAAATGCAATATAATATGTAGTATGTGTAACGTATTCCACAGCGACGCCTTATAGCTGCGTGATTTAAAATTCCGAACATTTCCTCTTCAAAGGATGCTACACTGCGTTTCTCTCAAGACAACCTTTCAGGTGTCATGACGCATGTCTTAATCAATAACCTTCCTTTGTTCATCAAGGCGGACGTTTTCCTATAATATCGTTAAAGAAAATCCGGGCCAGCAAATTCGTTAAATGCAATATATCATGTAGTATGTGAAACGTATTCCACAGCGACACCTCATAGCTGCGTGATCCAAAATCCTGAACATTTTCTCTTCAAAGGATGCGACACTGCGTTTCTCTCAAGACAACCTTCCTGGTGTGATGTCGCACGTCCTAATCAATAACCTTCCTTTGTTCATCAAGGCGGAAGTGTTCCTATAATATCGTTAAAGAAAATCTGGGCCAGCAAATTCGTTAAATGCAATATATTATGTAGTATGTGTAACGTATTAAATAGCGACGCCTCATAGCTGCGTGATTTAAAATTCTGAACATTTTCTCTTCAAAGTAAGCGTCACTGCGTTTCTCTCAAGATAACCTTTCAGGTGACATGTCGCATGTCTTAATCAATAACCTTCCTTGGTTCATCAAGGCGGAAATGTTCCTCTAACATCACTAAGGAAAATCCGGGTCAGCAAACTGGTTAGATGCAATATATTATGTAGCATGTGTAACGTATTCCACAGCAACGTCTCACAGCTGCGTGATTTAAAATTAAAACATTTTCTCTTCAAAGGAAGCGCCATTGCGTTTATCCTGAGACAACCTTTCAGGTGTCATGTCGCCCGTCTTAATCAATAACCTTCCTTTGTTCATCAAGGCGGAAGTTTTTCTCAAATATCATTAAAGAAAATCCGGGTCAGCAAACTGGTTAGATGCAATATATTATGTAGCATCTGTAACGTATTCCTCAGCGACGCCTCATAGCTGCGTTATTTAAAATTCTGCACATTTTCTCTTTAAAGGAAGCGCCACTGCGTTTCTCTCAAGACAACCTTTCAGCTGTCATGTCGCACGTTCTAATCAATAACCTTCCTTTGTTCTTGAAGGTGGACGTTTTCCTCTAATATCGTTAAGGAAACTTGGGGCCACCAAATTGGTTGAATGCAATATATTATGTAGTATGTGTAACGTATTCCACAACGACGCCTCATAGCTGCGTGATTTAAAATTCAGAACATTTTCTCTTCAAAGGAAGCGCCATTGCGTTTATCCTAAGACAACCTTTCAGGTGTCATGTCGCCCGTCTTAATCAATAACCTTCCTTTGTTCATCAAGGCGGACGTTTTCCTATAATACCGTTAAAGAAAATCCGGGCCAGCGAATTCGTTAAATGCAATACATCATGTAGTATGTGAAAGGTAATCCACAGCGACGCCTCATAGCTGCGTGATTTAAAATTCTGAACATTTACTCTTCAAAGGATGCTACACTGCGTTTCTCTCATGACAACCTTTCAGGTGTCATGTCGCACGTCTTAATCAATAACCTTCCTTTGTTCATCAAGGCGGACGTTTTCCTATAATACCGTTAAAGAAAATCCGGGCCAGCAAATTCGTTAAATGCAATATAATATGTAGTATGTGTAACGTATTCCACAGCGACGCCTCATAGCTGCGTGACTTAAAATTCTGAACATTTTCTCTTCAAAGGATGCGACACTGCGTTTCTCTCAAGATAGCCTGTCAGGTTACATGTCGCATGTCTTAATCAATAACCTTCCTTTGTTCATCAAGGCGGAAATGTTCCTCTAATATCACTAAAGAAAATCCGGGTCAGCAAACTGGTTAGATGCAATATATTATGAAGCATGTGTAACGTATTCCACAGCAACGCCTCATAGCTGCGTGATTTAAAATTTAGAACATTTTCTCTTCAAAGGAAGCGCCACTGCGTTTCTCTCAAGACAACCTTTCAGGTGTCATGCCGCACGGCTTAATCAATCACCTTCCTATGTTCTTCAAGGTGAACGTTTTTCTCCAATATCCTTAAAGAAACTTCGGGGCAGAAAATTGGTTAGATGCAAAATATTATGTTGCATGTGTAACGTATTCCACAACGACGCCTCATAGCTGCGTGATTTAAAATTCAGAACATTTCCTCTTCAAAGGATGCTACACTGCGTTTCTCTCAAGACAACCTTTCAGGTGTCATGTCGCACGTCTTAATTAATAACCTTCCTTTGTTCATCAAGGCGGACGTTTTCCTATAATACCGTTAAAGAAAATCCGGGCCAGCAAATTCGTTAAATGCAATATAATATGTAGTACGTGTAACGTATTCCACAGCGACGCCTCATAGCTGCGTGATTTAAAATTCTGAACATTTCCTCTTCAAAGGATGCTACACGGCGTTTCTCTCAAGACAACCTTTCAGGTGTCATGTCGCACGTCTTAATCAATAACCTTCCTTTGTTCATCAAGGCGGACGTTTTCCTTTAATATCTATAAAGAAAATCCGGGCCAGCAAATTCGTTAAATGCAATATAACCTGTAGTATGTGAAACGTATTCCACAGCGACGCCTCATAGCTGCGTGATTTAAAATTCTGAACATTTTCTCTTCAAAGGATGCGACACTGCGCTTCTCTCAAGACAACCTTTCAGGTGTCATGTCGCACGTCTTAATCAATAACCTTCCTTTGTTGATCAAGGCGGACGTTTTCCTATAATACCGTTAAAGAAAATCAGGGCCAGCAAATTCGTTAAATGCAATATAATATGTAGTATGTGTAACGTATTCCACAGCGACGCCTTATAGCTGCGTGATTTAAAATTCTGAACATTTCCTCTTCAAAGGATGCTACACTGCGTTTCTCTCAAGACAACGTTTCAGGTGTCATGTCGCACGTCTTAATCAATAACCTTCCTTTGTTCATCAAGGCGGACGTTTTCCTATAATATCGTTAAAGAAAATCCGGGCCACCAAATTTGTTAAATGCAATATATCCTGTAGTATGTGAAACGTATTCCACAGCGACACCTTATAGCTGCGTGATTTAAAATTCTGAACATTTTCTCTTCAAAGGATGCAACACTGCGTTTCTCTCAAGACAACCTTTCAGGTGTCATGTCGCACGTCTTAATCAATAACCTTCCTTTGTTCATCAAGGCGGACGTTTTCCTTTAATATCGTTAAAGAAAATCCGGGCCAGCAAATTCGTTAAATGCAATATAACCTGTAGTATGTGAAACGTATTCCACAGCGACGCCTCATAGCTGCGTGATTTAAAATTCTGAACATTTTCTCTTCAAAGGATGCGACACTGCGCTTCTCTCAAGACAACCTTTCAGGTGTCATGTCGCACGTCTTAATCAATAACCTTCCTTTGTTGATCAAGGCGGACGTTTTCCTATAATACCGTTAAAGAAAATCAGGGCCAGCAAATTCGTTAAATGCAATATAATATGTAGTATGTGTAACGTATTCCACAGCGACGCCTTATAGCTGCGTGATTTAAAATTCTGAACATTTCCTCTTCAAAGGATGCTACACTGCGTTTCTCTCAAGACAACGTTTCAGGTGTCATGTCGCACGTCTTAATCAATAACCTTCCTTTGTTCATCAAGGCGGACGTTTTCCTATAATATCGTTAAAGAAAATCCGGGCCACCAAATTTGTTAAATGCAATATATCCTGTAGTATGTGAAACGTATTCCACAGCGACACCTTATAGCTGCGTGATTTAAAATTCTGAACATTTTCTCTTCAAAGGATGCAACACTGCGTTTCTCTCAAGACAACCTTTCAGGTGTCATGTCGCACGTCTTAATCAATAACCTTCCTTTGTTCATCAAGGCGGACGTTTTCCTTTAATATCGTTAAAGAAAATCCGGGCCAGCAAATTCGTTAAATGCAATATAACCTGTAGTATGTGAAACGTATTCCACAGCGACGCCTCATAGCTGCGTGATTTAAAATTCTGAACATTTTCTCTTCAAAGGATGCGACACTGCGCTTCTCTCAAGACAACCTTTCAGGTGTCATGTCGCACGTCTTAATCAATAACCTTCCTTTGTTGATCAAGGCGGACGTTTTCCTATAATACCGTTAAAGAAAATCAGGGCCAGCAAATTCGTTAAATGCAATATAATATGTAGTATGTGTAACGTATTCCACAGCGACGCCTTATAGCTGCGTGATTTAAAATTCTGAACATTTCCTCTTCAAAGGATGCTACACTGCGTTTCTCTCAAGACAACGTTTCAGGTGTCATGTCGCACGTCTTAATCAATAACCTTCCTTTGTTCATCAAGGCGGACGTTTTCCTATAATATCGTTAAAGAAAATCCGGGCCACCAAATTTGTTAAATGCAATATATCCTGTAGTATGTGAAACGTATTCCACAGCGACACCTTATAGCTGCGTGATTTAAAATTCTGAACATTTTCTCTTCAAAGGATGCAACACTGCGTTTCTCTCAAGACAACCTTTCAGGTGTTATGTCGCACGTCTTAATCAATAACCTTCCTTTGTTCATCAAGGCGGACGTTTTCCTATAATATCGTTAAAGAAAATACGGGCCAGCAAATTCGTTAAATGCAATATATCATGTAGTATGTGAAACGTATTCCACAGCGACACCTCATAGCTGCGTGATTCAAAATTCTGAACATTTTCTCTTCAAAGGATGCGACACTGCGTTTCTCTCAAGACAACCTTCCATGTGTGATGTCGCACGTCTTAATCAATAACCTTCCTTTGTTCATCAAGGCGGAAGTTTTCCTGTAATATCGTTAAAGAAAATCGGGGCCAGCAAATTCGTTAAATGCAATATATCATCTAGTATGTGAAACGTAATCCACAGCGACGCCTCATAGCTGCGTGATTTAAAATTCTGAACATTTACTCTTCAAAGGATGCTACACTGCGTTTCTCTCATGACAACCTTTCAGGTGTCATGTCGCACGTCTTAATCAATAACCTTCCTTTGTTCATCAAGGCGGACGTTTTCCTTTAATATCGATAAAGAAAATCCGGGCCAGCAAATTCGTTAAATGCAATATATCCTGTAGTATGTGAAACGTATTCCACAGCGACGCCTCATAGCTGCGTGATTTAAAATTCTGAACATTTTCTCTTCAAAGGATGCTACACTGCGTTTCTCTCAAGACAACCTTTCAGGTGTCATGTCGCACGTCTTAATTAATAACCTTCCTTTGTTCATCAAGGCGGACGTTTTCCTATAATACCGTTAAAGAAAATCCGGGCCAGCAAATTCGTTAAATGCAATATAATATGTAGTATGTGTAACGTATTCCACAGCGACTCCTCATAGCTGCGTGATTTAAAATTCTGAACATTTCCTCTTCAAAGGATGCTACACTGCGTTTCTCTCAAGACAACCTTTCAGGTGTCATGTCGCACGTCTTAATCAATAACCTTCCTTTGTTCATCAAGGCGGACGTTTTCCTATAATACCGTTAAAGAAAATCAGGGCCAGCAAATTCGTTAAATGCAATATAATATGTAGTATGTGTAACGTATTCCACAGCGACGCCTTATAGCTGCGTGATTTAAAATTCCGAACATTTCCTCTTCAAAGGATGCTACACTGCGTTTCTCTCATGACAACCTTTCAGGTGTCATGTCGCACGTCTTAATCAATAACCTTCCTTTGTTCATCAAGGCGGACGTTTTCCTATAATACCGTTAAAGAAAATCCGGGCCAGCAAATTCGTTAAATGCAATATAATATGTAGTATGTGTAACGTATTCCACAGCGACGCCTCATAGCTGCGTGACTTAAAATTCTGAACATTTTCTCTTCAAAGGATGCGACACTGCGTTTCTCTCAAGATAGCCTGTCAGGTGACATGTCGCATGTCTTAATCAATAACCTTCCTTTGTTCATCAAGGCGGAAATGTTCCTCTAATATCACTAAAGAAAATCCGGGTCAGCAAACTGGTTAGATGCAATATATTATGAAGCATGTGTAACGTATTCCACAGCAACGCCTCATAGCTGCGTGATTTAAAATTTAGAACATTTTCTCTTCAAAGGAAGCGCCACTGCGTTTCTCTCAAGACAACCTTTCAGGTGTCATGCCGCACGGCTTAATCAATCACCTTCCTATGTTCTTCAAGGTGAACGTTTTTCTCCAATATCCTTAAAGAAACTTCGGGGCAGCAAATTCGTTAAATGCAATATATCATGTAGTATGTGAAACGTATTCCACAGCGACACCTCATAGCTGCGTGATTCAAAATTCTGAACATTTTCTCTTCAAAGGATGCGACACTGCGTTTCTCTCAAGACAACCTTCCATGTGTGACGTCGCACGTCTTAATCAATAACCTTCCTTTGTTCATCAAGGCGGAAGTTTTCCTGTAATATCGTTAAAGAAAATCGGGGCCAGCAAATTCGTTAAATGCAATAGATCATCTAGTATGTGAAACGTAATCCACAGCGACGCCTCATAGCTGCGTGATTTAAAATTCTGAACATTTACTCTTCAAAGGATGCTACACTGCGTTTCTCTCATGACAACCTTTCAGGTGTCATGTCGCACGTCTTAATCAATAACCTTCCTTTGTTCATCAAGGCGGACGTTTTCCTTTAATATCGATAAAGAAAATCGGGGCCAGCAAATTCGTTAAATGCAATATATCATCTAGTATGTGAAACGTAATCCACAGCGACGCCTCATAGCTGCGTGATTTAAAATTCTGAACATTTACTCTTCAAAGGATGCTACACTGCGTTTCTCTCATGACAACCTTTCAGGTGTCATGTCGCACGTCTTAATCAATAACCTTCCTTTGTTCATCAAGGCGGACGTTTTCCTTTAATATCTATAAAGAAAATCCGGGCCAGCAAATTCGTTAAATGCAATATAACCTGTAGTATGTGAAACGTATTCCACAGCGACGCCTCATAGCTGCGTGATTTAAAATTCTGAACATTTTCTCTTCAAAGGATGCGACACTGCGCTTCTCTCAAGACAACCTTTCAGGTGTCATGTCGCACGTCTTAATCAATAACCTTCCTTTGTTGATCAAGGCGGACGTTTTCCTATAATACCGTTAAAGAAAATCAGGGCCAGCAAATTCGTTAAATGCAATATAATATGTAGTATGTGTAACGTATTCCACAGCGACGCCTTATAGCTGCGTGATTTAAAATTCTGAACATTTCCTCTTCAAAGGATGCTACACTGCGTTTCTCTCAAGACAACGTTTCAGGTGTCATGTCGCACGTCTTAATCAATAACCTTCCTTTGTTCATCAAGGCGGACGTTTTCCTATAATATCGTTAAAGAAAATCCGGGACACCAAATTTGTTAAATGCAATATATCCTGTAGTATGTGAAACGTATTCCACAGCGACACCTTATAGCTGCGTGATTTAAAATTCTGAACATTTTCTCTTCAAAGGATGCAACACTGCGTTTCTCTCAAGACAACCTTTCAGGTGTCATGTCGCACGTCTTAATCAATAACCTTCCTTTGTTCATCAAGGCGGACGTTTTCCTTTAATATCGTTAAAGAAAATCCGGGCCAGCAAATTCGTTAAATGCAATATAACCTGTAGTATGTGAAACGTATTCCACAGCGACGCCTCATAGCTGCGTGATTTAAAATTCTGAACATTTTCTCTTCAAAGGATGCGACACTGCGCTTCTCTCAAGACAACCTTTCAGGTGTCATGTCGCACGTCTTAATCAATAACCTTCCTTTGTTGATCAAGGCGGACGTTTTCCTATAATACCGTTAAAGAAAATCAGGGCCAGCAAATTCGTTAAATGCAATATAATATGTAGTATGTGTAACGTATTCCACAGCGACGCCTTATAGCTGCGTGATTTAAAATTCTGAACATTTCCTCTTCAAAGGATGCTACACTGCGTTTCTCTCAAGACAACGTTTCAGGTGTCATGTCGCACGTCTTAATCAATAACCTTCCTTTGTTCATCAAGGCGGACGTTTTCCTATAATATCGTTAAAGAAAATCCGGGCCACCAAATTTGTTAAATGCAATATATCCTGTAGTATGTGAAACGTATTCCACAGCGACACCTTATAGCTGCGTGATTTAAAATTCTGAACATTTTCTCTTCAAAGGATGCAACACTGCGTTTCTCTCAAGACAACCTTTCAGGTGTCATGTCGCACGTCTTAATCAATAACCTTCCTTTGTTCATCAAGGCGGACGTTTTCCTATAATATCGTTAAAGAAAATACGGGCCAGCAAATTCGTTAAATGCAATATATCATGTAGTATGTGAAACGTATTCCACAGCGACACCTCATAGCTGCGTGATTCAAAATTCTGAACATTTTCTCTTCAAAGGATGCGACACTGCGTTTCTCTCAAGACAACCTTCCATGTGTGATGTCGCACGTCTTAATCAATAACCTTCCTTTGTTCATCAAGGCGGAAGTTTTCCTGTAATATCGTTAAAGAAAATCGGGGCCAGCAAATTCGTTAAATGCAATATATCATCTAGTATGTGAAACGTAATCCACAGCGACGCCTCATAGCTGCGTGATTTAAAATTCTGAACATTTACTCTTCAAAGGATGCTACACTGCGTTTCTCTCATGACAACCTTTCAGGTGTCATGTCGCACGTCTTAATCAATAACCTTCCTTTGTTCATCAAGGCGGACGTTTTCCTTTAATATCGATAAAGAAAATCCGGGCCAGCAAATTCGTTAAATGCAATATATCCTGTAGTATGTGAAACGTATTCCACAGCGACGCCTCATAGCTGCGTGATTTAAAATTCTGAACATTTTCTCTTCAAAGGATGCTACACTGCGTTTCTCTCAAGACAACCTTTCAGGTGTCATGTCGCACGTCTTAATTAATAACCTTCCTTTGTTCATCAAGGCGGACGTTTTCCTATAATACCGTTAAAGAAAATCCGGGCCAGCAAATTCGTTAAATGCAATATAATATGTAGTATGTGTAACGTATTCCACAGCGACTCCTCATAGCTGCGTGATTTAAAATTCTGAACATTTCCTCTTCAAAGGATGCTACACTGCGTTTCTCTCAAGACAACCTTTCAGGTGTCATGTCGCACGTCTTAATCAATAACCTTCCTTTGTTCATCAAGGCGGACGTTTTCCTATAATACCGTTAAAGAAAATCAGGGCCAGCAAATTCGTTAAATGCAATATAATATGTAGTATGTGTAACGTATTCCACAGCGACGCCTTATAGCTGCGTGATTTAAAATTCCGAACATTTCCTCTTCAAAGGATGCTACACTGCGTTTCTCTCATGACAACCTTTCAGGTGTCATGTCGCACGTCTTAATCAATAACCTTCCTTTGTTCATCAAGGCGGACGTTTTCCTATAATACCGTTAAAGAAAATCCGGGCCAGCAAATTCGTTAAATGCAATATAATATGTAGTATGTGTAACGTATTCCACAGCGACGCCTCATAGCTGCGTGACTTAAAATTCTGAACATTTTCTCTTCAAAGGATGCGACACTGCGTTTCTCTCAAGATAGCCTGTCAGGTGACATGTCGCATGTCTTAATCAATAACCTTCCTTTGTTCATCAAGGCGGAAATGTTCCTCTAATATCACTAAAGAAAATCCGGGTCAGCAAACTGGTTAGATTCAATATATTATGAAGCATGTGTAACGTATTCCACAGCAACGCCTCATAGCTGCGTGATTTAAAATTTAGAACATTTTCTCTTCAAAGGAAGCGCCACTGCGTTTCTCTCAAGACAACCTTTCAGGTGTCATGCCGCACGGCTTAATCAATCACCTTCCTATGTTCTTCAAGGTGAACGTTTTTCTCCAATATCCTTAAAGAAACTTCGGGGCAGAAAATTGGTTAGATGCAAAATATTATGTTGCATGTGTAACGTATTCCACAACGACGCCTCATAGCTGCGTGATTTAAAATTCAGAACATTTCCTCTTCAAAGGATGCTACACTGCGTTTCTCTCAAGACAACCTTTCAGGTGTCATGTCGCACGTCTTAATTAATAACCTTCCTTTGTTCATCAAGGCGGACGTTTTCCTATAATACCGTTAAAGAAAATCCGGGCGAGCAAATTCGTTAAATGCAATATAATATGTAGTACGTGTAACGTATTCCACAGCGACGCCTCATAGCTGCGTGATTTAAAATTCTGAACATTTCCTCTTCAAAGGATGCTACACTGCGTTTCTCTCAAGACAACCTTTCAGGTGTCATGTCGCACGTCTTAATCAATAACCTTCCTTTGTTCATCAAGGCGGACGTTTTCCTATAATATCGTTAAAGAAAATCCGGGCCACCAAATTTGTTAAATGCGATATATCCTGTAGTATGTGAAACGTATTCCACAGCGACACCTTATAGCTGCGTGATTTAAAATTCTGAACATTTTCTCTTCAAAGGATGCAACACTGCGTTTCTCTCAAGACAACCTTTCAGGTGTCATGTCGCACGTCTTAATCAATAACCTTCCTTTGTTCATCAAGGCGGACGTTTTCCTATAATATCGTTAAAGAAAATACGGGCCAGCAAATTCGTTAAATGCAATATATCATGTAGTATGTGAAACGTATTCCACAGCGACACCTCATAGCTGCGTGATTCAAAATTCTGAACATTTTCTCTTCAAAGGATGCGACACTGCGTTTCTCTCAAGACAACCTTCCATGTGTGATGTCGCACGTCTTAATCAATAACCTTCCTTTGTTCATCAAGGCGGAAGTTTTCCTGTAATATCGTTAAAGAAAATCGGGGCCAGCAAATTCGTTAAATGCAATAGATCATCTAGTATGTGAAACGTAATCCACAGCGACGCCTCATAGCTGCGTGATTTAAAATTCTGAACATTTACTCTTCAAAGGATGCTACACTGCGTTTCTCTCATGACAACCTTTCAGGTGTCATGTCGCACGTCTTAATCAATAACCTTCCTTTGTTCATCAAGGCGGACGTTTTCCTTTAATATCGATAAAGAAAATCCGGGCCAGCAAATTCGTTAAATGCAATATATCCTGTAGTATGTGAAACGTATTCCACAGCGACGCCTCATAGCTGCGTGATTTAAAATTCTGAACATTTTCTCTTCAAAGGATGCTACACTGCGTTTCTCTCAAGACAACCTTTCAGGTGTCATGTCGCACGTCTTAATTAATAACCTTCCTTTGTTCATCAAGGCGGACGTTTTCCTATAATACCGTTAAAGAAAATCCGGGCCAGCAAATTCGTTAAATGCAATATAATATGTAGTATGTGTAACGTATTCCACAGCGACGCCTCATAGCTGCGTGATTTAAAATTCTGAACATTTCCTCTTCAAAGGATGCTACACTGCGTTTCTCTCAAGACAACCTTTCAGGTGTCATGTCGCACGTCTTAATCAATAACCTTCCTTTGTTCATCAAGGCGGACGTTTTCCTTTAATATCGTTAAAGAAAATCCGGGCCAGCAAATTCGTTAAATGCAATATATCCTGTAGTATGTGAAACGCATTCCACAGCGACGCCTCATAGCTGCGTGATTTAAAATTCTGAATATTTTCTCTTCAAAGGATGCTACACTGCGTTTCTCTCAAGACAACCTTTCAGGTGTCATGTCGCACGTCTTAATCAATACCCTTCCTTTTTTCATCAAGGCGGACGTTTTCCTATAATATCCTTAAAGAAAATACGGGCCAGCAAATTCGTTAAATGCAATATATCATGTAGTATGTGAAACGTATTCCGCAGCGACGCCTCATAGCTGCGTGATTTAAAATTCTGAACATTTTCTCTTCAAAGGATGCGACACTGCGCTTCTCTCAAGACAACCTTTCACGTCTCATGTCGCACGTCTTAATCAATAACCTTCCTTTGTTCATCAAGGCGGAAGTTTTCCTATAATATTGTTAAGAAAAATCCGGGCCAGCAAATTCGTTAAATGCAATATATCATGTAGTATGTGAAACGTATTCCACAGCGACGCCTCATAGCTGCGTGATTTAAAATTCTGAACATTTCCTCTTCAAAGGATGCTACACTGCGTTTCTCTCAAGACAACCTTTCAGGTGTCATGTCGCACGTCTTAATCAATAACCTTCCTTTGTTCATCAAGGCGGACGTTTTCCTATAATACCGTTAAAGAAAATCAGGGCCAGCAAATTCGTTAAATGCAATATAATATGTAGTATGTGTAACGTATTCCACAGCGACGCCTTATAGCTGCGTGATTTAAAATTCCGAACATTTCCTCTTCAAAGGATGCTACACTGCGTTTCTCTCATGACAACCTTTCAGGTGTCATGTCGCACGTCTTAATCAATAACCTTCCTTTGTTCATCAAGGCGGACGTTTTCCTATAATACCGTTAAAGAAAATCCGGGCCAGCAAATTCGTTAAATGCAATATAATATGTAGTACGTGTAACGTATTCCACAGCGACGCCTCATAGCTGCGTGATTTAAAATTCTTAACATTTTCTCTTCAAAGGATAGGACACTGCGCTTCTCTCAAGACAACCTTTCAGGTGCCATGTCACACGTCTTAATCAATAACATTCCTTTGTTCATCAAGGTGGACGTTTTCCTATAATATTGTTAAAGAAAATCCGGGCCAGCAAATTTGTTAAATGCATTATATCATGTAGTATGTGAAACGTATTCCACAGCGACACCTCATAGCTGCGCGATTTAAAATTCTGAACATTTCCTCTTCAAAGGATGCGACACTGCGTTTCTCTCGAGACAACCTTCCTGGTGTGATGTCGCACGTTTTAATCAATAACCTTCCTTTGTTCATCAAGGCGGAAGTTTTCCTGTAATATCGGTAAAGAAAATCGGGGCCAGCAAATTCGGTAAATGCAATATATCATGTAGTAAGTGAAACGTATTCCACAGCAACGCCAGATCGCTGCGTGATTTAAAATTCTGAACATTTTCTCTTCAAAGGATGCGACACTGCGCTTCTCTCAAGACAACCTTTCAGGTGTCATGACGCACTTCTTAATCAATAACCTTCCTTTGTTCATCAAGGCGGACGTTTTCCTATAATATCGTTAAAGAAAATCCGGGCCAGCAAATTTGTTAAATGCAATATATCATGTAGTATGTGAAACGTATTCCACAGCGACACCTCATAGATGCGTGATTCAAAATTCTCAAGATTTTCTCTTCAAAGGATTCGACACTGCGTTTCTCTCAAGACAACCTTCCAGGTGTGATGTCGCACGTCTTAATCAATAACCTTCCTTTGTTCATCAAGGCGGAAGTTTTCCTGTAATATCGTAAAGAAAATCGGGGCCAGCAAATTCGGTAAATGCAATATGTCATGTAGTATGTGAAACGTATTCCACAGCAACGCCTCATAGGTGCGTGATTTAAAATTCTGAACATTTTCTCTTCAAAGGATGCTACACTGCGTTTCTCTCAAGACAACCTTTCAGGTGTCATGTCGCACGTCTTAATCAATAACCTTCCTTTGTTCATCAAGGCGGAAGTTTTCCTGTAATATCTTTAAAGAAAATCGGGGCCAGCAAATTCAGTAAATGCAATATATCATGTAGTATGTGAAACGAATTCCACAGCGACACCTCATAGCTGCGTGATTCAAAATTCTGAACATTTTCTCTTCAAAGGATGCTATACTGCGTTTCACTCAAGACAACCTTTCAGGTGTCATGTCGCACGTCTTAATCAATAACCTTCCTTTGTTCATCATGGCGGACATTTTCCTCTAATATCGTTAAAGGAAATCCGGGCCAGCAAATTGGTTAGATGCAATAGATTAGGCAGCATGTGTAACGTATTCCACAGCGACGCGTCATAGCTGCGTGATTTAAAATTCTGAACATTTTCTCTTCAAAGCATGCGACACTGCGTTTCTCTCAAGACAACCTTTTAGGTGTCATGTCGCACGTCTTAATCAATAACCTTCCTTTATTCATCAAGGCGGATGTTTTCCTCTAATATCGTCAAAGAAAATCCGGGCCAGCAAATTCGTTAAATGCAATATATTGTCACGTGGTGGTGACGTTAAGAACACAGTAGCAATACTGTGATAGACAAAACTAACTTTTATTGGGCGAACCTGTGCCCACAAAACAGGCTACACTTATAGCACAACGATAGCGGCGAACACGGTCGGCGATCGTCGAAAATCTGATCAGCGGTTCAAGCGCGTCGGCTTTTATACACAATCGCCGAATGTTCCAGACTAATCGTTGGGACCCGCGTGCCTTCCATAAAGTTCTACATCATTCGCGTCAGGCGAATAAATCAGATAACACAAGGTTCGGCAACAACAGACTGCGGATAGAAGCATCGATAACTTTCCAGAAACTTCGGATACATGCAAGCGCGTCCCGCGCTGTGTGATAAGATTTGTTAGGCGGTGAAACCTGGTCGCCCGATAAATATAAATACACGTGTCAATACCCCCCTCTTAAATAGCATCGTCCCGATGCTACAAAGAGAGCGAAACACAAAGGGACACTTATTAAACATAAGTAACAAAACAACGAAAAGAAATAAAGTCCAAAGGTCAGTTACGCGAAGTCCCAAAGTTCGTCAACGCTGGTGGTACGGCTTGAGCCTCACAACGTGGACAATTTCAGGTCATGAGCGGCGCTGCTGTGACAGCGAAATGCCGTCTGGCACGACCTCATAGTCCAGTGCACCAATACGTCGGATGATCTTGTACGGTCCAAAATAGCGACGCAAAAGCTTCTCGCTCAGTCCTCGTCGGCGTATAGGGGTCCAAACACAAACACGGTCACCAGGCTGGTACTCGACAAAGCGTCGTCGGAGGTTGTAGTGTCGGCTGTCGGTCCTCTGCTGGTTCTTGATCCGCAGGCGGGCGAGCTGTCGGGCTTCTTCGGCGCGCTGGAGATAGCTAGCGACGTCGAGATTTTCCTCGTCAGTGACGTGCGGCAGCATGGCGTCGAGCGTCGTCGTCGGGTTCCTGCCGTAAACCAGCTTAAACGGCGTGATCTGTATTGTTTCTTGCACCACCGTGTTGTAAGCGAATGTTACGTACGGCAGGACGGCATCCCACGTCTTGTGTTCGACGTCCACGTACATCGCTAGCATGTCGGCGAGGGTCTTATTCAGCCGCTCCGTAAGACCATTCGTCTGCGCGTGGTAGGCCGTTGTCCTCCTGTGCCTTGTCTGACTGTAGTTCAGAATGGCTTGGGTGAGCTCCGCTGTAAAGGCCGTTCCTCTGTCGGTGATGAGGACTTCTGGGGCACCATGTCGCAGCAGGATGTTTTCGACAAAGAATTTCGCCACTTCGGCTGCGCTACCTTTCGGCAGTGCTTTAGTTTCAGCGAAGCGGGTGAGGTAGTCCGTCGCCACGACGATCCACTTATTTCCGGTTGTTGACGTCGGAAAGGGTCCCAACAAGTCCGTCCCGATCTGCTGGAATGGTCGGCAAGGAGGCTCGATTGGCTTTAGTAATCCGGCTGGCCTTGTCGGCGGTGTCTTGCGTCGCTGACTGTCTCGGCATGTTCTGACATAACGGGCGACGTCGGCGGTCAGGCGCGGCCAATAATACTTTTCTTGTACCCTTTATAGTGTCCGGGAATATCCTGGGTGTCCAGCGGTCGGATCGTCATGTAGGGCGTGCAATACTTCTGGACGAAGTCCTGACGGGACAACAAGAAGGTACTTGGCGCGGACTGGAGCGAAGTCCTTCTTCACGAGTAGATTGTTTTGAAGCGTGAAGGAAGATAATCCGCGCTTAAATGCCCTGGGGACAACGTCGGTGTGCCCTTGCAAATATTCGACGAGGCCTTTTAGCTCCGCGTCTGCCCGTTGCTGTGCAGCGAATTCTTCCGCGCTTATCATTCCGAGGAAGGCGTCGTCATTCTCGTCGTCTTGCGGCGGCGGGCCAATGGGGGCGCGTTATAGGCAATCGGCATCGGAGTGTTTTCGTCCGGACTTGTAGGTGACAGTGATGTCGTATTCTTGTAGTCTGAGGCTCCACCGCGCGAGTCGTCCTGAAGTATCCTTTATATTCGCTAGCCAACACAACGCGTGATGGTCACTGACGACTTTGAATGGCCTGCCATAAAGATAAGGGCGAAATTTAGCTGTAGCCCAAACGATGGCGAGGCATTCCTTTTCGGTCGTAGAATAGTTGCCTACCGCTTTTGACAGTGACCGGCTAGCGTATGCTATCACCTGTTCGACTCCGTTTCTCCTCTGGACTAGAACGGCACCGAGGGCTAGGCTACTGGCGTCAGTATGGATTTCTGTATCGGCGTACTCGTCGAAGTGCGCAAGTACCGGCGGCGACTGCATGCGTCGTTTGAGTTCTTCAAATGCGTCGGCCTGCGGTGTTTGCCACTTGAACTCGACATCACATGTCGTTAGATGTGTTAGCGGCTCCGCGATGCGTGAAAAGTCCTTGACACAGCGCCTATAGTAGGCACACATGCCAAGGAACCTACGCACTGCCTTCTTGTTGATGGGTTGCGGGAACTGTGCGATTGCAGCTGTCTTTTGCGGGTCTGGACGGACACCAGATTTGCTGATTACGTGACCTAGGAATAGAAGCTCATCGTAAGCGAAGCGGCATTTTTCCGGCTTCAGAGTAAGCCCTGACGACTTGATGGCTTCTAGTACTGTCGCAAGCCGCTTGAGGTGATCGTCGAAATTCCCGGCGAAGACGACGACGTCATCCAAGTAAACGAGACAGGTCTGCCACTTCAGTCCTGCTAATATTGTGTCCATGACGCGCTGGAACGTTGCAGGCGCCGAACACAGTCCGAATGGCATAACCTTGAACTCGTAGAGGCCGTCTGGCGTGATGAAGGCGGTCTTTTCGCGATCCCTTTCGTCGACCTCTATTTGCCAGTAGCCAGACTTGAGGTCCATCGATGAGAAGTATTTAGCATTGCAGAGCCGATCCAATGCGTCGTCTATCCGTGGGAGGGGGTATACGTCTTTCTTCGTGATTTTGTTCAATCGACGATAATCGACGCAGAAACGTAGGGTTCCGTCCTTTTTCTTCACTAAAACAACTGGAGAAGCCCACGAGCTTTTCGACGGCTGGATGATGTCGTCGCGCAGCATTTCGTCGACTTGGTGTCTTATAGGTTCGCGTTCTCGCGTCGAAACTCGGTAAGGGCTCTGGCGGAGTGGTCGAGCGCACTCTTCGGTTATTATGCGATGCTTTGCGACTGGGGTTTGTCGAATCCTCGATGACGTCGAAAAGCAGTCTTTGTATCGTCGAAGCAGACTTCTGAGCTGTTGCTTCTTAATCACGGGGAGACTTGGATTTATGTCGAAGTCTGGCTCGGGAACTACGGTCGTCGGGGTAGATGCAACAGAATCCGAGAGGACAAACGCATCACTGGTTTCCTGAAATTCCTCGATGTATGCGATCGTCGTGCCCTTGTTGATGTGCTTGAACTCCTGGCTGAAGTTTGTCAGCAACACCTTCGTGTTTCCTCCGTGCAGTCGAGCTATCCCTCTTGCGACGCAAATTTCACGGTCGAGCAGTAGAGGTTGGTCGCCTTCGATGACGCCTTCTACGTCAACGGGTGTTTCGGGGCCGACCGAAATGACAATGCTGGAGCGAGGCGGGATGCTCACTTGATCTTCGGGCACCCTCAAGGCGTGGTGACTACGAGGGCTCTCCGGCGGTATCGCTTGATCTTCCGACAGCGTTATTGACTTCGACTTCAGGTCGATGATTGCGCCGTGTTGGTTCAGGAAGTCCATGCCGAGAATGACGTCTCGTTAACACTGTTGGAGGATAACGAAGGTGGCTGGGTAAGTCCGGTCATGAACGGTAATTCTTGCCGTGCAGACTCCAGACGGCGCGATGAGGTGTCCTCCAGCGGTTCGAATTTGAGGGCCTTCCCACGTAGTTTTAACTTTCTTCTACTGGGCGGCGATGTGTCCACTCATGACGGAGTAATCAGCCCCTGTGTCGACTAAGGCAGTGACTGCGTGGCCGTCGAGAAGCACGTCGAGGTCGGTGGTTCTTTGTCTGGCGTTGCAGTTAGGTCGTGGCGTCGGATCACGGCTGCGTCGTGTTGAACTGAAGTTGGAACGTCGCGTCGTCAAGTCGTCGTTCGTCGGTGTATTCTTGCCTTCCTGACTTCGTCGGGACGGCGGCGTGTCGTTGTTATGTCGTCGAGATCGTTTCGTCGTCGTCTTCGTCGGCGGCGGAGGATCTTCGTCAGTTCGACGAACAGCAACCGCACCTCCATCGGTTGCTGCTTTTAGTTTTCCGGATATGGGCTCGCTGACCGGCCCCGGGCTGGGCCAGTGTATGGTCGGCGCTGCGGCGACAGGTAGCGGCCTGTTGATGGCGAACGGGACGGCCGTCGAGGGCTCCACTGAGTAGCGACGAGGTAATCGGCGATGTCACGTGGGCGCTCGCCAAGCTGTGGACGCGGCGCGTTGACAGCGAAACCTCGCAGTCCCATCTCCCGGTACGGACATAGTCGGTAGACGTGACCCGCTTCTCCGCAGTGGTAGCAGAGCGGGCGGTGGTCAGGAGCACGCCAGATGTCCGTCTTCCTCACGTAGGTGCGCTGGGCGACGGGTGGTCGTGCTGGCGGCGGCGGCGGCGGACGACGAAACTGTGGCGTGACAGGGCCCTGGCGCGGACGCGGAGGGGGTCTTTACGGCGTGCGACGGCGGCGTAGGTCATCGCTTGCGGCTCACGCTGCGGCGATTCAGGGGCTACTCCAAGTTGTTGTTGGAGTTCCTCACGCACGGCGTCGGCAATCGAAGCCACCAGAGGCTGTGATGATGGGAACAGCTTTTGTAGCTCCTCCCGCACGACAGCTCGGATAGTCTCGCGTAGGTCGTCGGCGGCCAGTGACTGAACTCCGGCGTAGTTTGTCGAGGTCGTGCGGCGGTCGAATTGCCGGTTTCGCATCTCGAGTGTCTTCTCGATGCTGGTGGCCTCGTGAAGAAACTTGTCGATGGTCTTCGGTGGGCTTCGTACCATTCCGGCAAAAAGTTCCTCCTTCACACCACGCATCAGCAGGCGGACTTTCTTCTCCTCGGGCATTTCAGGGTCGGCGTGGCGGAAGAGACGGCTCATTTCTTCCGTGTAGATCGCGGTCGTCTCATTAGGTAGCTGCACCCGGGTGTCCAATAGTGCTTGGGCTCGTTCTCGGCGTACGACGCTTGCGAATGTCTGCAGGAAGCCGCTTCGGAAAAGTTCCCAGGTCGTTAGGGTGGCTTCTCGGTTCTCGAACCACGTCCTGGCCGCGTCTTCCAATGCGAAGAAGACATATCGCAGTTTGTCGTCGTTGTTCCCGTTGTTAAACGTAGCGACTCTCTCGTACGTCTCAAGCCAGCCTTCCGGGTCCTCGAAAGTTGAACCACGGAACGTCGGAGGCTCCCTGGGCAGCTGTAGCACGATGGGCGATGCCGGGGCTGCCATTGGGGTGGACTTGGTGACAATCTTTCTGGTCGTCTCAGGCAAAAGTCCGTGCTCCGGGGGCAGTTGTTGAAGACGGCGGCTTACTCGATGGTCCGGGACGGCGTTGGTGTTGTGTTTGCGTTCCGGGCTTGGATCACGGCTTGTCGGGGGCGTCCGGTACATGGACCAAAAGCACCTCCACCAGATGTCACGTGGTGGTGACGTTAAGAACACAGTAGCAATACTGTGATAGACAAAACTAACTTTTATTGGGCGAACCTGTGCCCACAAAACAGGCTACACTTATAGCACAACGATAGCGGCGAACACGGTCGGCGATCGTCGAAAATCTGATCAGTGGTTCAAGCGCGTCGGCTTTTATACACAATCGTCGAATGTTCCAGACTAATCGTTGGGACCCGCGTGCCTTCCATAATGTTCTACATCATTCGCGTCAGGTGAATAAATCAGATAACACAAGGTTCGGCAACAACAGACTGCGGATAGAAGCATCGATAACTTTCCAGAAACTTCGGATACATGCAAGCGCGTCCCGCGCTGTGCGATAAGATTTGTTAGGCGGTGAAACCTGGTCGCCCGATAAATATAAATACACGTGTCAATATCATGTAGTATGTGAAACGTATTCCACAGCGACGCCTCATAGGTGCGTGATTTAAAATTCTGAACATTTTCTCTTCAAAGGATGCGACACTGCGTTTCTCTCAAGACAAACTTTCAGGTGTCATGTCGCACGTCTTAATCAATAACCTTCCTTTGTTCATCAAGGCGGACGTTTTCCTCTAATATCGTTAAAGAAACTTCGGGGCAGCAAATTCGTTAAATGCAATATATCCTGTAGTATGTGAAATGTATTCCACAGCGACGCCTCATAGCTGCGTGATTTAAAATTCTGAACATTTTCTCTTCAAAGGATGCGACACTGCGCTTCTCTCAAGACAACCTTTCAGGTGTCATGACGGACGTCTTAATCAATAACCTTCCTTTGTTCATCAAGGCGGACGTTTTCCTGTAATATCGTTAAAGAAAATCGGGGCCAACAAATTCGGTAAATCCAATATATCATGTAGTATGTGAAACGTATTCCACAGCAACGCCTCATAGGTGCGTGATTTAAAATTCTGAACATTTTCTCTTCAAAGGATGCGACACTGCGCTTCTCTCAAGACAACCTTTCAGGTGCCATGTCACACGTCTTAATCAATAACATTCCTTTGTTCATCAAGGTGGACGTTTTCCTATAATATTGTTAAAGAAAATTCGGGCCAGCAAATTTGTTAAATGCATTATATCATGTAGTATGTAAAACGTATTCCACAGCGACGCCTCATAGCTGCGCGTTTTAAAATTCTGAACATTTCCTCTTCAAAGGATGCTACACTGCGTTTCTCTCAAGACAACCTTTCAGGTGTCATGTCGCACGTCTTAATCGATAACCTTCCTTTGTTCATCAAGGCGGACGTTTTCCTTTATTATCGTTAAAGAAAATCCGGGCCAGCAAATTTGTTAAATTGAATAGATGATGTAGTATTTGAAACCTATTCCACAGCGACGCCTCATAGCGGCGTGAATTAAAAATTCTGAACATTTTCTCTACAAAGGAAGCGAAACTGCGTTTCTCTAAAGACAACCTTTCAGGTGTGATGTCGCACGTCTTAATCAATAACCTTCCTATGTTCATCAAGGCGGAAGTTTTCCTGTAATATCGTTAAAGAAAATCTGGGCAAGAAAATTGCTTACCTGGAATATAATATGTAGAATGTGTAACGTATTCCACAGCGACGCCTCATAGCTGCGTGATTTAAAATTCTGAACATTTTGTCTTCAAAGGATGCGACACAGTGTTTCTCTCAAGACAACCTTTCAGGTGTCATGTCGCACGTCTTAATCAATAACCTTCCTTTGTTCATCAAGGCGGACGTTTTCCTGTAATATCGTTAAAGAAAATCCGGGCCAGCAAATTCGTTAAATGCAATATATCATGTAGTATGTGAAACGTATTCGACAGCGGCGGCTTCTAGCTGCGTGACTTAAAATTCTGAACATTTTGTCTTTAAAGCATGCGACACTGCGTTTCTCTCAAGACAACCTTTCAGGTGTCATGTCGCACGTCCTAATCAATGACCTTCCTTTGTTCATCAAGGCGGACGTTTTCCTCTAATATCTTTATAGAAAATCCGGGCCAGCAAATTGGTTAGATGCAATATATTAGGCAGCATGTCAACGTATTCCACAGCGACACCTCATAGCTGCGCGATTTAAAATTCAGAACATGTTCTCTTCAAAGGAAGCGCCAATGTGTTTCTCTCAAGACAACCTTTTAGGTATCATGTGGCACGTCTTAACCAATAACCTTCCTTTGTTCATCAAGGCGGACGTTATCCTCTAATATCGTTAAAGAAAATTCGGGCCATCAAATTCGGTAAATGCAATATATCATGTAGTATGTGAAACGTATTTCACAGCGACGCCTCATAGCTGCGTGATTCAAAATTCTGAACATTTTCTCTTCAAAGGAAGCGAAACTGCGTTTCATTCAAGACAAGCTTTCAGGTGTCATGTCGAACGGCTTAATCGATACCCTTCCTTTGTTCATCAAGGCGGACGTTTTCCTGTAATATCGTTAAAGAAAATCCGTGCCAGCAAATTCGCTAAATGCAATATATCATGTAGTATTTGAAACGTACTCGACAGCGACGACTTCTAGCTGCGTGATTTAAAATTCAGAACATTTTCTCTTCAAAGGAAGCACCATTGCATTTCTCTCAAGACAACCTTTCAGGTGTGTCGCACGTCCTAATCAATGACCTTCCTTTGTTCATCAAGGCGGACGTTTTCCTGTAATATCGTTAAAGAAAATTCGGGCCAGCAAATTCGTTAAATGCAATATATCATGTAGTATGTGTAACGTATTCCACAGCGACGCCTCATAGCTGAGTGACTTAAAATTCTTAACATTTTGTCTTCAAAGGATGCGACACTGCGTTTCTCTCATGATAACCTTTCAGGTGTCATGTCGCACGTCCTAATCAATGACCTTCCTTTGTTCATCAAGGCGGACGTTTTCCTCTAATATCTTTAAAGAAAATCTTGGCCAGCAAATTCGTTAAATGCAATATATTATGTAGCATGTGAAACGTATTCCACAGCGACGCCTCATTGCGGCGTGATTTTAAATTCAGAACATTTTCTCTTCAAAGGAAGCGCCACTGCGATTCTCTCAAGACAACCCTTCAGGTGTCATGTCGCACGTGTTAATCAATATTCTTCCTTTGTTCATCAAGGCGGAAGTTTTCCTCTAATATCGTTAACGAAAATCCGGGCCAGCAAATTGGTTAGATGTAACATATTATGTAGCATGTGCAACGTATTCCACAGCGACGCCTCATAGCTGCGTGATTAAAAATTCAGAACATTTTCTCTTCAGAGGAAGCGCCACTGCGTTTCTCTCAAGACAACCTTCCAGGTGTCATGTCGCACGTCCTAATCAATGACCTTCCTTTGTTCATCAAGGCGGACGTTTTCCTGTAATATCGTTAAAGAAAATTCGGGCCAGCAAATTCGTTAAATGCAATATATCATGTAGTATGTGTAACGTATTCCACAGCGACGCCTCATAGCTGCGTGACTTAAAATTCTGAACATTTTTTCTTCAAAGGATGCGACACTGCGTTTCTCTCATGACAACCTTTCAGGTGTCATGTCGCACGTCCTAATCAATGACCTTCCTTTGTTCATCAAGGCGGACGTTTTCCTCTAATATCTTTAAAGAAAATCTTGGCCAGCAAATTCGTTAAATGCAATATATTATGTAGCATGTGAAACGTATTCCACAGCGACGCCTCGATGCTCCGCCATTAAAAATTCTGAACATTTTCTCTTCAAAGGAAGCGACACTGCCTTTCTCTCAAGACAAACTTTCAGGTGTCATGTCACACGTCTTAATCAAGAATTTTACTTAGTTCCTGAGAGCGGAAGTTTTGCTCTAATATCGTTAAAGAAAATCCGGGCCTGCAAACTGGTTAGATGCAATATATTATGTAGCATGTGTAACGTATTCCACAGCGACGCCTCATTGCTGCGTGATTTAAAATTCAGAACATTTTCTCTTCAAAGGAAGCGCCACTGCGTTTCTCTCAATACAACCTTTCTGGTGTCATGTCGCACGTGTTAATCAATTATCTTCCTTTGTTCATCAAGGCGGAAGTTTTCCTCTAATATCGTTAAAAAAAATCCGGGTCAGCAAACTGGTTAGATGCAATATATTATGTAGCATGTGTAACGTATTCCACAGCGACGCCTCATAGCTGCGTGATTAAAAATTCAGAACATTTTCTCTTCAGAGGAAGCGCCACTGCGTTTCTCTCAAGACAACCTTCCAGGTGTCATGTCGCACGTCCTAATCAATGACCTTCCTTTGTTCATCAAGGCGGACGTTTTCCTGTAATATCGTTAAAGAAAATTCGGGCCAGCAAATTCGTTAAATGCAATATATCATGTAGTATGTGTAACGTATTCCACAGCGACGCCTCATAGCTGCGTGACTTAAAATTCTGAACATTTTTTCTTCAAAGGATGCGACACTGTGTTTCTCTCAAGACAACCTTTCAGGTTCATGTCGCACGTCCTAATCAATTACCTTCCTTTGTTCATCAAGGCGGACGTTTTCCTCTAATATCTTTAAAGAAAATCTGGGCCAGCAAATTCGTTAAATGCAATAGATCATGTAGTATGTGAAACGTATTCGACAGCGACGCCTCATAGCTGCGTGACTTAAAATTCTGAACATTTTCTCTTCGTAGGATGCGACACTGCGTTTCTCTCAAGACAACCTTTTAGGTGTCATGCCGCACGTCTTAATCAATACCATTCCTTAGTTCTTGAGAGCGAAAGTTTTGCTCTAATATCGTTAAAGAAAATCCGGGCCAGCAAACTGGTTAGATGCAATATATTATGCAGCATGTGTAACGTATTCCACAGCGACGCCTCATAGCTGCGTGATTTAAAATTCTGAACATTTTCTCTTCAAAGAAAGCGCCACTGCGTTTCTCTCAAGAGAACCTTTCAGGTGTCATGTCGCACCTCTTAATCAATGACATTCCTTAGTTCCTCAGGGCGGAAGTGTTGCTTTCATAACGTTAAAGTAAATGTGGGCCAGCAAATTATTTAGATGCAACATATAATGTAGCATGTTTACCGTATTCTTCTGTGACGCATAATTCCAGCGTGATTTAAAATTCTTAACATTTTCTCTTCAAAGAAAGCGCCTCGGCGTTTCTCTTAAGACAACCTTTCAGGTGTCATGACGCACATCTTAATCAATAAACTTCCTTTGTTCATCAAGGCGGAAGTTTTCCTCTAATATCGTTAAAGAAAATCCGGGTCAGCAAACTGGTTAGATGCAATATATTATGCAGCACGTGTAACGTATTCCACAGCGACGCATCACTGATGCGTGATTTAAAATTCAGCAATTTTTCTCTTCAAAGGAAGCGC
This sequence comes from Dermacentor andersoni, assembly GCF_023375885.2. Taxonomy (NCBI): domain Eukaryota; kingdom Metazoa; phylum Arthropoda; class Arachnida; order Ixodida; family Ixodidae; genus Dermacentor; species Dermacentor andersoni. The sequence goes on from NW_027314752.1 coordinate 16,198,962, forward strand.
CACTGCGTTTTTCTCAAGACAACGTTTCAGGTGTCATGTCGCACGTCTTCATCAATAACTTTCCTTAGTTCATCAGGGCGGAAGTTTTACTCTAATAACGGTAAAGAAAATGCGGGCCAGCAAATTGGTTAGAGGTAACATATTAAGTAGCATGTGTAACGTATTCCACAGCGATGCCTCATAGCTCCGCCATTTAAAATTCTGAACATTTTCTCTTCAAAGGAGGTGCCACTGCGTTTCTCTCAAGACAACCTTTTAGGTGTCATGTCGCACGTCTTAATGAATAACATTCCTTAGTTCCTGAGAGCGAAAGTTTTGCTCTAATATCGTTAAAGAAAATCCGGGCCAGCAAATTCGTTACATGCAAAATATCATGTAGTATGTGAAACGTATTCCATAGCGGCACCTCATAGCTCCATGATTAAAAATTCTGAAGTTTTCCTCTTCAAAGGAAGCGACACTGCGTTTCTCTCAAGACAAACTTTCAGGTGTCATGTCACACGTCTTAATCAAGAACTTTCCTTAGTTCCTGAGAGCGGAAGTTTTGCTCTAATATCGTTAAAGAAAATCCGGGCCAGCAATTTCGTTAAATGCAATATACCATGTAGTATGTGAAACGTATTCCACAGCGACGCCTCACAGCTGCGTGACCTAAAATTCTGAACATTTTTTCTTCAAAGGATGCGACACTGCGTTTCTCTCAAGACAACTTTCAGGTTCATGTCGCACGTCCTAATCAATTACCTTCCTTTGTTCATCAAGGCGGACGTTTTCCTCTAATATCTTTAAAGAAAATCTGGGCCAGAAAATTCTTTAAATGCTATAGATCATGTAGTATGTGAAACGTATTCGACAGCGACGCCTCATAGCTGCGTGACTTAAGATTCTGAACATTTTCTCTTCGTAGGATGCGACACTGCGTTTCTCTCAAGACAACCTTTCAGGTGTCATTTCGCACGTCCTAATCAATGACCTTCCTTTGTTCATCAAGGCGGACGTTTTCCTCTAATATCTTTAAAGAAAATCTGGGCCAGCAAATTCGTTAAATGCAATAGATCATGTAGCATGTGTAACGTATTCCACAGCGACGCCTCATTGCTGCGTGATTTAAAATTCAGAACATTTTCTCTTCAAAGGAAGCGCCACTGCGTTTCTCTCAATACAACCTTTCAGGTGTCATGTCGCACGTGTTAATCAATTATATTCCTTTGTTCATCAAGGCGGAAGTTTTCCTCTAATATCGTTAAAGAAAATCCGGGTCAGCAAACTGGTTAGATGCAATATATTATGTAGCATGTGTAACGTATTCCACAGCGACGCCTCATAGCTGCGTGATTTAAAATTTAGAACATTTTCTCTTCTAAGGAAGCGAAACTGCGTTTCTCTCAAGACAACCTTTCAGGCGTCATGTCGCACGTCTTAATCAATAACCTTCCTTTGTTCATCAAGGCGGAAGTTTTCCTCTAATATCGTGAAAAAAAATCCGGGCTAGCAAATTCGTTTAATGCAATATATCACATAGTACGTGAAACGTATTCCGCTGCGACGCCTCATAGCTGCGTGATTTAAAATTCAGAACATTTTCTCTTCAAAGGAAGCGCCACTGCGATTCTCTCAAGACAACCCTTCAGGTGTCATGTCGCACGTCTAAAGCAATAACCTTACTTTTTTCATCAAGGCGGAAGTTTTCCTCTAATATCGTTAAAGAAAATCCGGGTCAGCAAACTGGTTAGATGCAATATATTATGTAGCATGTGTAACGTATTCCACAGCGACGCCTCATAGCTGCGTGATTTAAAATTCTGAACATTTTCTCTTCAAAGGAAGCGCCACTGCGTTTCTCTCAATACAACCTTTCAGGTGTCATGTTGCCCGTGTTAATCAATTATCTTCCTTTGTTCATCAAGGCGGAAGTTTTCCTCTAATATCGTTAAAGAAAATCCGGGTCAGCAAACTGGTTAGATGCAATATATTATGTAGCATGTGTAACGTATTCCACAGCGACGCCTCATAGCTGCGTGACTTAAAATTCTGAACATTTTTTCTTCAAAGGATGCGACACTGCGTTTCTCTCAAGACAACCTTTCAGGTTCATGTGGCACGTCCTAATCAATTACCTTCCTTTGTTCATCAAGGCGGACGTTTTCCTCTAATATCTTTAAAGAAAATCTGGGCCAGAAAATTCGTTAAATGCTATAGATCATGTAGTATGTGAAACGTATTCGACAGCGACGCCTCATAGCTGCGTGACTAAAAATCTGAACATTTTCTCTTCGTAGGATGCGACACTGCGTTTCTCTCAAGACAACCTTTCAGGTGTCATTTCGCACGTCCTAATCAATGACCTTCCTTTGTTCATCAAGGCGGACGTTTTCCTCTAATATCTTTAAAGAAAATCTGGGCCAGCAAATTCGTTAAATGCAATAGATCATGTAGTATGTGAAACGTATTCCACAGCGACGCCTCATTGCGGCGCGATTTAAAATTCAGAACATTTTCTCTTCAAAGGAAGCGCCACTGCGATTCTCTCAAGACAACCCTTCAGGTGTCATGTCGCACGTGTTGATCAATAATCTTCCTTTGTTCATCAAGACGGAAGTTTTCCTCTAATATCGTTAACGAAAATCCGGGCCACAAATTGGTTAGATGTAACATATTATGTAGCATGTGAAACGTATTCCACAGCGACGCCTCATTGCTGCGTGATTTAAAATTCAGAACATTTTCTCTTCAAAGGAAGCGCCACTGCGTTTCTCTCAATACAACCTTTCAGGTGTCATGTCGCACGTGTTAATCAATTATCTTCCTTTGTTCATCAAGGCGGAAGTTTTCCTCTAATATCGTTAAAGAAAATCCGGGTCAGCAAACTGGTTAGATGCAATATATTATGTAGCATGTGTAACGTATTCCACAGCGACGCCTCATAGCTGCGTGATTTAAAATTTAGAACATTTTCTCTTCTAAGGAAGCGAAACTGCGTTTCTCTCAAGACAACCTTTCAGGCGTCATGTCGCACGTCTTAATCAATAACCTTCCTTTGTTCATCAAGGCGGAAGTTTTCCTCTAATATCGTTAAAAAAAATCCGGGCTAGCAAATTCGTTTAATGCAATATATCATATAGTACGTGAAACGTATTCCGCAGCGACGCCTCATAGCTGCGTGATTTAAAATTCAGAACATTTTCTCTTCAAAGGAAGCGCCACTGCGATTCTCTCAAGACAACCCTTCAGGTGTCATGTCGCACGTCTAAAGCAATAACCTTACTTTTTTCATCAAGGCGGAAGTTTTCCTCTAATATCGTTAAAGAAAATCCGGGCCAGCAAATTGGTTAGATGTAACATATTATGTAGCATGTGCAACGTATTCCACAGCGTCGCCTCATAGCTCCGCCATTTAAAATTCTGAACATTTTCTCTTCAAAGGAGGTGCCACTGCGTTTCTCTCAAGACAACCTTCTAGGTGTCATGCCGCACCTCTTAATCAATACCATTCCTTAGTTCTTGAGAGCAAAAGTTTTGCTCTAATATCGTTAAAGAAAATCCGGGCCAGCAAACTGGTTAGATGCAATATATTATGTAGCATGTGTAACGTATTCCCCAGCGACGCCTCATAGCTGCGTGATTTAAAATTCAGAACATTTTCTGTTCAAAGGAAGCGCCACTGCGTTTCTCTCAAGACAACCTTCCAGGTGTCATGTCGCACGTCTTAATCAATAACCTTCCTTTGTTCATCAAGGCGGAAGTTTTCCTATAATATCGTTAAAGGAAATCCGGGTCAGCAAATTGGTTATATGCAATATATTATGTAGCATGTGTAACGTATTCCACAGCGACGCCTCATATCTGCGTGATTTAAAATTCTGAACATTTTCTCTTCAAAGGAAGCGCCATAGCGTTTCTCCCAAGACAACCTTTCAGGTGTCATGTCGCACGTCTTAATCAATAAGCTTCCTTTGTTCATCAAAGTGGACGTTTTACTCTAATATCGTTAAAGAAAATACGGGCCAGCCAATTCGTTAAATGCAATATATCATGTAGTTTGTGAAACGTATTCCACAACGACGCCTCATAGCTGCGTGATTCAAAATTCTGAACAATTTATCTTTAAAAAAGCACCACTGCGTTTCTCTCAAGGCAACCTTTCAGGTGTCATGTCGCACTTCTTAATCAATAACCTTCCTTTGTTCATCAGGGGGGGCGTTTTCCTCTAATATTGTTAAAGAAACTTGGGGCCACCAAATTCGTTAAATGCAATATATTATGTAGTATTTGAAACGTATTCCACAGCGACGCCTCATAGCTGCGTGGTTGAAAATTCTGAACATTTTCGCTTCAAAGGAAGCGCCACTGCGTTTCTCTCAAGACAACCTTTCAGGTGTCATGTCGCAAGGCCTAATTAATAACCTTCCTTTATTCATCAAGGCGGACGTTTTCCTCTAATATCGCGAAACAAAATCCGGGCGAACAAATTGGTTAACTGCAATATATCATGTAGTATGTGAAACGTATTCCACAGCGATGCCTCATAGCTGCGTGATTTAAAATTCTGAACATTTTCTCTTCAAAGGAAGCGTCACTGCTTTTATCTCAAGACAACCTTTCAGGTGTCATGTCACACGTCTTAATCAATAACCTTCCTTTGTTCATCAAGGCGGAAGTTTTCCTCTAATATCATTAAAGAAAATCCGGGCCAGCAAATTGGTTAGATGCAATATATTACGTAGCATGTGTAACGTATTCCACAGCGACGCCTCATAGCTGCGTGATTTATAATTCTGAACATTTTCTCCTCAAAGAAAGCGCCACTACGTTTCTCTCAAGACAACCTTTCAGGTGTCATGTCGCACGTCCTAATCAATAACATACCTTTGTTCATCAAGGCGGAACATTTCCTTTAATATCGCGAAAGAAAATCCGGGCCAGCCAATTCGTTAAATTCAATATTTCATGTAGTATGTGTAAAGCATTCCACAGCGACGCCTCATAGCTCCGTGATTTAAAATTGAGAACATTTTCACTTCAAAGGAAGCGCCACGGCGATTTTCTCAAGACAACGTTTCAGGTGTCATGTCGCACGTCTTAATCAAAAACCTTCCTTTGTTCATCAAGGCGGAAGCTTTCCTATTATATCTTTAAAGAAAATCCGGGCCAGCAAATTGGTTAAATGCTATATATTATGTAGTATGTGAAACGTATTCCACAGCGACGCATCCGAGCTGCGTGATTCAAAATTCAGAACATTTTCTCCTCTAAGGATGCGACACTGCGTTTCTCTCAAGACTACCTTTCAGGTGTCATGTCACACGTCTTAATCAATGACCTTCCTTTGTTCATCAAAGCGGAAGTTTTCCTCTAATGTTGGAAAGAAAATCCGGGCCGGCCAATTCGTTAAATGCAATATTTCATGTAGTATGTGAAACGTATTCCACAGCGACGCCTCATAGCTGCGTGATTTAAAATTCAGAACATTTTCTCTTCTAAGAAAGCGAAACTGCGTTTATCTCAAGACAACCTTTCAGGTGTCATGTCGCTCGTCTTAATCAATAAGCTTCCTTTGTTCATCAAGGTGGACGTTTTCCTCTTATATCTTTAAAGAAAATCCGGGCCAGGAAATTGGTTAGATGCTGTATATTATGTAGTATGTGAAACGTATTCCACAGCGACGCCTCATAGCTGCGTGATTTAAAATTCAGAACAATTTCTTTTCAAAAGAAGCGAAACTGCGTTTCTCTCAAGACAACCTTTCAGGAGCAATGTCGCACGTCTTAATCAGTAACCTTCCTTTGTTCATCAAGGCGGAAATTTTCCTCTAATATCAATAAAGAAAATCCGGGGCAGCAAACTGATTAGATGCTATATATTATGTAGCATGTGTAACGTATTGCACAGCGACGCCTTATAGCTGCGCGATTTAAAATTCAGAACATTTTCTCTTCAAAGGAAGCGCACTGCGATTCCCTCAAGACAACCTTTCAGGTGTCATTTCGCACGTCCTAATCAATACCCTTCCTTTGTTCATCAAGGCGGAAGTTTTCCTCTAATATCATTAAAGAAAATCCGGCCCAGCAAATTCGTTAAATGCAATATATTATGTAGTATGTGAAACGTATTCCACAGCGATGCCTCATAGCTGTGTGATATAAATTCTGAACATTTCCTCTTCAAAGGAAGCGCCATTGCGTTTATCTAAAGACAACCTTTCAGGTGTCATGTCGCACGTCTTATTCAATAACCTACCTTTGTTCTTCAAGGCGCATGTTTTTCTCTAATATCGTTAATGAAAATCCGGGCCAGCAAATTCGTTAAAAGCAATATATAATGTAGTATATGAAACGTATTCCACAGCGACGACTCATAGCTGCGTGATTCAAAATTCTGAACGTCTTCTCTTCAAAGGATGCGACACTGCGTTTCTCTCAAGACAACCTTTCAGGTGTCATGTCGCACGTCTTAATCAATAACCTTCCTTTGTTCATCAAGGCGGAAGTTTTCCTCTAATGTCCCGAAAGAAAACCCGGGCAAGGAAATTCGTTAAATGCAATATATCATGTAGTATGTGAAACGTATTCCACAGCGACGCCTCATAGCTGCGTGATTTAAAATTTTGAACATTTTCTCTTCAAAGGATGCGACACTGTGTTTCTCTCAAGACAACCTTTCAGGTGTCATGTCGCACGTCCTAATCAATAACCTTCCTTTGTTCATCAAGGCGGAAGTTTTCCTCTAATGTCCCGAAAGAAAATCCGGGCATGCAAATTCGTTAAATGCAATATATCATGCAGTATGTGAAACGTATTGCACAGCGATGCCTCATAGCTGTGTGATATAAATTCTGAACATTTCCTCTTCAAAGGAAGCGCCATTGCGTTTATCTCAAGACAACCTTTCAGGTGTCTTGTCGCACGTCTTAGTCTATAACCTACCTTTGTTCTTCAAGGCGCATGTTTTTCTCTAATATCGTTAATGAAAATCCGGGCCAGCAAATTCGTTAAATGCAATATATCATGTAGTATGTGAAACGTATTCCACAGCGACGACTCATAGCTGCGTGATTCAAAATTCTGAACATTTTCTCTTCTAAGAAAGCGAAACTGCGTTTCTCTCAAGACAACCTTTCAGGTGTCATGTCGCACGTCTTAATCAATAACCTTCCTTTGTTCATCAAAGCGGAAGTTTTCCTCTAATGTCCCGAAAGAAAATCCGGGCAAGCAAATTCGTTAAATGCAATATATCATGTAGTATGTGAAACGTATTCCGCAGCGACGCCTCATAGCTGCGTGATTTAAAATTCAGAAGATTTTCTCTTCTAAGAAAGCGAAACTGCGTTTATCTCAAGACAACCTTTCAGGTGTCATGTCACACGTGTTAATCAATAACCTTCCTATTTTAATCAAGGCGGAAGTTTTCCTCTAATATCGTTAAAGAAAATCCGAGTCAGGAAACTGGTTAGATGCAATATATTATGTTGCATGTTTAACGTAGTCCACAGCGACGCCTCATAGCTGCGTGATTTAAAATTCAGAACATTTTCTCTTCAAAGGAAGCGAAACTGCGTTTCTCTCAAGACAACCTTTCAGGTGTCATGTCGCACGTCTTAATCAATAACCTTCCTTTGTTAATCAAGGCGGAAAATTTCCTTTATATCACGAAAGAAAATTCGAGCGAGCCAATTCGTTAAATGCAATATTTCATGTAGTATGTGAAACGTATTCCACAGCGACACCTCATAGCTGCGTGATTTAAAATTCTGAACATTTTCTCTTCAAAGAAAGCGAAACTGCGTTACTCTCAAGACAACCTTTCAGGTGTCATGTCGCACGTCTTAATCAGTAACCTTCCTTTGTTCATCAAGGCGGATAATTTCCTCTAATATCACTAAAGAAAATCCGGGCAAGCAAATTCGTTAAATGCAATGTATCATGTAGTATGTGAAACGTATCATGTAGTATGTATCTTAATCAATAACCTTCCTTTGTTCATCAGGGCGGGCGTTTTCCTCTAATATCGTTAAAGAAACTTGGGGCTGCCAAATTGGTTAAACGCAATGTATAATGTAGTATTTGTAACGTATTGCACAGCGACGCCTCATAGCTGCGTGATTTAAAATTCAGAACATTTTCTCTTCAAAGGAAAAGCCACTGCGATTCTCTCAAGACAACGTTTCAGGTGTCATGTCGCACGTCTGAATAAATAACCTTCCTTTCTTCATCAAGGTGGAAGTTTTCCTCTTATATCTTTAAAGAAAATCCGGACCAGCAAATTGGTTAGATGCAATATATTAGGTAGCTTGTGTAACATATTGCACAGCGACGCCTCATAGTTCTGTGATTTAAAATTCAGAACATTTTCTCTTCAAAGGAAGCGCCACTGCGTTTCTCTCAAGACAACCGTAGAGGTGTCATGTCGCACGTTCTAATCAATACCCTTCCTTTGTTCATCAAGGCAGAAATTTTCCTCTAATATCACTAAAGAAAATCCTGGTCTGCAAACTGGTTAGATGCAATATATTATGTAGCATGTGTAACGTATTCCCCTGCGACGCCTGAAATCTGCGTGATTTAAAATTCTGAACATTTTCTCTTCAAAGAAAGCGCCACTGCGTTTCTTACAAGAGAACCTTTGGGGTGTCATGTCGCACGTCTGAAGAAATAACCTTCCTTTGTTCATCAAGGCGGAAGTTTTCCTCTAATATCATTAAAGAAAATCCGGGCCAGCAAATTGGTTAGCTGCAATATATTAGTTAGCATATGTGTAACGTATTCCACAGCGACGCCTCATAGCTGCGTGATTTATAATTCTGAACATTTTCTCTTCAAAGGAAGCGTAACTGTGTTTCTCTCAAGACAACCTTTCAGGTGTCATGTCGCACGTCTTAATCAGTAAGCTTCCTTTGTTCATCAAGGCGGAAATTTTCCTCTAATATCATTAAAGAAAATCCGGGCCAGCAAATTCGTTAAATGCAATATATCATGTAGTATGTGAAACGTATTCCACAGCGACGCCTCATAGCTGCGTGATTTAAATTCTTAACATTTCTTCTTCAAAGGAAGCGCCATTGCGTTTATCTCAAGACAACCTTTCAGGTGTCATGTCGCACGTCTTAGTCAATAACCTTCCTTTGTTCTTCAAGGCGCACGTTTTTCTGTAATATCGTTAATGAAAATCCGGGCCAGCAAATTCGTTAAACGCAATATATCATGTAGTATGTGAAACGTATTCCACAGCGACGCCTCATAGCTGCGTGATTCAAAATTATGAACGTCTTCTCTTCAAAGGATGCGACACTGCGTTTCTCTCAAGACAACCTTTCAGGTGTCATGTCGCACGTCTTAATCAAAAACCTTCCTTTGTTCATCAAGACGGAAGTTTTCCTCTAATATCCCGAAAGAAAATCCAGGCAAGGAAATTCGTTAAATGCAATATATCATGTAGTATGTGAAACGTATTCCACAGCGACGCCTCATAGCTGCGTGATTTAAATTTTTGAACATTTTCTCTTCAAAGGATGCGACACTGTGTTTCTCTCAAGACAACCTTTCAGGTGTCATGTCGCACGTCCTAATCAATAACCTTCGTTTGTTCATCAAGGCGGAAGTTTTCCTCTAATGTCCCGAAAGAAAATCCGGGCAAGCAAAATATCATGTAGTATGTGAACCGTATTGCACAGCGATGCCTCATAGCTGCGTGATTTAAAATTCAGAACATTTTCTCTTCAAAGGATGCGACACTGCGTTTCTCTCAAGACAACCTTTCAGGTGTCATGTCGCACGTCTTAATTAATAACCTTCCTTTGTTCATCAAGGCGGAAGTTTTCCTCAAATGTCCCGAAAGAAAATCCGGGCAAGCAAATTCGTAAATGCAATATTTCATGTAGTATGTGAAACGTATTCCACAGCGACGCCTCGTAGCTGCGTGATTTCAAATTCAGAACATTTTCTCTTCAAAGGATGCGACACTGCGTTTCTCTCAAGACAACGTTTCAGGTGTCATGTCGCACGTTTTAATCAATAACCTTCCTTTGTTCATCAAGGCGGAAGTTTTCCTCTAATGTCCCGAAAGAAAATCCGGGCAAGCAAATTCGTTAAATGCAATATATGATGTAGTATGTGAAACGTATTCCGCAGCGACGCCTCATAGCTGCGTGATTTAAAATTCAGAAAATTTTCTCCTCAAAGGAAGCGCCACTATGTTTCTCTCAAGACAACCTTTCAGGTGTCATGTCGCACGTCTTAATCAATAACCTTCCTTTGTTCATCAAGGCGGAAGTTTTCCTCTAATATCATTAAAGAAAATCCGGGCAAGCAAATTCGGTAAATGCAATGGATCATGTAGCATGTGAAACGTATTCCATAGCGACGCCTCTTAGCTGCGTATTTCCAAATTCTGAACATTTTCTCTTCTAAGAAAGCGAAACTGCGTTTCTCTGAAGACAACCTTTCAGGTGTCATGTCGCACGTCTTAATCAATAACCTTCCTTTGTCCATCAAGGCGGAAGTTTTCCTCTAATATCATTAAGGAAAATCCGGACCAACCAATTCGTTAAAGGCAATATAACATGTAGTATGTGAAACGTATTCCACAGCGACGCCTCATAGCTGCGTGATTCAAAATTCTGAACAATTTATCTTTAAAAGAAGCGCCACTGCGTTTCTCTCAAGGCATCCTTTCAGGTGTCATGTTGCACGTCTTAATCAATAACCTTCCTGTGTTCATCAGGGCGGACGTTTTCCTCTAATATCGCGAAACAAAATCAGGGCCAGCAAATGGGTAAATGCAATATATCATGTATTATGTGAAACGTATTCCACAGCGACGCCTCATAGCTGCGCGATTTAAAATTCTGAACATTTTCGCTTCAAAGGAAGCGTCCCTGCTTTTTTCTCAAGGCAACGTTTAAGGTGTCATGTAACACGTGTTAATCAATAACCTTCCTATTTTAATCAAGGCGGAAGTTTTCCTCTAATATTGTTAAAGAAAATCCGAGTCAGCAAACTCGTTAGATGCAATATATTATATAGCATGTGTAACGTAGTCCACAGCGACGCCTCATAGCTGCGTGATTTAAAATTCAGAACATTTTCTCTTCAAAGGAAGCCAAAATGCGTTTCTCTCAAGACAACCTTTCAGGTGTCATGTCGCACGTCTTGATCAATAACCTTCCTTTGTTAATCAAGGCGGAAAATTTCCTTTATATCGCGAAAGAAAATCCGGGCGAGCCAATTCGTTAAATGCAATATTTCATGTAGTATGTGAAACGTATTCCACAGCGACACCTCATAGCTGCGTGATTTCAAATTCTGAACATTTTCTCTTCAAAGGAAGCGAAACTGCGTTACTCTCAAGACAACCTTTCAGGTGTCATGTCGCACGTCTTAATCAATAACCTTCCTTTGTTCATCAAGGCGGAAGTTTTCCTCTAATATCATTAAAGAAAATCCGGGCAAGCAAATTCGGTAAATGCAATGGATCATGTAGCATGTGAAACGTATTCCATAGCGACGCCTCTTAGCTGCGTATTTCCAAATTCTGAACATTTTCTCTTCTAAGAAAGCGAAACTGCGTTTCTCTGAAGACAACCTTTCAGGTGTCATGTCGCACGTCTTAATCAATAACCTTCCTTTGTCCATCAAGGCGGAAGTTTTCCTCTAATATCATTAAGGAAAATCCGGACCAACCAATTCGTTAAAGGCAATATAACATGTAGTATGTGAAACGTATTCCACAGCGACGCCTCATAGCTGCGTGATTCAAAATTCTGAACAATTTATCTTTAAAAGAAGCGCCACTGCGTTTCTCTCAAGGCATCCTTTCAGGTGTCATGTTGCACGTCTTAATCAATAACCTTCCTGTGTTCATCAGGGCGGACGTTTTCCTCTAATATCGCGAAACAAAATCAGGGCCAGCAAATGGGTAAATGCAATATATCATGTATTATGTGAAACGTATTCCACAGCGACGCCTCATAGCTGCGCGATTTAAAATTCTGAACATTTTCGCTTCAAAGGAAGCGTCCCTGCTTTTTTCTCAAGGCAACGTTTAAGGTGTCATGTAACACGTGTTAATCAATAACCTTCCTATTTTAATCAAGGCGGAAGTTTTCCTCTAATATTGTTAAAGAAAATCCGAGTCAGCAAACTCGTTAGATGCAATATATTATATAGCATGTGTAACGTAGTCCACAGCGACGCCTCATAGCTGCGTGATTTAAAATTCAGAACATTTTCTCTTCAAAGGAAGCCAAAATGCGTTTCTCTCAAGACAACCTTTCAGGTGTCATGTCGCACGTCTTGATCAATAACCTTCCTTTGTTAATCAAGGCGGAAAATTTCCTTTATATCGCGAAAGAAAATCCGGGCGAGCCAATTCGTTAAATGCAATATTTCATGTAGTATGTGAAACGTATTCCACAGCGACACCTCATAGCTGCGTGATTTCAAATTCTGAACATTTTCTCTTCAAAGGAAGCGAAACTGCGTTACTCTCAAGACAACCTTTCAGGTGTCATGTCGCACGTCTTAATCAATAACCTTCCTTTGTTCATCGAGGCGGAAGATTTCCTCTAATTTGCGAAAGAAAATCCAAAAAGCAAATTCGTTAAATGCAATATATCATGCGGTACGTGAAACGTATTCCACAGCGAAGCCTCATTGCTGCGTGATTTAAAATGGTGAACATTGTCTCTTGAAAGGAAGTGCCACTGCGTTTCTCTCAAGACAACCTTTCAGGTGTCATATCGCACGTCTTAATCAATAACCTTCCTTTGTTCATCAGGGCGGGCGTTTTCCTCTAATATCGTTAAAGTAACTTGGGGCCACCGAATTGGTTAAACACAATGCATTATGTAGTATGTATAACGTATTGCACAGCGACGCCTCATAGCTGCGTGATTTAAAATTCAGAACATTTTCTCTTCAAAGGAAGCGCCACTGCGATTCTCTCGAGACAATGTTTCAGGTGTCATGTCGCACGTCTGAATAAATAACCTTCCTTTGTTCATCAAGGTGGAAGTTTTTCTCTAATATCTTTAAAGAAAATCAGGGCCAGCAAATTGGTTAGATGCAATATATTAGGTAGCATGTGTAACGTATTCCACAGCGACGCCTCATAGTTCTGTGATTTAAAATTGACAGCATTTTCTCTTCAAAGAAAGCGCCACTGCGTTTCTCTCAAGACAACATTTCAGGTGTCATGTCGCATGTCTTAATCAGTAACCTTCCTTTGTTCATCAAGGCGGATATTTTCCTCTAATATCACTAAAGAAAATCCGGGTCAGCAAACTGATTAGATGCTATATATTATGTAGCATGTGTAACGTAGTCCACAGCGACACCTCATAGCTGCGTGATTTAAAATTCAGAACATTTTAATGCCACTGCGATTCTCGCAAGACAACCTTTCAGGTGTCATGTCGCACGTCTGAATAAATAACCTTCCTTTGTTCATCAAGGTGGAAGTTTTTCTCTAATATCTTTAAAGAAAATCCGGGCCAGCAAATTGGTTAGATGCAATTTATTAGGTAGCATGTGTAACGTATTCCACAGCGACGCCACATAGTTCTGTGATATAAAATTGAGAACATTTTCTCTTCAAATGAAGCGCCACTGCGTTTCTCTCAAGACAACCTTAGAGGTGTCATGTCGCACGTTCTAATCAATAACATTCCTTTGTTCATCAAGGCGGAAATTTTCCTCTAATATCAATAAAAAAAATCCGGGTCTGCAAACTGGTTAGATGCTATATATCATGTAGTATGTGAAACGTATTCCCCAGCGACGCCTCATAGCTGCGTGATTTAAAATTCAGAACATTTTCTCTTCAAAGGAAGCGAAACTGCGTTTCTCTCAGGACAACCTTTCAGGAGCCATGTCGCACGTCTTAATCAATAACCTTCCTTTGTTCATCAAGGCGGAAATGTTCCTCTAATATCACTAAAGAAAATCCGGGTCAGCAAATTGGTTAGATGCAATATATTATGTAGCATGTGCAACGTATTCCACAGCAACGCCTCATAGCTGCGTTATTTAAAATTCAGAACATTTTCTCTTCAAAGGAAGCGAAACTGCGTTTCTCTCAGGACAACCTTTCAGGTGTCATGTCGCATGTCTTATTCAATAACCTTTCTGTGTTCATCAAGGCGGAAGTTTTCCTCTAATATCGCGAAAGAAAATCCAAAAAGCAAATTCGTTAAATGCAATATATCATGCAGTAAGTGAAACGTATTCCACAGCGACGCCTCATTGCTGCGTGATTTAAAATTCAGAACATTTTCTCTTCAAAGGAAGTGCCACTGCGTTTCTCTTAAGACAACCTTTCAGGTGTCATATCGCACGTCTTAATCAATAACCTTCTTTTGTTCATCAGGGCGGGCGTTTTCCTCTAATATCGTTAAAGAAACTTGGGGCTGCCAAATTGGTTAAACGCAATGTATTATGTAGTATTTGTAACGTATTGCAGAGCGACGCCTCATAGCTGCGTGATTTAAAATTCAGAACATTTTCTCTTCAAAGGAAGCGCCACTGCGATTCTCTTAAGACAACGTTTCAGGTGTCATGTCGCACGTCTTAATCAATAACCTTCCTTTGTTCATCAAGGCGGAAGTTTTCCTCTAATGTCCCGAAAGAAAATCCTGGCAAGCAAATTCGTTAAATGGAATATTTCATGTAGTATGTGAAACGTATTCCACAGCGACGCCTCATAGCTGCGTGATTTAAAATTCAGAACATTTTCTCTTCAAAGGAAGCGCCACTGCGATTCTCTCGAGACAACGTTTCAGGTGTCATGTCGCACGTCTGAATAAATAACCTTCCTTTGTTCATCAAGGTGGAAGTTTCTCTCTAATATCTTTAAAGAAAATCAGGGCCAGCAAATTGGTTAGATGCAATATATTAGATAGTATGTGTAACGTATTCCACAGCGACGCCTCATAGTTCTGTGATTTAAAATTGAGAGCATTTTCTCTTCAAAGAAAGCGCCACTGCATTTCTCTCAAGACAACCTTTCAGGTGTCATGTCGCACGTCTTAATCAGTAACCTTCCTTTGTTCATCAAGGCGGATATTTTCCTCTAATATCACTAAAGAAAATCCGGGTCAGCAAACTGATTAGATGCTATATATTATGTAGCATGTGTAACGTAGTCCACAGCGACACCTCATAGCTGCGTGATTTAAAATTCAGAACATTTTAATGCCACTGCGATTCTCTCAAGACAACGTTTCAGGTGTCATGTCGCACGTCTGAATAAATAACCTTCCTTTGTTCATCAAGGTGGAAGTTTTCCTCTAATATCTTTAAAGAAAATCCGGGCGAGAATATTGGTTAGATGCAATATATTAGGTAGCATGTGTAACGTATTCCACAGCGACGCCTCATAGTTCGGTAATTTAAAATTCAGAACATTTTCACTTCAAAGGAAGCGTCCCTGCTTTTTTCTCAAGACAACCTTTCAGGTGTCATGTCACACTTGTTAATCAATAACCTTCCTATTTTAATCAAGGCGGAAGTTTTCCTCTAATATTGTTAAAGAAAATCCGAGTCAGCAAATTGGTTAAATCCAATATATCATGTAGTATGTGAAATGTATTCCACAGCGATGCCTCATAGCTGCGTGATTTAAATTCTGAACATTTCCTGTTCAAAGGAAGCGCCATTGCGTTTATCTCAAGACAACCATTCAGGTGTCATGTCGCACGTCTTAATCAATAACCTTCCTTTGTTCATCAAGGCGGAAGTTTTCCTCTAATGTTGGAAAGAAAATCCGGGCCAGCCAATTTGTTAAATGCAATATTTCATGTAGTATGTGAAACGAATTCCACAGCGACGCCTCATAGCTGCGTGATTTAAAATTTTGAACATTTTCTCTTCAAAGGATGCGACACTGCGTTTCTCTCAAGACAACCTTTCAGGTGTCATGCCGCACATCTTAATAACCTTGCTCTGTTCATCAAGGCGGACGTTTTCCTCTAATATCGCGATAAAAAATCCGGGCCAGCAAATTGGTTAAATGCAATATATCATGTAGTATGTGAAACGTATTCCACAGCGACGCCGCATAGCTGCGTGATTTAAATTCTGAACATTTCCTCTTCAAAGGAAGCGCCATTGCGTTTATCTCAAGACAACCATTCAGGTGTCATGTCCCACGTCTTAATCAATAACCTTCCTTTGTTCATCAAGGCGGAAGCTTTCCTCTAATGTTGGAAAGAAAATCCGGGCCAGCCAATTCGTTAAATGCAATATTTCATGTAGTATGTGAAACGAATTCCACAGCGACGCCTCATAGCTGCGTGATTCAAAATTCTGAACATCTTCTCTTCAAAGGATGCGACACTGCGTTTCTCTCAAGACAACCTTTCAGGTGTCATGTCGCACGTCCTAATCAATAACCTTCCTTTGTTCATCAAGGCGGAAGTTTTCCTCTAATGTCCCGAAAGAAAATCCGGGCAAGCAAATTCGTTAAATGCAATATATCATGTAGTATGTAAAAGGTATTCCACAGCGACGCCTCACAGCAGCGTGATTCAAATTTCTGAACATCTTCTCTTCAAAGGAAGCGAAACTGCGTTTCTCTCAAGATAACCTTTCAGGTGACATGTCGCACGTCTTAATCAATAATCTTCCTTTGTTCATCTAGGCGGAAGTTTTCCTCTAAAGTTGGAAAGAAAATACGGGCCAGCCAATTCGTTAAATGCAATATTTCATGTAGTATGTGAAACGTATTCCACAGCGACGCCTCATAGCTGCGAGATTTATAATTCATAACATTTTCTCTTCAAAGGAAGCGAAACTGCGTTTCTCTCAAGGCAACCTTTCAGGTGTCATGTCGCACGTAGTAATCAATACCATTCCTTTGTTCATCAAGGCGGAAGATTTCCTTTAATATCGCGAAAGAAAATCCGGTCCAGCCAATTGGTTAAATTCAATATATCATGTAGTTTGTGAAACGTATTCCACAGCGACGCCTCATAGCTGCGTGATTTAAATTCTGAACATTTCCTCTTCAAAGGAAGCGCCATTGCGTTTCTCACAAGACAACCGTAGAGGTGTCATGTCGCACGTCTGAATAAATAACTTTCCTTTGTTCATCAAGGTGGAAGTTTTCCTCTAATATCTTTAAAGAAAATCCGGACCAGCAAATTGGTTAGATGCAATATATTAGGCAGCATGTGTAACGTATTGCACAGCGACGCCTCATAGTTCTGTGATTTAAAATTCAGAACATTTTCTCTTCAAAGGAAGCGCCACTGGGTTTCTCTCAAGACAACCGTAGAGGTGTCATGTCGCACGTTCTAATCAATACCCTTCCTTTGTTCATCAAGGCAGAAATTTTCCTCTAATATCACTAAAGAAAATCCGGGTCTGCAAACTGGTTAGATGCAACATATTATGTAGCATGTGTAACGTATTCCCCTGCGACGCCTCATAGTTCTGTGATTCAAAATTCAGAACATTTTCTCTTCAAAGGAAGCGCCACTGCGTTTCTCACAAGACAACCGTAGAGGTGTCATGTCGCACGTTCTAATCAATACCCTTCCTTTGTTCATCAAGGCAGAAATTTTTCTCTAATATCACTAAAGAAAATCCGGGTCTGCAAACTGGTTAGATGCAATATATTATGTAGCATGTGTAACGTATTCCCCTGCGACGCCTGAAATCTGCGTGATTTAAAATTCTGAACATTTTCTCTTCAAAGAAAGCGCCACTGCGTTTCTTACAAGAGACCCTTTGGGGTGTCATGTCGCACGTCTGAAGAAATAACCTTCCTTTGTTCATCAAGGCGGAAGTTTTCCTCTAATATCATTAAAGAAAATCCGGGCCAGCAAATTGGTTAGCTGCAATATATTAGGTAGCATATGTGTAACGTATTCCACAGCGACGCCTCATAGCTGCGTGATTTATAGTTCTGAACATTTTCTCTTCAAAGGAAGCGTAATGGTGTTTCTCTCAAGACAACCTTTCAGGTGTCATGTCGCACGTCTTAATCAGTAACCTTCCTTTGTTCATCAAGGCGGAAATTTTCCTCTAATATCACTAAAGAAAATCCGGGGCAGCAAACTGATTAAATGCTATATATTAGGTAGCATGTGTAACGTAGTCCACAGCGACGCCTCATGGCTGCGTGTTTTAAAATTCAGAACATTTTCTCTTCAAAGGAAGCGCGCCATTGCCTTTCTCTTAAGAGAACCTTTCAGGTGTCACGTCGCACGTCCTAATCAATAACCTTCCTTTGTTCATCAAGGCGGAAGTTTTCCTCTAATATCGTTAAAGAAAATCCGGGCCAGCAAATTCGTTAAATGCAATATATCATGTAGTATGTGAAACGTATTCCACAGCGACGCCTTATAGCTGCGTGAGTTAAATTCTGCACATTTCCTCTTCAAAGGAAGCGCAATTGCGTTTATCTCAAGACAACCTTTCAGGTGTCATGTCGCACGTCTTAGTCAATAACCTTCCTTTGTTCTTCAAGGCGCACGTTTTTCTATAATATCGTTAATGAAAATCCGGGCCAGCAAATTCGTTAAATGCAATATATCATGTAGTATGTGAAACGTATTCCACAGCGATGCCTCATAGCTGCGTGATTTAAAATTCAGAACATTTTCTCTTCAAAGGATGCGACACTGCGTTTCTCTCAAGAAAAGCTTTCAGGCGTCATGTCGGACGTCTTAAATATTAACCTTCCTTTGTTCATCAAGGCGGAAGTTTTCCTCTAATGTCCCGAAAGAAAATCCGGGCAAGCAAATTCGTTAAATGCAATATTTCATGTAGTATGTGAAACGTATTCCACAGCGACGCCTCGTAGCTGCGTGATTTAAAATTCAGAACATTTTCTCTTCAAAGGATGCCACACTGCGTTTCTCTCAAGACAACGTTTCAGGTGTCATGTCGCACGTCTTAATCAATAACCTTCCTTTGTTCATCAAGGCGGAAGTTTTCCTCTAATGTCCCGAAAGAAATCCGGGCAAGCAAATTCGTTAAATGCAATATATGATGTAGTATGTGAAACGTATTCCGCAGCGACGCCTCATAGCTGCGTGATTTAAAATTCAGAACATTTTCTCCTCAAAGGAAGCGCCACTATGTTTCTCTTAAGACAACCTTTCAGGTGTCATGTCGCACGTCTTAATCAATAACCTTCCTTTGTTCATCAAGGCGGAAGTTTTCCTCTAATATCTATAAAGAAAATCCGGGCAAGCAAATTCGGTAAATGCAATATACCATGTAGTATGTGAAACGTATTCCACAGCGACGCCTCATAGCTGCGTGTTTCGAAATTGTGAACAATTTCTCTTCAAAGGAAGCGCCACTGCGTTTCTCTCAAGACAACCTTTCAGGTGTCATGCCGCACATCTTAATTAATAACCTTCCTTTGTTCATCAAGGCGGACGTTTTCCTCTAATATCTATAAAGAAAATCAGGGCCAGCAAATGGGTAAATGCAATATATCATGTAGTATGTGAAACGTATTCCACAGCGACGCCTCATAGCTGCGCGATTTAAAATTCTGAACATTTTCGCTTCAAAGGAAGCGTCCCTGCTTTTTTCTCAAGACAACCTTTCAGGTGTCATGTCACACGTGTTAATCAATAACCTTCCTATTTTAATCAAGGCGGAAGTTTTCCTCTAATATCGTTAAAGAAAATCCGAGTCAGCAAACTGGTTAGATGCAATATATTATGTAGCATGTGTAACGTAGTCCACAGCGACGCCTCATAGCTGCGTGATTTAAAATGCAGAATATTTTCTCTTCAAATGATGCGAAACTGCGTTTCTCTCAAGACAACCTTTCAGGTGTCATGTCGCACGTCTTAATCAATAACCTTCCTTTGTTAATCAAGGCGGAAAATTTCCTTTATATCGCGAAAGAAAATCCGGGCGAGCCAATTCGTTAAATGCAATATTTCATGTAGTATGTGAAACGTATTCCACAGCGACACCTCATAGCTGCGTGATTTAACATTCTGAACATTTTCTCTTCAAAGGAAGCGAAACTGCGTTACTCTCAAGACAACCTTTCAGGTGTCATGTCGCACGTCTTAATCAATAACCTTCCTTTGTTCATCAAGGCGGACGTTTTCCTCTAATATCGTTAAAGAAACTTCGGGGCTGCAAATTGGTTAAATCCAATATATCATGTAGTATGTGAAATGTATTCCACAGCGATGCCTCATAGCTGCGTGATTTAAATTCTGAACATTTCCTGTTCAAAGGAAGCGCCATTGCGTTTATCTCAAGACAACCATTCAGGTGTCATGTCGCACGTCTTAATCAATAACCTTCCTTTGTTCATCAAGGCGGAAGTTTTCCTCTAATATTGGAAAGAAAATCCGGGCCAGCCAATTTGTTAAATGCAATATTTCATGTAGTATGTGAAACGAATTCCACAGCGACGCCTCATAGCTGCGTGATTTAAAATTTTGAACATTTTCTCTTCAAAGGATGCGACACTGCGTTTCTCTCAAGACAACCTTTCAGGTGTCATGCCGCACATCTTAATAACCTTCCTCTGTTCATCAAGGCGGACGTTTTCCTCTAATATCGCCATAAAAAATCCGGGCCAGCAAATTGGTTAAATGCAATATATCATGTAGTATGTGAAACGTATTCCACAGCGACGCCGCATAGCTGCGTGATTTAAATTCTGAACATCTTCTCTTCAAAGGAAGCGAAACTGCGTTTCTCTCAAGATAACCTTTCAGGTGACATGTCGCACGTCTTAATCAATAATCTTCCTTTGTTCATCTAGGCGGAAGTTTTCCTCTAAAGTTGGAAAGAAAATACGGGCCAGCCAATTCGTTAAATGCAATATTTCATGTAGTATGTGAAACGTATTCCACAGCGACGCCTCATAGCTGCGAGATTTATAATTCATAACATTTTCTCTTCAAAGGAAGCGAAACTGCGTTTCTCTCAAGGCAACCTTTCAGGTGTCATGTCGCACGTAGCAATCAATACCATTCCTTTGTTCATCAAGGCGGAAGATTTCCTTTAATATCGCGAAAGAAAATCCGGGCCAGCCAATTGGTTAAATTCAATATATCATGTAATTTGTGAAACGTATTCCACAGCGACGCCTCATAGCTGCGTGATTTAAATTCTGAACATTTCCTCTTCAAAGGAAGCGCCATTGCGTTTCTCACAAGACAACCGTAGAGGTGTCATGTCGCACGTCTGAATAAATAACCTTCCTTTGTTCATCAAGGTGGAAGTTTTCCTCTAATATCTTTAAAGAAAATCCGGACCAGCAAATTGGTTAGATGCAATATATTAGGCAGAATGTGTAACGTATTGCACAGCGACGCCTCATAGTTCTGTGATTTAAAATTCAGAACATTTTCTCTTCAAAGGAAGCGCCACTGGGTTTCTCTCAAGACAACCGTAGAGGTGTCATGTCGCACGTTCTAATCAATACCCTTCCTTTGTTCATCAAGGCAGAAATTTTCCTCTAATATCACTAAAGAAAATCCGGGTCTGCAAACTGGTTAGATGCAATATATTATGTAGCATGTGTAACGTATTCCCCTGCGACGCCTCATAGTTCTGTGATTTAAAATTCAGAACATTTTCTCTTCAAAGGAAGCGCCACTGCGTTTCTCACAAGACAACCGTAGAGGTGTCATGTCGCACGTTCTAATCAATACCCTTCCTTTGTTCATCAAGGCAGAAATTTTTCTCTAATATCACTAAAGAAAATCCGGGTCTGCAAACTGGTTAGATGCAATATATTATGTAGCATGTGTAACGTATTCCCCTGCGACGCCTGAAATCTGCGTGATTTAAAATTCTGAACATTTTCTCTTCAAAGAAAGCGCCACTGCGTTTCTTACAAGAGAACCTTTGGGGTGTCATGTCGCACGTCTGAAGAAATAACCTTCCTTTGTTCATCAAGCCGGAAGTTTTCTTCTAATATCATTAAAGAAAATCCGGGCCAGCAAATTGGTTAGCTGCAATATATTAGGTAGCATATGTGTAACGTATTCCACAGCGACGCCTCATAGCTGCGTGATTTATAGTTCTGAACATTTTCTCTTCAAAGGAAGCGTAATGGTGTTTCTCTCAAGACAACCTTTCAGGTGTCATGTCGCACGTCTTAATCAGTAACCTTCCTTTGTTCATCAAGGCGGAAATTTTCCTCTAATATCACTAAAGAAAATCCGGGGCAGCAAACTGATTAAATGCTATATATTAGGTAGCATGTGTAACGTAGTCCACAGCGACGCCTTATGGCTGCGCGATTTAAAATTCAGAACATTTTCTCTTCAAAGGAAGCGCACTGCAATTCCCTCAAGACAACCTTTCAGGTGTCATGTCGCACGTCTTAATCAATAACCTTCCTTTGTTCATCAAGGCGGAAGTTTTCCTCTAATATCATTAAAGAAAATCCGGGCCAGCAAATTGGTTAGATGCAATATATTAGGCAGCATGTGTGACGTATTCCACAGCGACGCCTCATGGCTGCGTGTTTTAAAATTCAGAACATTTTCTCTTCAAAGGAAGCGCGCCATTGCCTTTCTCTTAAGAGAACCTTTCAGGTGTCATGTCGCACGTCCTAATCAATAACCTTCCTTTGTTCATCAAGGCGGAAGTTTTCCTCTAATATCGTTAAAGAAAATCCGGGCCAGCAAATTCGTTAAATGCAATATATCATGTAGTATGTGAAACGTATTCCACAGCGACGCCTCATAGCTGCGTGAGTTAAACTCTGAACATTTCCTCTTCAAAGGAAGCGCAATTGCGTTTATCTCAAGACAACCTTTCAGGTGTCATGTCGCACGTCTTAGTCAATAACCTTCCTTTGTTCTTCAAGGCGCACGTTTTTCTATAATATCGTTAATGAAAATCCGGGCCAGCAAATTCGTTAAATGCAATATATCATGTAGTATGTGAAACGTATTCCACAGCGATGCCTCATAGCTGCGTGATTTAAAATTCAGAACATTTTCTCTTCAAAGGATGCGACACTGCGTTTCTCTCAAGAAAAGCTTTCAGGCGTCATGTCGGACGTCTTAAATATTAACCTTCCGTTGTTCATCAAGGCGGAAGTTTTCCTCTAATGTCCCGAAAGAAAATCCGGGCAAGCAAATTCGTTAAATGCAATATTTCATGTAGTATGTGAAACGTATTCCACAGCGACGCCTCGTAGCTGCGTGATTTAAAATTCAGAACATTTTCTCTTCAAAGGATGCCACACTGCGTTTCTCTCAAGACAACGTTTCAGGTGTCATGTCGCACGTCTTAATCAATAACCTTCCTTTGTTCATCAAGGCGGAAGTTTTCCTCTAATGTCCCGAAAGAAATCCGGGCAAGCAAATTCGTTAAATGCAATATATGATGTAGTATGTGAAACGTATTCCGCAGCGACGCCTCATAGCTGCGTGATTTAAAATTCAGAACATTTTCTCCTCAAAGGAAGCGCCACTATGTTTCTCTTAAGACAACCTTTCAGGTGTCATGTCGCACGTCTTAATCAATAACCTTCCTTTGTTCATCAAGGCGGAAGTTTTCCTCTAATATCTATAAAGAAAATCCGGGCAAGCAAATTCGGTAAATGCAATATACCATGTAGTATGTGAAACGTATTCCACAGCGACGCCTCATAGCTGCGTGTTTCGAAATTGTGAACAATTTCTCTTCAAAGGAAGCGCCACTGCGTTTCTCTCAAGACAACCTTTCAGGTGTCATGCCGCACATCTTAATTAATAACCTTCCTTTGTTCATCAAGGCGGACGTTTTCCTCTAATATCTATAAAGAAAATCAGGGCCAGCAAATGGGTAAATGCAATATATCATGTAGTATGTGAAACGTATTCTACAGCGACGCCTCATAGCTGCGCGATTTAAAATTCTGAACATTTTCGCTTCAAAGGAAGCGTCCCTGCTTTTTTCTCAAGACAACCTTTCAGGTGTCATGTCACACGTGTTAATCAATAACCTTCCTATTTTAATCAAGGCGGAAGTCTTCCTCTAATATCGTTAAAGAAAATCCGAGTCAGCAAACTGGTTAGATGCAATATATTATGTAGCATGTGTAACGTAGTCCACAGCGACGCCTCATAGCTGCGTGATTTAAAATTCAGAACATTTTCTCTTCAAAGGAAGCCAAAATGCGTTCCTCTCAAGACAACCTTTCAGGTGTCATGTCGCACGTCTTAATCAATAACCTTCCTTTGTTAATCAAGGCGGAAAATTTCCTTTATATCGCGAAAGAAAATCCGGGCGAGCCAATTCGTTAAATGCAATATTTCATGTAGTATGTGAAACGCATTCCACTGCGACACCTCATAGCTGCGTGATTTAAAATTCTGAACATTTTCTCTTCAAACGAAGCGAAACTGCGTTACTCTCAAGACAACCTTTCAGGTGTCATGTCGCACGTCTTAATCAATAAACTTCCTTTGTTCATCGAGGCGGAAGATTTCCTCTAATTTGCGAAAGAAAATCCAAAAAGCAAATTCGTTAAATGCAATATATCATGCGGTATGTGAAACGTATTCCACAGCGACGCCTCATTGCTGCGTGATTTAAAATGGTGAACATTGTCTCTTGAAAGGAAGTGCCACTGCGTTTCTCTCAAGACAACCTTTCAGGTGTCATATCGCACGTCTTAATCAATAACCTTCCTTTGTTCATCAGGGCGGGCGTTTTTCTCTAATATCGTTAAAGTAACTTGGGACCACCAAATTGGTTAAACGCAATGTATTATGTAGTATGTATAACGTATTGCACAGCGACGCCTCATAGCTGCGTGATTTAAAATTCAGAACATTTTCTCTTCAAAGGAAGCGCCACTGCGATTCTCTCGAGACAACGTTTCAGGTGTCATGTCGCACGTCTGAATAAATAAACTTCCTTTGTTCATCAAGGTGGAAGTTTCTCTCTAATATCTTTAAAGAAAATCAGGGCCAGCAAATTGGTTAAATGCAATATATTAGATAGCATGTGTAACGTATTCCACAGCGACGCCTCATAGTTCTGTGATTTAAAATTGAGAGCATTTTCTCTTCAAAGAAAGCGCCACTGCATTTCTCTCAAGACAACCTTTCAGGTGTCATGTCGCACGTCTTAATCAGTAACCTTCCTTTGTTCATCAAGGCGGATATTTTCCTCTAATATCACTAAAGAAAATCCGGGTCAGCAAACTGATTAGATGCTATATATTATGTAGCATGTGTAACGTAGTCCACAGCGACACCTCATAGCTGCGTGATTTAAAATTCAGAACATTTTAATGCCACTGCGATTCTCTCAAGACAACGTTTCAGGTGTCATGTCGCACGTCTGAATAAATAACCTTCCTTTGTTCATCAAGGTGGAAGTTTCTCTCTAATATCTTTAAAGAAAATCAGGGCCAGCAAATTGGTTAGATGTAATATATTATGTAGCATGTGTAACGCAGTCCACAGCGACGCCTCATTGCTGCGTGATTTAAAATTCAGAACATTTTCTCTTCAAATGATGCGAAACTGCGTTTCTCTCAAGACAACCTTTCAGGTGTCATGTCGCACGTCTTAATCAATAACCTTCTTTGTTAATCAAGGCGGAAAATTTCCTTTATATCGCGAAAGAAAATCCGGGCGAGCCAATTCGTTAAATGCAATATTTCATGTAGTATGTGAAACGTATTCCACAGCGACACCTCATAGCTGCGTGATTTAAAATTCAGAACATTTAATCTTCAAAGGTAGCGAAACTGCGTTTCTCTCAAGATAACCTTTCAGGTGTCATGTCGCACGTCTTAATCAATAACTTTCCTTTCTTCATCAAGGCGGAAGTTTTCCTCTAATATCACTAAAGAAAATCCGGGCCAGAAAATTGGTTAAATGCAATGTATCATGTAGTATGTGAAACGTATTCCACAGCGACGCCTCATAGCTGCGTGATTTAAATTCTGAAGATTTCCTCTTCAAAGGAAGCGCCATTGCGTTTATCTCAAGACTACCATTCAGGTGTCATGTCGCACGTCTTAATCAATAACCTTCCTCTGTTCTTCAAGGCGGACGTTTTTCTCTAATATCGGTAATGAAAATCCGGGCCAGCAAATTCGTTAAATGCAATGTATCATGTAGTATGTGAAACGTATTCCACAGCGACGCCTCATAGCTGCGTGATTCACAATTGTGAACATTTTCTCTTCAAAGGAAGCGCCATTGCGTTTATCTCAAGACAACCATTCAGGTGTCATGTCACACGTCTTAATCAATAACCTTCTTTTGTTCATCAAGGCGGAAATTTTCCTCTAATGTCCCGAAAGAAAATCCGGGCAAGCAAATTCGTTAAATGCAATATATAATGTAGTATGTGAAACGTATTCCACAGCGACGCCTCATAGCTGCGTGATTTAAAATTTTGAACATTTTCTCTTCAAAGGATGCGACACTGCGTTTCTCTCAAGACAACCTTTCAGGTGTCATGCCGCACATCTTAATAACCTTCCTCTGTTCATCAAGGCGGACGTTTTCCTCTAATATCGCGATAAAAATTCCGGGCCAGCAAATTGGTTAAATGCAGTATATCATGTAGTATGTGAAACGTATTCCACAGCGACGCCTCATAGCTGCGTGATTTAAATTTTGAACATTTCCTCTTCAAAGGAAGCGCCATTTCGTTTATCTCAAGTCAACCATTCAGGTGTCATGTCGCACGCCTTAATCAATAACCTTCCTTTGTTCATCAAGGCGGAAGTTTTCCTCTAATGTTGGAAAGAAAATCCGGGCCAGCCAATTCGTTAAATGCAATATTTCATGTAGTATGTGAAACGAATTCCACAGCGACGCCTCATAGCTGCGTGATTTAAAATTCAGAACATTTTCTCTTCAAAGGAAGCGAAACTGCGTTTCTCTCAAGATAACCTTTCAGGTGTCATATCGCGCGTCTTAATCAATAACCTTCCTTTGTTCATCAAGGCGGAAGTTTTCCT
The DNA here is from genome assembly GCF_023375885.2 of Dermacentor andersoni. Lineage (NCBI taxonomy): Eukaryota > Metazoa > Arthropoda > Arachnida > Ixodida > Ixodidae > Dermacentor > Dermacentor andersoni. The sequence goes on from NW_027314752.1 coordinate 16,225,878, forward strand.
CTAATGTCCCGAAAGAAAACCAGGGCAAGCAAATTTGTTTAATGCAATATATCATGTAGTATGTGAAACGTATTCCACAGCGACGCCTCATAGCTGCGTGATTTAAATTCTGAACATTTCCTCTTCAAAGGAAGCGAAACTGCGTTTCTCTCAAGGCAACCTTTCAGGTGTCTTGTCGCACGTAGTAATCAATAACATTCCTTTGTTCATCAAGGCGGAAGATTTCCTTTAATATCGCGAAAGAAAATCCGGGCCAGCCAATTGGTTAAATGCAATATATCATGTAGTTTGTGAAACGTATTCCACAGCGACGCCTCATAGCTGCGTGATTTAAATTTTGAACATTTCCTCTTCAAAGGAAGCGCCATTTCGTTTATCTCAAGTCAACCATTCAGGTGTCATGTCGCACGCCTTAATCAATAACCTTCCTTTGTTCATCAAGGCGGAAGTTTTCCTCTAATGTTGGAAAGAAAATCCGGGCCAGCCAATTCGTTAAATGCAATATATCATGTAGTATGTGAAACGTATTCCACAGCGACGCCGCATAGCTGCGTGATTTAAATTCTGAACATCTTCTCTTCAAAGGAAGCGAAACTGCGTTTCTCTCAAGATAACCTTTCAGGTGACATGTCGCACGTCTTAATCAATAATCTTCCTTTGTTCATCTAGGCGGAAGTTTTCCTCTAAAGTTGGAAAGAAAATACGGGCCAGCCAATTCGTTAAATGCAATATTTCATGTAGTATGTGAAACGTATTCCACAGCGACGCCTCATAGCTGCGAGATTTATAATTCATAACATTTTCTCTTCAAAGGAAGCGAAACTGCGTTTCTCTCAAGGCAACCTTTCAGGTGTCATGTCGCACGTAGCAATCAATACCATTCCTTTGTTCATCAAGGCGGAAGATTTCCTTTAATATCGCGAAAGAAAATCCGGGCCAGCCAATTGGTTAAATTCAATATATCATGTAGTTTGTGAAACGTATTCCACAGCGACGCCTCATAGCTGCGTGATTTAAATTCTGAACATTTCCTCTTCAAAGGAAGCGCCATTGCGTTTCTCACAAGACAACCGTAGAGGTGTCATGTCGCACGTCTGAATAAATAACCTTCCTTTGTTCATCAAGGTGGAAGTTTTCCTCTAATATCTTTAAAGAAAATCCGGACCAGCAAATTGGTTAGATGCAATATATTAGGCAGCATGTGTAACGTATTGCACAGCGACGCCTCATAGTTCTGTGATTTAAAATTCAGAACATTTTCTCTTCAAAGGAAGCGCCACTGGGTTTCTCTCAAGACAACCGTAGAGGTGTCATGTCGCACGTTCTAATCAATACCCTTCCTTTGTTCATCAAGGCAGAAATTTTCCTCTAATATCACTAAAGAAAATCCGGGTCTGCAAACTGGTTAGATGCAATATATTATGTAGCATGTGTAACGTATTCCCCTGCGACGCCTCATAGTTCTGTGATTTAAAATTCAGAACATTTTCTCTTCAAAGGAAGCGCCACTGCGTTTCTCACAAGACAACCGTAGAGGTGTCATGTCGCACGTTCTAATCAATACCCTTCCTTTGTTCATCAAGGCAGAAATTTTTCTCTAATATCACTAAAGAAAATCCGGGTCTGCAAACTGGTTAGATGCAATATATTATGTAGCATGTGTAACGTATTCCCCTGCGACGCCTGAAATCTGCGTGATTTAAAATTCTGAACATTTTCTCTTCAAAGAAAGCGCCACTGCGTTTCTTACAAGAGAACCTTTGGGGTGTCATGTCGCACGTCTGAAGAAATAACCTTCCTTTGTTCATCAAGCCGGAAGTTTTCTTCTAATATCATTAAAGAAAATCCGGGCCAGCAAATTGGTTAGCTGCAATATATTAGGTAGCATATGTGTAACGTATTCCACAGCGACGCCTCATAGCTGCGTGATTTATAGTTCTGAACATTTTCTCTTCAAAGGAAGCGTAATGGTGTTTCTCTCAAGACAACCTTTCAGGTGTCATGTCGCACGTCTTAATCAGTAACCTTCCTTTGTTCATCAAGGCGGAAATTTTCCTCTAATATCACTAAAGAAAATCCGGGGCAGCAAACTGATTAAATGCTATATATTAGGTAGCATGTGTAACGTAGTCCACAGCGACGCCTTATGGCTGCGCGATTTAAAATTCAGAACATTTTCTCTTCAAAGGAAGCGCACTGCAATTCCCTCAAGACAACCTTTCAGGTGTCATGTCGCACGTCTTAATCAATAACCTTCCTTTGTTCATCAAGGCGGAAGTTTTCCTCTAATATCATTAAAGAAAATCCGGGCCAGCAAATTGGTTAGATGCAATATATTAGGCAGCATGTGTGACGTATTCCACAGCGACGCCTCATGGCTGCGTGTTTTAAAATTCAGAACATTTTCTCTTCAAAGGAAGCGCGCCATTGCCTTTCTCTTAAGAGAACCTTTCAGGTGTCATGTCGCACGTCCTAATCAATAACCTTCCTTTGTTCATCAAGGCGGAAGTTTTCCTCTAATATCGTTAAAGAAAATCCGGGCCAGCAAATTCGTTAAATGCAATATATCATGTAGTATGTGAAACGTATTCCACAGCGACGCCTCATAGCTGCGTGAGTTAAACTCTGAACATTTCCTCTTCAAAGGAAGCGCAATTGCGTTTATCTCAAGACAACCTTTCAGGTGTCATGTCGCACGTCTTAGTCAATAACCTTCCTTTGTTCTTCAAGGCGCACGTTTTTCTATAATATCGTTAATGAAAATCCGGGCCAGCAAATTCGTTAAATGCAATATATCATGTAGTATGTGAAACGTATTCCGCAGCGACGCCTCATAGCTGCGTGATTTAAAATTCAGAACATTTTCTCCTCAAAGGAAGCGCCACTATGTTTCTCTTAAGACAACCTTTCAGGTGTCATGTCGCACGTCTTAATCAATAACCTTCCTTTGTTCATCAAGGCGGAAGTTTTCCTCTAATATCTATAAAGAAAATCCGGGCAAGCAAATTCGGTAAATGCAATATACCATGTAGTATGTGAAACGTATTCCACAGCGACGCCTCATAGCTGCGTGTTTCGAAATTGTGAACAATTTCTCTTCAAAGGAAGCGCCACTGCGTTTCTCTCAAGACAACCTTTCAGGTGTCATGCCGCACATCTTAATTAATAACCTTCCTTTGTTCATCAAGGCGGACGTTTTCCTCTAATATCTATAAAGAAAATCAGGGCCAGCAAATGGGTAAATGCAATATATCATGTAGTATGTGAAACGTATTCTACAGCGACGCCTCATAGCTGCGCGATTTAAAATTCTGAACATTTTCGCTTCAAAGGAAGCGTCCCTGCTTTTTTCTCAAGACAACCTTTCAGGTGTCATGTCACACGTGTTAATCAATAACCTTCCTATTTTAATCAAGGCGGAAGTCTTCCTCTAATATCGTTAAAGAAAATCCGAGTCAGCAAACTGGTTAGATGCAATATATTATGTAGCATGTGTAACGTAGTCCACAGCGACGCCTCATAGCTGCGTGATTTAAAATTCAGAACATTTTCTCTTCAAAGGAAGCCAAAATGCGTTCCTCTCAAGACAACCTTTCAGGTGTCATGTCGCACGTCTTAATCAATAACCTTCCTTTGTTAATCAAGGCGGAAAATTTCCTTTATATCGCGAAAGAAAATCCGGGCGAGCCAATTCGTTAAATGCAATATTTCATGTAGTATGTGAAACGCATTCCACTGCGACACCTCATAGCTGCGTGATTTAAAATTCTGAACATTTTCTCTTCAAACGAAGCGAAACTGCGTTACTCTCAAGACAACCTTTCAGGTGTCATGTCGCACGTCTTAATCAATAAACTTCCTTTGTTCATCGAGGCGGAAGATTTCCTCTAATTTGCGAAAGAAAATCCAAAAAGCAAATTCGTTAAATGCAATATATCATGCGGTATGTGAAACGTATTCCACAGCGACGCCTCATTGCTGCGTGATTTAAAATGGTGAACATTGTCTCTTGAAAGGAAGTGCCACTGCGTTTCTCTCAAGACAACCTTTCAGGTGTCATATCGCACGTCTTAATCAATAACCTTCCTTTGTTCATCAGGGCGGGCGTTTTTCTCTAATATCGTTAAAGTAACTTGGGACCACCAAATTGGTTAAACGCAATGTATTATGTAGTATGTATAACGTATTGCACAGCGACGCCTCATAGCTGCGTGATTTAAAATTCAGAACATTTTCTCTTCAAAGGAAGCGCCACTGCGATTCTCTCGAGACAACGTTTCAGGTGTCATGTCGCACGTCTGAATAAATAAACTTCCTTTGTTCATCAAGGTGGAAGTTTCTCTCTAATATCTTTAAAGAAAATCAGGGCCAGCAAATTGGTTAAATGCAATATATTAGATAGCATGTGTAACGTATTCCACAGCGACGCCTCATAGTTCTGTGATTTAAAATTGAGAGCATTTTCTCTTCAAAGAAAGCGCCACTGCATTTCTCTCAAGACAACCTTTCAGGTGTCATGTCGCACGTCTTAATCAGTAACCTTCCTTTGTTCATCAAGGCGGATATTTTCCTCTAATATCACTAAAGAAAATCCGGGTCAGCAAACTGATTAGATGCTATATATTATGTAGCATGTGTAACGTAGTCCACAGCGACACCTCATAGCTGCGTGATTTAAAATTCAGAACATTTTAATGCCACTGCGATTCTCTCAAGACAACGTTTCAGGTGTCATGTCGCACGTCTGAATAAATAACCTTCCTTTGTTCATCAAGGTGGAAGTTTCTCTCTAATATCTTTAAAGAAAATCAGGGCCAGCAAATTGGTTAGATGTAATATATTATGTAGCATGTGTAACGCAGTCCACAGCGACGCCTCATTGCTGCGTGATTTAAAATTCAGAACATTTTCTCTTCAAATGATGCGAAACTGCGTTTCTCTCAAGACAACCTTTCAGGTGTCATGTCGCACGTCTTAATCAATAACCTTCTTTGTTAATCAAGGCGGAAAATTTCCTTTATATCGCGAAAGAAAATCCGGGCGAGCCAATTCGTTAAATGCAATATTTCATGTAGTATGTGAAACGTATTCCACAGCGACACCTCATAGCTGCGTGATTTAAAATTCAGAACATTTAATCTTCAAAGGTAGCGAAACTGCGTTTCTCTCAAGATAACCTTTCAGGTGTCATGTCGCACGTCTTAATCAATAACTTTCCTTTCTTCATCAAGGCGGAAGTTTTCCTCTAATATCACTAAAGAAAATCCGGGCCAGAAAATTGGTTAAATGCAATGTATCATGTAGTATGTGAAACGTATTCCACAGCGACGCCTCATAGCTGCGTGATTTAAATTCTGAAGATTTCCTCTTCAAAGGAAGCGCCATTGCGTTTATCTCAAGACTACCATTCAGGTGTCATGTCGCACGTCTTAATCAATAACCTTCCTCTGTTCTTCAAGGCGGACGTTTTTCTCTAATATCGGTAATGAAAATCCGGGCCAGCAAATTCGTTAAATGCAATGTATCATGTAGTATGTGAAACGTATTCCACAGCGACGCCTCATAGCTGCGTGATTCACAATTGTGAACATTTTCTCTTCAAAGGAAGCGCCATTGCGTTTATCTCAAGACAACCATTCAGGTGTCATGTCACACGTCTTAATCAATAACCTTCTTTTGTTCATCAAGGCGGAAATTTTCCTCTAATGTCCCGAAAGAAAATCCGGGCAAGCAAATTCGTTAAATGCAATATATAATGTAGTATGTGAAACGTATTCCACAGCGACGCCTCATAGCTGCGTGATTTAAAATTTTGAACATTTTCTCTTCAAAGGATGCGACACTGCGTTTCTCTCAAGACAACCTTTCAGGTGTCATGCCGCACATCTTAATAACCTTCCTCTGTTCATCAAGGCGGACGTTTTCCTCTAATATCGCGATAAAAATTCCGGGCCAGCAAATTGGTTAAATGCAATATATCATGTAGTATGTGAAACGTATTCCACAGCGACGCCTCATAGCTGCGTGATTTAAATTTTGAACATTTCCTCTTCAAAGGAAGCGCCATTTCGTTTATCTCAAGTCAACCATTCAGGTGTCATGTCGCACGCCTTAATCAATAACCTTCCTTTGTTCATCAAGGCGGAAGTTTTCCTCTAATGTTGGAAAGAAAATCCGGGCCAGCCAATTCGTTAAATGCAATATTTCATGTAGTATGTGAAACGAATTCCACAGCGACGCCTCATAGCTGCGTGATTTAAAATTCAGAACATTTTCTCTTCAAAGGAAGCGAAACTGCGTTTCTCTCAAGATAACCTTTCAGGTGTCATATCGCGCGTCTTAATCAATAACCTTCCTTTGTTCATCAAGGCGGAAGTTTTCCTCTAATGTCCCGAAAGAAAACCAGGGCAAGCAAATTTGTTTAATGCAATATATCATGTAGTATGTGAAACGTATTCCACAGCGACGCCTCATAGCTGCGTGATTTAAATTCTGAACATTTCCTCTTCAAAGGAAGCGCCATTGCGTTTATCACAAGACAACCATTCAGGTGTCATGTCCCACGTCTTAATCAATAACCTTCCTTTGTTCATCAAGGCGGAAGCTTTCCTCTAATGTTGGAAAGAAAATCCGGGCCAGCCAATTCGTGAAATGCAATATTTCATGTAATATGTGAAACGAATTCCACAGCGACGCCTCATAGCTGCGTGATTTAAACTTCAGAACATTTTCTCTTCAAAGGAAGCGAAACTGCGTTTCTCTCAAGATAACCTTTCAGGTGTCATGTCGCACGTCTTAATCAATAACCTTCCTTTGTTCATCAAGGCGGACGTTTTCCTCTAATATCGCGAAACAAAATCCGGGCCAGCAAATTGGTTAAATGCAATATATCATGTAGTATGTGAAACGTATTCCACAGCGACGCCTCATAGCTGCGTGATTTAAATTCTGAACATTTCTTCTTCAAAGGAAGCGCCATTGCGTTTATCTCAAGACAACCTTTCAGGTGTCATGTCGCAAGTGTTAATCAATAACCTTCCTTTGTTCCTCAAGGCGGACGTTTTTCTCAAATATCGTGAATGAAAATCCGGGCCAGCAAATTCGTTAAATGCAAGATATCATGTAGTATGTGAAACGTATTCCACAGCGACGCCTCATAGCTGCGTGATTCAAAATTCTGAACATCTTCTCTTCAAAGGATGCGACACTGCGTTTCTCTCAAGACAACCTTTCAGGTGTCATGTCGCACGTCCTAATCAATAACCTTCCTTTGTTCATCAAGGCGGAAGTTTTCCTCTAATGTCCCGAAAGAAAATCCGGGCAAGCAAATTAGTTAAATGCAATAAATCATGTAGTATGTAAAACGTATTCCACAGCGACGCCTCACAGCTGCGTGATTCAAAATTCTGAACATCTTCTCTTCAAAGGAAGCGAAACTGCGTTTCTCTCAAGATAACCTTTCAGGTGACATGTCGCACGTCTTAATCAATAATCTTCCTTTGTTCATCAAGGCGGAAGTTTTCGTCTAATGTCCGGAAAGAAAATCCGGGCAAGCAAATTCGTTAAATGCAATATATCATGTAGTATGTGAAACGGATTCCACAGCGACGCCTCATAGCAGCATGATTTAAAATTCAGAACATTTTCTCTTCAAAGGATGCGACACTGCGTTTCTCTCAAGACAACGTTTCAGGTGTCATGTCGCACGTCCTAATCAATAACCTTCCTTTGTTCATCTAGGCGGAAGTTTTCCTCTAAAGTTGGAAAGAAAATACGGGCCAGCCAATTCGTTAAATGCAATATTTCATGTAGTATGTGAAACGTATTCCACAGCGACGCCTCATAGCTGCGAGATTTATAATTCATAACATTTTCTCTTCAAAGGAAGCGAAACTGCGTTTCTCTCAAGGCAACCTTTCAGGTGTCTTGTCGCACGTAGTAATCAATAACATTCCTTTGTTCATCAAGGCGGAAGATTTCCTTTAATATCGCGAAAGAAAATCCGGGCCAGCCAATTGGTTAAATGCAATATATCATGTAGTTTGTGAAACGTATTCCACAGCGACGCCTCATAGCTGCGTGATTTAAATTTTGAACATTTCCTCTTCAAAGGAAGCGCCATTTCGTTTATCTCAAGTCAACCATTCAGGTGTCATGTCGCACGCCTTAATCAATAACCTTCCTTTGTTCATCAAGGCGGAAGTTTTCCTCTAATGTTGGAAAGAAAATCCGGGCCAGCCAATTCGTTAAATGCAATATTTCATGTAGTATGTGAAACGAATTCCACAGCGACGCCTCATAGCTGCGTGATTTAAAATTCAGAACATTTTCTCTTCAAAGGAAGCGAAACTGCGTTTCTCTCAAGATAACCTTTCAGGTGTCATATCGCGCGTCTTAATCAATAACCTTCCTTTGTTCATCAAGGCGGAAGTTTTCCTCTAATGTCCCGAAAGAAAACCAGGGCAAGCAAATTTGTTTAATGCAATATATCATGTAGTATGTGAAACGTATTCCACAGCGACGCCTCATAGCTGCGTGATTTAAATTCTGAACATTTCCTCTTCAAAGGAAGCGCCATTGCGTTTATCACAAGACAACCATTCAGGTGTCATGTCCCACGTCTTAATCAATAACCTTCCTTTGTTCATCAAGGCGGAAGCTTTCCTCTAATGTTGGAAAGAAAATCCGGGCCAGCCAATTCGTGAAATGCAATATTTCATGTAATATGTGAAACGAATTCCACAGCGACGCCTCATAGCTGCGTGATTTAAACTTCAGAACATTTTCTCTTCAAAGGAAGCGAAACTGCGTTTCTCTCAAGATAACCTTTCAGGTGTCATGTCGCACGTCTTAATCAATAACCTTCCTTTGTTCATCAAGGCGGACGTTTTCCTCTAATATCGCGAAACAAAATCCGGGCCAGCAAATTGGTTAAATGCAATATATCATGTAGTATGTGAAACGTATTCCACAGCGACGCCTCATAGCTGCGTGATTTAAATTCTGAACATTTCTTCTTCAAAGGAAGCGCCATTGCGTTTATCTCAAGACAACCTTTCAGGTGTCATGTCGCAAGTGTTAATCAATAACCTTCCTTTGTTCCTCAAGGCGGACGTTTTTCTCAAATATCGTGAATGAAAATCCGGGCCAGCAAATTCGTTAAATGCAAGATATCATGTAGTATGTGAAACGTATTCCACAGCGACGCCTCATAGCTGCGTGATTCAAAATTCTGAACATCTTCTCTTCAAAGGATGCGACACTGCGTTTCTCTCAAGACAACCTTTCAGGTGTCATGTCGCACGTCCTAATCAATAACCTTCCTTTGTTCATCAAGGCGGAAGTTTTCCTCTAATGTCCCGAAAGAAAATCCGGGCAAGCAAATTAGTTAAATGCAATAAATCATGTAGTATGTAAAACGTATTCCACAGCGACGCCTCACAGCTGCGTGATTCAAAATTCTGAACATCTTCTCTTCAAAGGAAGCGAAACTGCGTTTCTCTCAAGATAACCTTTCAGGTGACATGTCGCACGTCTTAATCAATAATCTTCCTTTGTTCATCAAGGCGGAAGTTTTCGTCTAATGTCCGGAAAGAAAATCCGGGCAAGCAAATTCGTTAAATGCAATATATCATGTAGTATGTGAAACGGATTCCACAGCGACGCCTCATAGCAGCATGATTTAAAATTCAGAACGTTTTCTCTTCAAAGGATGCGACACTGCGTTTCTCTCAAGACAACGTTTCAGGTGTCATGTCGCACGTCCTAATCAATAACCTTCCTTTGTTCATCTAGGCGGAAGTTTTCCTCTAAAGTTGGAAAGAAAATACGGGCCAGCCAATTCGTTAAATGCAATATTTCATGTAGTATGTGAAACGTATTCCACAGCGACGCCTCATAGCTGCGAGATTTATAATTCATAACATTTTCTCTTCAAAGGAAGCGAAACTGCGTTTCTCTCAAGGCAACCTTTCAGGTGTCATGTCGCACGTAGTAATCAATAACATTCCTTTGTTCATCAAGGCGGAAGATTTCCTTTAATATCGCGAAAGAAAATCCGGGCCAGCCAATTGGTTAAATGCAATATATCATGTAGTTTGTGAAACGTATTCCACAGCGACGCCTCATAGCTGCGTGATTTAAATTCTGAACATTTCCTCTTCAAAGGAAGCGCCATTGCGTTTGTCTCAAGACAACCTTTCAGGTGTAATGTCGCACGTCTTAATCAATAACCTTCCTTTGTTCATCAAGGCGGAAGTTTTCCTCTAATGTCCCGAAAGAAAATCCGGGCAAGCAAATTCATTAAATGCAATATGTCATGAAGTATGTGAAACGTATCATGTAGTATGTATCTTAATAACCTTCCTTTGTTCATCAGGGCGGGCGTTTTCCTCTAATATCGTTAAAGAAACTTGGGGCTGCCAAATTGGTTAAACGCAATGTATTATGTATTATTTGTAACGTATTGCACAGCGACGCCTCATAGCTGCGTGATTTAAAATTCAGAACATTTTCTCTTCAAAGGAAGCGCCACTGCGATTCTCTCAAGACAACGTTTCAGGTGTCATGTCGCACGTCTGAATAAATAACCTTCCTTTGTTCATCAAGGTGGAAGTTTTCCTCCAATATCTTTAAAGAAAATCCGGACCAGCAAATTGGTTAGATGCAATATATTAGGCAGCATGTGTAACGTATTGCACAGCGACGCCTCATAGTTCTGTGATTTAAAATTCAGAACATTTTCTCTTCAAAGGAAGTGCCGCTGGGTTTCTCTCAAGACAACCGTAGAGGTGTGATGTCGCACGTTCTAATCAATACCCTTCCTTTGTTCATCAAGGCAGAAATTTTCCTCTAATATCACTAAAGAAAATCAGGGTCTGCAAACTGGTTAGATGCAATATATTTTGTAGCATGTGTAACGTATTCCCCTGCGACGCCTCAAATCTGCGTGATTTAAAATTCTGAACATTTTCTCTTCACAGAAAGCGCCACTGCGTTTCTTACAAGAGAACCTTTGGGGTGTCATGTCGCACGTCTGAAGAAATAAACTTCCTTTGTTCATCAAGGCGGAAGTTTTCCTCTAATATCATTAAAGAAAATCCGGGCCAGCAATTTGGTTAGCTGCAATATATTAGGTAGCATATGTGCGACGTATTCCACAGCGACGCCTCATAGCTGCGTAATTTATAATTCTGAACATTTGCTCTTCAAAGGAAGCGTAACTGTGTTTCTCTTAAGACAACCTTTGAGGTGTCATGTCGCACGTCTTAATCAGTAACCTTCCTTTGTTCATCAAGACGGAAATTTTCCTCTAATATCACTAAAGCAAATCTGGGGCAGCAAACTGATTAGATGCTATATATTATGTAGCATGTGTAACGTAGTCCACAGCGACGCCTTATAGCTGCGCGATTTAAAATTCAGAACATTTTCTCTTCAAAGGCAGCGCACTGCGATTCCCTCAAGACAACCTTTCAGGTGTCATGTCGCACGTCCTAATCAATAACCTTCCTTTCTTCATCAAGGCGGAAGTTTTCCTCTAATATCATTAAAGAAAATCCGGGCCAGCAAATTCGTTAAATGCAATATATCATGTAGTATGTGAAACGTATTCCACAGCGACGCCTCATAGCTGCGTGATTTAAATTCTGAACATTTCCTCTTCAAAGGAAGCGCCATTGCGTTTATCTCAAGACAACCTTTCAGGTGTCATGTCGCACGTCTAAGTCAATAACCTTCCTTTGTTCTTCAAGGCGCACGTTTTTCAGTAATATCGTAATTAAAAAATCCGGGCCAGCAAATTCGTTAAATGCAATATATCATGTAGTATGTTAAACGTATTCCACAGCGACGCCTCATAGCTGCGTGATTCAAAATTCTGAACATCTTCTCTTCAAAGGATGCGACACTGCGTTTCTCTCAAGACAACCTTTCAGGTGTCATGTCGCACGTCTTAATCAATAACCTTCCTTTGTTCATCAAGGCGGAAGTTTTCCTCTAATATCCCGAAAGAAAATCCGGGCAAGGAAATTCGTTAAATGCAATATATCATGCAGTATGTGAAACGTATTCCACAGCGACGCCTCATAGCTGCGTGATTTAACATTTTGAACATTTTCTCTTCAAAGGAAGCGACACTGTGTTTCTCTCAAGACAACCTTTCAGGTGTCATGTCACACGTCCTAATCAATAAACTTCCTTTGTTCATCAAGGCGGAAGATTTCCTCTAATGTCCCGAAAGAAAATCCGGGCAAGCAAATTCCTTAAATGCAATATATCATGTAGTATGTGAAACGTATTGCACAGCGATGCCTCATAGCAGCGTGATTTAAAATTCAGAACATTTTCTCTTCAAAGGATGCGACACTGCGTTTCTCTCAAAACAACCTTTCAGGTGTCATGTCGCACGTCTTAATTAATAACCTTCCTTTGTTCATCAAGGCGGAAGTTTTCCTCTAATGTCCTGAAAGAAAATCCGGGCAAGCAACTTCGTTAAATGCAATATTTCATGTAGTATGTGAAACGTATTCCACAGCGACGCCTCGTAGCTGCGCGATTTAATATTCTGAACATCTTCTCTTCAAAGGAAGCGAAACTGCGTTTCTCTCAAGATAACCTTTCAGGTGACATGTCGCACGTCTTAATCAATAATCTTCCTTTGTTCATCAAGGCGGAAGTTTTCGTCTAATGTCCGGAAAGAAAATCCGGGCAAGCAAATTCGTTAAATGCAATATATCATGTAGTATGTGAAACGGATTCCACAGCGACGCCTCATAGCAGCATGATTTAAAATTCAGAACATATTCTCTTCAAAGGATGCGACACTGCGTTTCTCTCAAGACAACGTTTCAGGTGTCATGTCGCACGTCCTAATCAATAACCTTCCTTTGTTCATCTAGGCGGAAGTTTTCCTCTAAAGTTGGAAAGAAAATCCGGGCCAGCAAATTTGTTAAATGCAATATATCATGTAGTATGTGAAACTTATTCCGCAGCGACGCCTCATAGCTGCGCGATTTAATATTCAGAAAATTTTCTCTTCAAAGGATGCGACACTGCGTTTCTCTCAAGACAACGTTTCAGGTGTCATGTCGCACGTCTTAATCAATAACCTTCCTTTGTTCATCAAGGCGGAAGTTTTCCTCTAATGTCCCGAAAGAAAATCCGGGCAAGCAAATTCGTTAAATGCAATATATGATGTAGTATGTGAAACGTATTCCGCAGCGACGCCTCATAGCTGCGTGATTTAAAATTCAGAACATTTTCTCCTCAAAGGAAGCGTCCCTGCTTTTTTCTCAAGACAGCCTTTCAGGTGTCATGTCACACGTGTTAATCAATAACCTTCCTATTTTAATCAAGGCGGAAGTTTTCCTCTAATATCGTTAATGAAAATCCGAGTCAGCAAACTGGTTAGATGCGACATATTATGTAGCATGTGTAACGTAGTCCACAGCGACGCCTCATAGCTGCGTGATTTAAAATTCAGAACATTTGCTCTTCAAAGGAAGCCAAAATGCGTTTCTCTCAAGACAACCTTTCAGGTGTCATGTCGCACTTCTTAATCAATAACCTTGCTTTGTTAATCAAGGCGGAAAATTTCCTTTATATCGCGAAAGAAAATCCGGGCGAGCCAATTCGTTAAATGCAATATTTCATGTAGTATGTGAAACGTATTCCACAGCGACACCTCATAGCTGCGTGATTTAAAATTCTGAACATTTTCTCTTCAAAGGAAGCGAAACTGCGTTACTCTCAAGACAACCTTTCAGGTGTCATGTCGCACGTCTTAATCAATAACCTTCCTTTGTTCATCGAGGCGGAAGATTTCCTCTAATTTGCGAAAGAAAATCCAACAAGCAAATTCTTTAAATGCAATATATCGTGCGGTATGTGAAACGTATTCCACAGCGATTCCTCTTTGCTGCGTGATTTAAAATGGTGAACATTGTCTCTTGAAAGGAAGTGCCACTGCGTTTCTCTCAAGACAACCTTTCAGGTGTCATATCGCACGTCTTAATCAATAACCTTCCTTAGTTCATCAGGGCGGGCGTTTTCCTCTAATATCGTTAAAGTAACTTGGGGCCACCAAATTGGTTAAACGCAATGCATTATGTAGTATGTGTAGCGTATTGCACAGCGACGCCTCATAGCTGCGTGATTTAAAATTCAGAACATTTTCTCTTCAAAGGAAGCGCCACTGCGTTTCTCTCAAGACAACCGTAGAGGTGTCATGTCGCACGTTCTAATCAATACCCTTCCTTTGTTCATCAAGGCAGAAATTTTCCTCTAATATCACTAAAGAAAATCCTGGTCTGCAAACTGGTTAGATGCAATATATTATGTAGCATGTGTAACGTATTCCCCTGCGACGCCTGAAATCTGCATGATTTAAAATTCTGAACATTTTCTCTTCAAAGAAAGCGCCACTGCGTTTCTTACAAGAGAACCTTTGGGGTGTCATGTCGCACGTCTGAAGAAATAACCTTCCTTTGTTCATCAAGGCGGAAGTTTTCCTCTAATATCATTAAAGAAAATCCGGGCCAGCAAATTGGTTAGCTGCAATATATTAGTTAGCATATGTGTAACGTATTCCACAGCGACGCCTCATAGCTGCGTGATTTAAAATTCTGAACATTTTCTCTTCAAAGGAAGCGTAACTGTGTTTCTCTCAAGACAACCTTTCAGGTGTCATGTCGCACGTCTTAATCAGTAACCTTCCTTTGTTCATCAAGGCGGAAATTTTCCTCTAATATCATTAAAGAAAATCCGGGCCAGCAAATTCGTTAAATGCAATATATCATGTAGTATGTGAAACGTATTCCACAGCGACGCCTCATAGCTGCGTGATTTAAATTCTTAACATTTCTTCTTCAAAGGAAGCGCCATTGCGTTTATCTCAAGACAACCTTTCAGGTGTCATGTCGCACGTCTTAGTCAATAACCTTCCTTTGTTCTTCAAGGCGCACGTTTTTCTGTAATATCGTTAATGAAAATCCGGGCCAGCAAATTCGTTAAACGCAATATATCATGTAGTATGTGAAACGTATTCCACAGCGACGCCTCATAGCTGCGTGATTCAAAATTATGAACGTCTTCTCTTCAAAGGATGCGACACTGCGTTTCTCTCAAGACAACCTTTCAGGTGTCATGTCGCACGTCTTAATCAAAAACCTTCCTTTGTTCATCAAGACGGAAGTTTTCCTCTAATATCCCGAAAGAAAATCCAGGCAAGGAAATTCGTTAAATGCAATATATCATGTAGTATGTGAAACGTATTCCACAGCGACGCCTCATAGCTGCGTGATTTAAAATTTTGAACATTTTCTCTTCAAAGGATGCGACACTGTGTTTCTCTCAAGACAACCTTTCAGGTGTCATGTCGCACGTCCTAATCAATAACCTTCGTTTGTTCATCAAGGCGGAAGTTTTCCTCTAATGTCCCGAAAGAAAATCCGGGCAAGCAAAATATCATGTAGTATGTGAACCGTATTGCACAGCGATGCCTCATAGCTGCGTGATTTAAAATTCAGAACATTTTCTCTTCAAAGGATGCGACACTGCGTTTCTCTCAAGACAACCTTTCAGGTGTCATGTCGCACGTCTTAATTAATAACCTTCCTTTGTTCATCAAGGCGGAAGTTTTCCTCAAATGTCCCGAAAGAAAATCCGGGCAAGCAAATTCGTAAATGCAATATTTCATGTAGTATGTGAAACGTATTCCACAGCGACGCCTCGTAGCTGCGTGATTTCAAATTCAGAACATTTTCTCTTCAAAGGATGCGACACTGCGTTTCTCTCAAGACAACGTTTCAGGTGTCATGTCGCACGTTTTAATCAATAACCTTCCTTTGTTCATCAAGGCGGAAGTTTTCCTCTAATGTCCCGAAAGAAAATCCGGGCAAGCAAATTCGTTAAATGCAATATATGATGTAGTATGTGAAACGTATTCCGCAGCGACGCCTCATAGCAGCGTGATTTAAAATTCAGAACATTTTCTCCTAAAGGAAGCGCCACTATGTTTCTCTCAAAACAACCTTTCAGGTGTCATGTCGCACGTCTTAATCAATAACCTTCCTTTGTTCATCAAGGCGGAAGTTTTCCTCTAATATCATTAAAGAAAATCCGGGCAAGCAAATTCGGTAAATGCAATAGATCATGTAGCATGTGAAACGTATTCCAAAGCGACGCCTCTTAGCTGCGTGA
Organism: Dermacentor andersoni; assembly: GCF_023375885.2. Lineage (NCBI taxonomy): Eukaryota > Metazoa > Arthropoda > Arachnida > Ixodida > Ixodidae > Dermacentor > Dermacentor andersoni. Next base: position 16,242,078 of record NW_027314752.1, read on the forward strand.
TTCCAAATTCTGAACATTTTCTTTGCTAAAAAAGCGAAACTGCGTTTCTCTCAAGACAACCTTTCAGGTGTCATGTCGCACGTCTTAATAAATAACCTTCCTTTCTTCATCAAGGCGGAAGTTTTCCTCTAATATCGCGAAAGGAAATCCGGGCCAGCAAATTTGTTAAATGCAATATATCATGTAGTATGTGAAACTTATTCCGCAGCGACGCCTCATAGCTGCGCGATTTAATATTCAGAAAATTTTCTCTTCAAAGGATGCGACACTGCGTTTCTCTCAAGACAACGTTTCAGGTGTCATGTCGCACGTCTTAATCAATAACCTTCCTTTGTTCATCAAGGCGGAAGTTTTCCTCTAATGTCCCGAAAGAAAATCCGGGCAAGCAAATTCGTTAAATGCAATATATGATGTAGTATGTGAAACGTATTCCGCAGCGACGCCTCATAGCTGCGTGATTTAAAATTCAGAACATTTTCTCCTCAAAGGAAGCGTCCCTGCTTTTTTCTCAAGACAGCCTTTCAGGTGTCATGTCACACGTGTTAATCAATAACCTTCCTATTTTAATCAAGGCGGAAGTTTTCCTCTAATATCGTTAATGAAAATCCGAGTCAGCAAACTGGTTAGATGCGATATATTATGTAGCATGTGTAACGTAGTCCACAGCGACGCCTCATAGCTGCGTGATTTAAAATTCAGAACATTTGCTCTTCAAAGGAAGCCAAAATGCGTTTCTCTCAAGACAACCTTTCAGGTGTCATGTCGCACTTCTTAATCAATAACCTTGCTTTGTTAATCAAGGCGGAAAATTTCCTTTATATCGCGAAAGAAAATCCGGGCGAGCCAATTCGTTAAATGCAATATTTCATGTAGTATGTGAAACGTATTCCACAGCGACACCTCATAGCTGCGTGATTTAAAATTCTGAACATTTTCTCTTCAAAGGAAGCGAAACTGCGTTACTCTCAAGACAACCTTTCAGGTGTCATGTCGCACGTCTTAATCAATAACCTTCCTTTGTTCATCGAGGCGGAAGATTTCCTCTAATTTGCGAAAGAAAATCCAACAAGCAAATTCTTTAAATGCAATATATCGTGCGGTATGTGAAACGTATTCCACAGCGATTCCTCTTTGCTGCGTGATTTAAAATGGTGAACATTGTCTCTTGAAAGGAAGTGCCACTGCGTTTCTCTCAAGACAACCTTTCAGGTGTCATATCGCACGTCTTAATCAATAACCTTCCTTAGTTCATCAGGGCGGGCGTTTTCCTCTAATATCGTTAAAGTAACTTGGGGCCACCAAATTGGTTAAACGCAATGCATTATGTAGTATGTGTAGCGTATTGCACAGCGACGCCTCATAGCTGCGTGATTTAAAATTCAGAACATTTTCTCTTCAAAGGAAGCGCCACTGCGATTCTCTACAGACAACGTTTCAGGTGTCATGTCGCACGTCTGAATAAATAACCTTCCTTTGTTCATCAAGGCGGAAGTTTTCCTCTAATATCATTAAAGAAAATCCGGGCCAGCAAATTGGTTAGCTGCAATATATTAGTTAGCATATGTGTAACGTATTCCACAGCGACGCCTCATAGCTGCGTGATTTAAAATTCTGAACATTTTCTCTTCAAAGGAAGCGTAACTGTGTTTCTCTCAAGACAACCTTTCAGGTGTCATGTCGCACGTCTTAATCAGTAACCTTCCTTTGTTCATCAAGGCGGACGTTTTTCTGTAATATCGTTAATGAAAATCCGGGCCAGCAAATTCGTTAAACGCAATATATCATGTAGTATGTGAAACGTATTCCACAGCGACGCCTCATAGCTGCGTGATTCAAAATTATGAACGTCTTCTCTTCAAAGGATGCGACACTGCGTTTCTCTCAAGACAACCTTTCAGGTGTCATGTCGCACGTCTTAATCAAAAACCTTCCTTTGTTCATCAAGACGGAAGTTTTCCTCTAATATCCCGAAAGAAAATCCAGGCAAGGAAATTCGTTAAATGCAATATATCATGTAGTATGTGAAACGTATTCCACAGCGACGCCTCATAGCTGCGTGATTTAAAATTTTGAACATTTTCTCTTCAAAGGATGCGACACTGTGTTTCTCTCAAGACAACCTTTCAGGTGTCATGTCGCACGTCCTAATCAATAACCTTCGTTTGTTCATCAAGGCGGAAGTTTTCCTCTAATGTCCCGAAAGAAAATCCGGGCAAGCAAAATATCATGTAGTATGTGAACCGTATTGCACAGCGATGCCTCATAGCTGCGTGATTTAAAATTCAGAACATTTTCTCTTCAAAGGATGCGACACTGCGTTTCTCTCAAGACAACCTTTCAGGTGTCATGTCGCACGTCTTAATTAATAACCTTCCTTTGTTCATCAAGGCGGAAGTTTTCCTCAAATGTCCCGAAAGAAAATCCGGGCAAGCAAATTCGTAAATGCAATATTTCATGTAGTATGTGAAACGTATTCCACAGCGACGCCTCGTAGCTGCGTGATTTCAAATTCAGAACATTTTCTCTTCAAAGGATGCGACACTGCGTTTCTCTCAAGACAACGTTTCAGGTGTCATGTCGCACGTTTTAATCAATAACCTTCCTTTGTTCATCAAGGCGGAAGTTTTCCTCTAATGTCCCGAAAGAAAATCCGGGCAAGCAAATTCGTTAAATGCAATATATGATGTAGTATGTGAAACGTATTCCGCAGCGACGCCTCATAGCTGCGTGATTTAAAATTCAGAACATTTTCTCCTCAAAGGAAGCGCCACTATGTTTCTCTCAAGACAACCTTTCAGGTGTCATGTCGCACGTCTTAATCAATAACCTTCCTTTGTTCATCAAGGCGGAAGTTTTCCTCTAATATCATTAAAGAAAATCCGGGCAAGCAAATTCGGTAAATGCAATGGATCATGTAGCATGTGAAACGTATTCCATAGCGACGCCTCTTAGCTGCGTGATTCCAAATTCTGAACATTTTCTCTTCTAAGAAAGCGAAACTGCGTTTCTCTCAAGACAACCTTTCAGGTGTCATGTCGCACGTCTTAATCAATAACCTTCCTTTGTCCATCAAGGCGGAAGTTTTCCTCTAATATCATTAAGGAAAATCCGGACCAACCAATTCGTTAAAGGCAATATAACATGTAGTATGTGAAACGTATTCCACAGCGACGCCTCATAGCTGCGTGATTCAAAATTCTGAACAATTTATCTTTAAAAGAAGCGCCACTGCGTTTCTCTCAAGGCATCCTTTCAGGTGTCATGTTGCACGTCTTAATCAATAACCTTCCTTTGTTCATCAGGGCGGACGTTTTCCTCTAATATCGCGAAACAAAATCAGGGCCAGCAAATGGGTAAATGCAATATATCATGTATTATGTGAAACGTATTCCACAGCGACGCCTCATAGCTGCGCGATTTAAAATTCTGAACATTTTCGCTTCAAAGGAAGCGTCCCTGGTTTTTTCTCAAGGCAACGTTTAAGGTGTCATGTAACACGTGTTAATCAATAACCTTCCTATTTTAATCAAGGCGGAAGTTTTCCTCTAATATTGTTAAAGAAAATCCGAGTCAGCAAACTCGTTAGATGCAATATATTATATAGCATGTGTAACGTAGTCCACAGCGACGCCTCATAGCTGCGTGATTTAAAATTCAGAACATTTTCTCTTCAAAGGAAGCCAAAATGCGTTTCTCTCAAGACAACCTTTCAGGTGTCATGTCGCACGTCTTGATCAATAACCTTCCTTTGTTAATCAAGGCGGAAAATTTCCTTTATATCGCGAAAGAAAATCCGGGCGAGCCAATTCGTTAAATGCAATATTTCATGTAGTATGTGAAACGTATTCCACAGCGACACCTCATAGCTGCGTGATTTCAAATTCTGAACATTTTCTCTTCAAAGGAAGCGAAACTGCGTTACTCTCAAGACAACCTTTCAGGTGTCATGTCGCACGTCTTAATCAATAACCTTCCTTTGTTCATCGAGGCGGAAGATTTCCTCTAATTTGCGAAAGAAAATCCAAAAAGCAAATTCGTTAAATGCAATATTTCATGTAGTATGTGAAACGTATTCCACAGCGACGCCTCGTAGCTGCGTGATTTAATATTCAGAACATTTTCTCTTCAAAGGATGCGACACTGCGTTTCTCTCAAGACAACGTTTCAGGTGTCATGTCGCATGTCTTAATCAGTAACCTTCCTTTGTTCATCAAGGCGGATATTTTCCTCTAATATCACTAAAGAAAATCCGGGTCAGCAAACTGATTAGATGCTATATATTATGTAGCATGTGTAACGTAGTCCACAGCGACACCTCATAGCTGCGTGATTTAAAATTCAGAACATTTTAATGCCACTGCGATTCTCGCAAGACAACCTTTCAGGTGTCATGTCGCACGTCTGAATAAATAACCTTCCTTTGTTCATCAAGGTGGAAGTTTTTCTCTAATATCTTTAAAGAAAATCCGGGCCAGCAAATTGGTTAGATGCAATTTATTAGGTAGCATGTGTAACGTATTCCACAGCGACGCCACATAGTTCTGTGATATAAAATTGAGAACATTTTCTCTTCAAATGAAGCGCCACTGCGTTTCTCTCAAGACAACCTTAGAGGTGTCATGTCGCACGTTCTAATCAATAACATTCCTTTGTTCATCAAGGCGGAAATTTTCCTCTAATATCAATAAAAAAAATCCGGGTCTGCAAACTGGTTAGATGCTATATATCATGTAGTATGTGAAACGTATTCCCCAGCGACGCCTCTTAGCTGCGTGATTTAAAATTCAGAACATTTTCTCTTCAAAGGAAGCGAAACTGCGTTTCTCTCAGGACAACCTTTCAGGAGCCATGTCGCACGTCTTATTCAATAACCTTTCTGTGTTCATCAAGGCGGAAGTTTTCCTCTAATATCGCGAAAGAAAATCCAAAAAGCAAATTCGTTAAATGCAATATATCATGCAGTATGTGAAACGTATTCCACAGCGACGCCTCATTGCTGCGTGATTTAAAATTCAGAACATTTTCTCTTCAAAGGAAGTGCCACTGCGTTTCTCTTAAGACAACCTTTCAGGTGTCATATCGCACGTCTTAATCAATAACCTTCTTTTGTTCATCAGGGCGGGCGTTTTCCTCTAATATCGTTAAAGAAACTTGGGGCTGCCAAATTGGTTAAACGCAATGTATTATGTAGTATTTGTAACGTATTGCACAGCGACGCCTCATAGCTGCGTGATTTAAAATTCAGAACATTTTCTCTTCAAAGGAAGCGCCACTGCGATTCTCTTAAGACAACGTTTCAGGTGTCATGTCGCACGTCTTAATCAATAACCTTCCTTTGTTCATCAAGGCGGAAGTTTTCCTCTAATGTCCCGAAAGAAAATCCTGGCAAGCAAATTCGTTAAATGGAATATTTCATGTAGTATGTGAAACGTATTCCACAGCGACGCCTCATAGCTGCGTGATTTAAAATTCAGAACATTTTCTCTTCAAAGGAAGCGCCACTGCGATTCTCTCGAGACAACGTTTCAGGTGTCATGTCGCACGTCTGAATAAATAACCTTCCTTTGTTCATCAAGGTGGAAGTTTCTCTCTAATATCTTTAAAGAAAATCAGGGCCAGCAAATTGGTTAGATGCAATATATTAGATAGTATGAGTAACGTATTCCACAGCGACGCCTCATAGTTCTGTGATTTAAAATTGAGAGCATTTTCTCTTCAAAGAAAGCGCCACTGCATTTCTCTCAAGACAACCTTTCAGGTGTCATGTCGCACGTCTTAATCAGTAACCTTCCTTTGTTCATCAAGGCGGATATTTTCCTCTAATATCACTAAAGAAAATCCGGGTCAGCAAACTGATTAGATGCTATATATTATGTAGCATGTGTAACGTAGTCCACAGCGACACCTCATAGCTGCGTGATTTAAAATTCAGAACATTTTAATGCCACTGCGATTCTCTCAAGACAACGTTTCAGGTGTCATGTCGCACGTCTGAATAAATAACCTTCCTTTGTTCATCAAGGTGGAAGTTTTCCTCTAATATCTTTAAAGAAAATCCGGGCGAGAATATTGGTTAGATGCAATATATTAGGTAGCATGTGTAACGTATTCCACAGCGACGCCTCATAGTTCGGTAATTTAAAATTCAGAACATTTTCACTTCAAAGGAAGCGTCCCTGCTTTTTTCTCAAGACAACCTTTCAGGTGTCATGTCACACTTGTTAATCAATAACCTTCCTATTTTAATCAAGGCGGAAGTTTTCCTCTAATATTGTTAAAGAAAATCCGAGTCAGCAAACTGGTTAGATGCAATATATTATGTAGCATGTGTAACGTAGTCCACAGCGACGCCTCATAGCTGCGTGATTTAAAATTCAGAATATTTTCTCTTCAAATGATGCGAAACTGCGTTTCTCTCAAGACAACCTTTCAGGTGTCATGTCGCACGTCTTAATCAATAACCTTCCTTTGTTAATCAAGGCGGAAAATTTCCTTTATATCGCGAAAGAAAATCCGGGCGAGCCAATTCGTTAAATGCAATATTTCATGTAGTATGTGAAACGTATTCCACAGCGACACCTCATAGCTGCGTGATTTAACATTCTGAACATTTTCTCTTCAAAGGAAGCGAAACTGCGTTACTCTCAAGACAACCTTTCAGGTGTCATGTCGCACGTCTTAATCAATAACCTTCCTTTGTTCATCAAGGCGGACGTTTTCCTCTAATATCGTTAAAGAAACTTCGGGGCTGCAAATTGGTTAAATCCAATATATCATGTAGTATGTGAAATGTATTCCACAGCGATGCCTCATAGCTGCGTGATTTAAATTCTGAACATTTCCTGTTCAAAGGAAGCGCCATTGCGTTTATCTCAAGACAACCATTCAGGTGTCATGTCGCACGTCTTAATCAATAACCTTCCTTTGTTCATCAAGGCGGAAATTTTCCTCTAATGTTGGAAAGAAAATCCGGGCCAGCCAATTTGTTAAATGCAATATTTCATGTAGTATGTGAAACGAATTCCACAGCGACGCCTCATAGCTGCGTGATTTAAAATTTTGAACATTTTCTCTTCAAAGGATGCGACACTGCGTTTCTCTCAAGACAACCTTTCAGGTGTCATGCCGCACATCTTAATAACCTTCCTCTGTTCATCAAGGCGCACGTTTTCCTCTAATATCGCGATAAAAAATCCGGGCCAGCAAATTGGTTAAATGCAATATATCATGTAGTATGTGAAACGTATTCGACAGCGACGCCGCATAGCTGCGTGATTTAAATTCTGAACATTTCCTCTTCAAAGGAAGCGCCATTGCGTTTATCTCAAGACAACCATTCAGGTGTCATGTCCCACGTCTTAATCAATAACCTTCCTTTGTTCATCAAGGCGGAAGCTTTCCTCTAATGTCCCGAAAGAAAATCCGGGCAAGCAAATTCGTTAAATGCAATATATCATGTAGTAAGTAAAAGGTATTCCACAGCGACGCCTCACAGCAGCGTGATTCAAAATTCTGAACATCTTCTCTTCAAAGGAAGCGAAACTGCGTTTCTCTCAAGATAACCTTTCAGGTGACATGTCGCACGTCTTAATCAATAATCTTCCTTTGTTCATCTAGGCGGAAGTTTTCCTCTAAAGTTGGAAAGAAAATACGGGCCAGCCAATTCGTTAAATGCAATATTTCATGTAGTATGTGAAACGTATTCCACAGCGACGCCTCATAGCTGCGAGATTTATAATTCATAACATTTTCTCTTCAAAGGAAGCGAAACTGCGTTTCTCTCAAGGCAACCTTTCAGGTGTCATGTCGCACGTAGTAATCAATACCATTCCTTTGTTCATCAAGGCGGAAGATTTCCTTTAATATCGCGAAAGAAAATCCGGGCCAGCCAATTGGTTAAATTCAATATATCATGTAGTTTGTGAAACGTATTCCACAGCGACGCCTCATAGCTGCGTGATTTAAATTCTGAACATTTCCTCTTCAAAGGAAGCGCCATTGCGTTTCTCACAAGACAACCGTAGAGGTGTCATGTCGCACGTCTGAATAAATAACCTTCCTTTGTTCATCAAGGTGGAAGTTTTCCTCTAATATCTTTAAAGAAAATCCGGACCAGCAAATTGGTTAGATGCAATATATTAGGCAGCATGTGTAACGTATTGCACAGCGACGCCTCATAGTTCTGTGATTTAAAATTCAGACCATTTTCTCTTCAAAGGAAGCGCCACTGGGTTTCTCTCAAGACAACCGTAGAGGTGTCATGTCGCACGTTCTAATCAATACCCTTCCTTTGTTCATCAAGGCAGAAATTTTCCTCTAATATCACTAAAGAAAATCCGGGTCTGCAAACTGGTTAGATGCAATATATTATGTAGCATGTGTAACGTATTCCCCTGCGACGCCTCATAGTTCTGTGATTTAAAATTCAGAACATTTTCTCTTCAAAGGAAGCGCCACTGCGTTTCTCACAAGACAACCGTAGAGGTGTCATGTCGCACGTTCTAATCAATACCCTTCCTTTGTTCATCAAGGCAGAAATTTTTCTCTAATATCACTAAAGAAAATCCGGGTCTGCAAACTGGTTAGATGCAATATATTATGTAGCATGTGTAACGTATTCCCCTGCGACGCCTGAAATCTGCGTGATTTAAAATTCTGAACATTTTCTCTTCAAAGAAAGCGCCACTGCGTTTCTTACAAGAGAACCTTTGGGGTGTCATGTCGCACGTCTGAAGAAATAACCTTCCTTTGTTCATCAAGGCGGAAGTTTTCCTCTAATATCATTAAAGAAAATCCGGGCCAGCAAATTGGTTAGCTGCAATATATTAGGTAGCATATGTGTAACGTATTCCACAGCGACGCCTCATAGCTGCGTGATTTATAGTTCTGAACATTTTCTCTTCAAAGGAAGCGTAATGGTGTTTCTCTCAAGACAACCTTTCAGGTGTCATGTCGCACGTCTTAATCAGTAACCTTCCTTTGTTCATCAAGGCGGAAATTTTCCTCTAATATCACTAAAGAAAATCCGGGGCAGCAAACTGATTAAATGCTATATATTAGGTAGCATGTGTAACGTAGTCCACAGCGACGCCTTATGGCTGCGCGATTTAAAATTCAGAACATTTTCTCTTCAAAGGAAGCGCACTGCAATTCCCTCAAGACAACCTTTCAGGTGTCATGTCGCACGTCTTAATCAATAACCTTCCTTTGTTCATCAAGGCGGAAGTTTTCCTCTAATATCATTAAAGAAAATCCGGGCCAGCAAATTGGTTAGATGCAATATATTAGGCAGCATGTGTGACGTATTCCACAGCGACGCCTCATGGCTGCGTGTTTTAAAATTCAGAACATTTTCTCTTCAAAGGAAGCGCGCCATTGCCTTTCTCTTAAGAGAACCTTTCAGGTGTCATGTCGCACGTCCTAATCAATAACCTTCCTTTGTTCATCAAGGCGGAAGTTTTCCTCTAATATCGTTAAAGAAAATCCGGGCCAGCAAATTCGTTAAATGCAATATATCATGTAGTATGTGAAACGTATTCCACAGCGACGCCTCATAGCTGCGTGAGTTAAATTCTGAACATTTCCTCTTCAAAGGAAGCGCAATTGCGTTTATCTCAAGACAACCTTTCAGGTGTCATGTCGCACGTCTTAGTCAATAACCTTCCTTTGTTCTTCAAGGCGCACGTTTTTCTATAATATCGTTAATGAAAATCCGGGCCAGCAAATTCGTTAAATGCAATATATCATGTAGTATGTGAAACGTATTCCACAGCGATGCCTCATAGCTGCGTGATTTAAAATTCAGAACATTTTCTCTTCAAAGGATGCGACACTGCGTTTCTCTCAAGAAAAGCTTTCAGGCGTCATGTCGGACGTCTTAAATATTAACCTTCCTTTGTTCATCAAGGCGGAAGTTTTCCTCTAATGTCCCGAAAGAAAATCCGGGCAAGCGAATTCGTTAAATGCAATATTTCATGTAGTATGTGAAACGTATTCCACAGCGACGCCTCGTAGCTGCGTGATTTAAAATTCAGAACATTTTCTCTTCAAAGGATGCCACACTTCGTTTCTCTCAAGACAACGTTTCAGGTGTCATGTCGCACGTCTTAATCAATAACCTTCCTTTGTTCATCAAGGCGGAAGTTTTCCTCTAATGTCCCGAAAGAAATCCGGGCAAGCAAATTCGTTAAATGCAATATATGATGTAGTATGTGAAACGTATTCCGCAGCGACGCCTCATAGCTGCGTGATTTAAAATTCAGAACATTTTCTCCTCAAAGGAAGCGCCACTATGTTTCTCTTAAGACAACCTTTCAGGTGTCATGTCGCACGTCTTAATCAATAACCTTCCTTTTGTTCATCAAGGCGGAAGTTTTCCTCTAATATCTATAAAGAAAATCCGGGCAAGCAAATTCGGTAAATGCAATATACCATGTAGTATGTGAAACGTATTCCACAGCGACGCCTCATAGCTGCGTGTTTCGAAATTGTGAACAATTTCTCTTCAAAGGAAGCGCCACTGCGTTTCTCTCAAGACAACCTTTCAGGTGTCATGCCGCACATCTTAATTAATAACCTTCCTTTGTTCATCAAGGCGGACGTTTTCCTCTAATATCTATAAAGAAAATCAGGGCCAGCAAATGGGTAAATGCAATATATCATGTAGTATGTGAAACGTATTCCACAGCGACGCCTCATAGCTGCGCGATTTAAAATTCTGAACATTTTCGCTTCAAAGGAAGCGTCCCTGCTTTTTTCTCAAGACAACCTTTCAGGTGTCATGTCACACGTGTTAATCAATAACCTTCCTATTTTAATCAAGGCGGAAGTTTTCCTCTAATATCGTTAAAGAAAATCCGGGTCAGCAAACTCATTAGATGCTATATATTATGTAGCATGTGTAACGTAGTCCACAGCGACACCTCATAGCTGCGTGATTTAAAATTCAGAACATTTTAATGCCACTGCGATTCTCTCAAGACAACGTTTCAGGTGTCATGTCGCACGTCTGAATAAATAACCTTCCTTTGTTCATCAAGGTGGAAGTTTCTCTCTAATATCTTTAAAGAAAATCAGGGCCAGCAAATTGGTTAGATGCAATATATTATGTAGCATGTGTAACGCAGTCCACAGCGACGCCTCATTGCTGCGTGATTTAAAATTCAGAACATTTTCTCTTCAAATGATGCGAAACTGCGTTTCTCTCAAGACAACCTTTCAGGTGTCATGTCGCACGTCTTAATCAATAACCTTCTTTGTTAATCAAGGCGGAAAATTTCCTTTATATCGCGAAAGAAAATCCGGGCGAGCCAATTCGTTAAATGCAATATTTCATGTAGTATGTGAAACGTATTCCACAGCGACACCTCATAGCTGCGTGATTTAAAATTCAGAACATTTAATCTTCAAAGGTAGCGAAACTGCGTTTCTCTCAAGATAACCTTTCAGGTGTCATGTCGCACGTCTTAATCAATAACTTTCCTTTCTTCATCAAGGCGGAAGTTTTCCTCTAATATCACTAAAGAAAATCCGGGCCAGCAAATTGGTTAAATGCAATGTATCATGTAGTATGTGAAACGTATTCCACAGCGACGCCTCATAGCTGCGTGATTTAAATTCTGAAGATTTCCTCTTCAAAGGAAGCGCCATTGCGTTTATCTCAAGACTACCATTCAGGTGTCATGTCGCACGTCTTAATCAATAACCTTCCTCTGTTCTTCAAGGCGGACGTTTTTCTCTAATATCGGTAATGAAAATCCGGGCCAGCAAATTCGTTAAATGCAATGTATCATGTAGTATGTGAAACGTATTCCACAGCGACGCCTCATAGCTGCGTGATTCACAATTGTGAACATTTTCTCTTCAAAGGAAGCGCCATTGCGTTTATCTCAAGACAACCATTCAGGTGTCATGTCACACGTCTTAATCAATAACCTTCTTTTGTTCATCAAGGCGGAAATTTTCCTCTAATGTCCCGAAAGAAAATCCGGGCAAGCAAATTCGTTAAATGCAATATATCATGTAGTATGTGAAACGTATTCCACAGTGACGCCTCATAGCTGCGTGATTTAAAATTTTGAACATTTTCTCTTCAAAGGATGCGACACTGCGTTTCTCTCAAGACAACCTTTCAGGTGTCATGCCGCACATCTTAATAACCTTCCTCTGTTCATCAAGGCGGACGTTTTCCTCTAATATCGCGATAAAAATTCCGGGCCAGCAAATTGCTTAAATGCAATATATCATGTAGTATGTGAAACGTATTCCACAGCGACGCCTCATAGCTGCGTGATATAAATTTTGAACATTTCCTCTTCAAAGGAAGCGCCATTTCGTTTATCTCAAGTCAACCATTCAGGTGTCATGTCGCACGCCTTAATCAATAACCTTCCTTTGTTCATCAAGGCGGAAGTTTTCCTCTAATGTTGGAAAGAAAATCCGGGCCAGCCAATTCGTTAAATGCAATATTTCATGTAGTATGTGAAACGAATTCCACAGCGACGCCTCATAGCTGCGTGATTTAAAATTCAGAACATTTTCTCTTCAAAGGAAGCGAAACTGCGTTTCTCTCAAGATAACCTTTCAGGTGTCATATCGCGCGTCTTAATCAATAACATTCCTTTGTTCATCAAGGCGGAAGTTTTCCTCTAATGTCCCGAAAGAAAACCAGGGCAAGCAAATTTGTTCAATGCAATATATCATGTAGTATGTGAAACGTATTCCACAGCGACGCCTCATAGCTGCGTGATTTAAATTCTGAACATTTCCTCTTCAAAGGAAGCGCCATTGCGTTTATCACAAGACAACCATTCAGGTGTCATGTCCCACGTCTTAATCAATAACCTTCCTTTGTTCATCAAGGCGGAAGCTTTCCTCTAATGTTGAAAAGAAAATCCGGGCCAGCCAATTCGTGAAATGCAATATTTCATGTAATATGTGAAACGAATTCCACAGCGACGCCTCATAGCTGCGTGATTTAAACTTCAGAACATTTTCTCTTCAAAGGAAGCGAAAATGCGTTTCTCTCAAGATAACCTTTCAGGTGTCATGTCGCACGTCTTAGTCAATAACCTTCCTTTGTTCTTCAAGGCGCACGTTTTTCTATAATATCGCTAATGAAAATCCGGGCCAGCAAATTCGTTAAATGCAATATATCATGTAGTATGTGAAACGTATTCCACAGCGATGCCTCATAGCTGCGTGATTTAAAATTCAGAACATTTTCTCTTCAAAGGATGCGACACTGCGTTTCTCTCAAGAAAAGCTTTCAGGCGTCATGTCGGACGTCTTAAATATTAACCTTCCTTTGTTCATCAAGGCGGAAGTTTTCCTCTAATGTCCCGAAAGAAAATCCGGGCAAGCGAATTCGTTAAATGCAATATTTCATGTAGTATGTGAAACGTATTCCACAGCGACGCCTCGTAGCTGCGTGATTTAAAATTCAGAACATTTTCTCTTCAAAGGATGCCACACTTCGTTTCTCTCAAGACAACGTTTCAGGTGTCATGTCGCACGTCTTAATCAATAACCTTCCTTTGTTCATCAAGGCGGAAGTTTTCCTCTAATGTCCCGAAAGAAATCCGGGCAAGCAAATTCGTTAAATGCAATATATGATGTAGTATGTGAAACGTATTCCGCAGCGACGCCTCATAGCTGCGTGATTTAAAATTCAGAACATTTTCTCCTCAAAGGAAGCGCCACTATGTTTCTCTTAAGACAACCTTTCAGGTGTCATGTCGCACGTCTTAATCAATAACCTTCCTTTGTTCATCAAGGCGGAAGTTTTCCTCTAATATCTATAAAGAAAATCCGGGCAAGCAAATTCGGTAAATGCAATATACCATGTAGTATGTGAAACGTATTCCACAGCGACGCCTCATAGCTGCGTGTTTCGAAATTGTGAACAATTTCTCTTCAAAGGAAGCGCCACTGCGTTTCTCTCAAGACAACCTTTCAGGTGTCATGCCGCACATCTTAATTAATAACCTTCCTTTGTTCATCAAGGCGGACGTTTTCCTCTAATATCTATAAAGAAAATCAGGGCCAGCAAATGGGTAAATGCAATATATCATGTAGTATGTGAAACGTATTCCACAGCGACGCCTCATAGCTGCGCGATTTAAAATTCTGAACATTTTCGCTTCAAAGGAAGCGTCCCTGCTTTTTTCTCAAGACAACCTTTCAGGTGTCATGTCACACGTGTTAATCAATAACCTTCCTATTTTAATCAAGGCGGAAGTTTTCCTCTAATATCGTTAAAGAAAATCCGGGTCAGCAAACTCATTAGATGCTATATATTATGTAGCATGTGTAACGTAGTCCACAGCGACACCTCATAGCTGCGTGATTTAAAATTCAGAACATTTTAATGCCACTGCGATTCTCTCAAGACAACGTTTCAGGTGTCATGTCGCACGTCTGAATAAATAACCTTCCTTTGTTCATCAAGGTGGAAGTTTCTCTCTAATATCTTTAAAGAAAATCAGGGCCAGCAAATTGGTTAGATGCAATATATTATGTAGCATGTGTAACGCAGTCCACAGCGACGCCTCATTGCTGCGTGATTTAAAATTCAGAACATTTTCTCTTCAAATGATGCGAAACTGCGTTTCTCTCAAGACAACCTTTCAGGTGTCATGTCGCACGTCTTAATCAATAACCTTCTTTGTTAATCAAGGCGGAAAATTTCCTTTATATCGCGAAAGAAAATCCGGGCGAGCCAATTCGTTAAATGCAATATTTCATGTAGTATGTGAAACGTATTCCACAGCGACACCTCATAGCTGCGTGATTTAAAATTCAGAACATTTAATCTTCAAAGGTAGCGAAACTGCGTTTCTCTCAAGATAACCTTTCAGGTGTCATGTCGCACGTCTTAATCAATAACTTTCCTTTCTTCATCAAGGCGGAAGTTTTCCTCTAATATCACTAAAGAAAATCCGGGCCAGCAAATTGGTTAAATGCAATGTATCATGTAGTATGTGAAACGTATTCCACAGCGACGCCTCATAGCTGCGTGATTTAAATTCTGAAGATTTCCTCTTCAAAGGAAGCGCCATTGCGTTTATCTCAAGACTACCATTCAGGTGTCATGTCGCACGTCTTAATCAATAACCTTCCTCTGTTCTTCAAGGCGGACGTTTTTCTCTAATATCGGTAATGAAAATCCGGGCCAGCAAATTCGTTAAATGCAATGTATCATGTAGTATGTGAAACGTATTCCACAGCGACGCCTCATAGCTGCGTGATTCACAATTGTGAACATTTTCTCTTCAAAGGAAGCGCCATTGCGTTTATCTCAAGACAACCATTCAGGTGTCATGTCACACGTCTTAATCAATAACCTTCTTTTGTTCATCAAGGCGGAAATTTTCCTCTAATGTCCCGAAAGAAAATCCGGGCAAGCAAATTCGTTAAATGCAATATATCATGTAGTATGTGAAACGTATTCCACAGTGACGCCTCATAGCTGCGTGATTTAAAATTTTGAACATTTTCTCTTCAAAGGATGCGACACTGCGTTTCTCTCAAGACAACCTTTCAGGTGTCATGCCGCACATCTTAATAACCTTCCTCTGTTCATCAAGGCGGACGTTTTCCTCTAATATCGCGATAAAAATTCCGGGCCAGCAAATTGCTTAAATGCAATATATCATGTAGTATGTGAAACGTATTCCACAGCGACGCCTCATAGCTGCGTGATTTAAATTTTGAACATTTCCTCTTCAAAGGAAGCGCCATTTCGTTTATCTCAAGTCAACCATTCAGGTGTCATGTCGCACGCCTTAATCAATAACCTTCCTTTGTTCATCAAGGCGGAAGTTTTCCTCTAATGTTGGAAAGAAAATCCGGGCCAGCCAATTCGTTAAATGCAATATTTCATGTAGTATGTGAAACGAATTCCACAGCGACGCCTCATAGCTGCGTGATTTAAAATTCAGAACATTTTCTCTTCAAAGGAAGCGAAACTGCGTTTCTCTCAAGATAACCTTTCAGGTGTCATATCGCGCGTCTTAATCAATAACATTCCTTTGTTCATCAAGGCGGAAGTTTTCCTCTAATGTCCCGAAAGAAAACCAGGGCAAGCAAATTTGTTCAATGCAATATATCATGTAGTATGTGAAACGTATTCCACAGCGACGCCTCATAGCTGCGTGATTTAAATTCTGAACATTTCCTCTTCAAAGGAAGCGCCATTGCGTTTATCACAAGACAACCATTCAGGTGTCATGTCCCACGTCTTAATCAATAACCTTCCTTTGTTCATCAAGGCGGAAGCTTTCCTCTAATGTTGAAAAGAAAATCCGGGCCAGCCAATTCGTGAAATGCAATATTTCATGTAATATGTGAAACGAATTCCACAGCGACGCCTCATAGCTGCGTGATTTAAACTTCAGAACATTTTCTCTTCAAAGGAAGCGAAAATGCGTTTCTCTCAAGATAACCTTTCAGGTGTCATGTCGCACGTCTTAATCAATAACCTTCCTTTGTTCATCAAGGCGGACGTTTTCCTCTAATATCGCGAAACAAAATCCGGGCCAGCAAATTGGTTAAATGCAATATATCATGTAGTATGTGAAACGTATTCCACAGCGACGCCTCATAGCTGCGTGATTTAAATTCTGAACATTTCTTCTTCAAAGGAAGCGCCATTGCGTTTATCTCAAGACAACCTTTCAGGTGTCATGTCGCAAGTGTTAATCAATAACCTTCCTTTGTTCCTCAAGGCGGACGTTTTTCTCAAATATCGTGAATGAAAATCCGGGCCAGCAAATTCGTTAAATGCAAGATATCATGTAGTATGTGAAACGTATTCCACAGCGACGCCTCATAGCTGCGTGATTCAAAATTCTGAACATCTTCTCTTCAAAGGATGCGACACTGCGTTTCTCTCAAGACAACCTTTCAGGTGTCATGTCGCACGTCCTAATCAATAACCTTCCTTTGTTCATCAAGGCGGAAGTTTTCCTCTAATGTCCCGAAAGAAAATCCGGGCAAGCAAATTCGTTAAATGCAATAAATCATGTAGTATGTAAAACGTATTCCACAGCGACGCCTCACAGCTGCGTGATTCAAAATTCTGAACATCTTCTCTTCAAAGGAAGCGAAACTGCGTTTCTCTCAAGATAACCTTTCAGGTGACATGTCGCACGTCTTAATCAATAATCTTCCTTTGTTCATCAAGGCGGAAGTTTTCGTCTAATGTCCGGAAAGAAAATCCGGGCAAGCAAATTCGTTAAATGCAATATATCATGTAGTATGTGAAACGGATTCCACAGCGACGCCTCATAGCAGCATGATTTAAAATTCAGAACATTTTCTGTTCAAAGGATGCGACACTGCGTTTCTCTCAAGACAACGTTTCAGGTGTCATGTCGCACGTCCTAATCAATAACCTTCCTTTGTTCATCTAGGCGGAAGTTTTCCTCTAAAGTTGGAAAGAAAATACGGGCCAGCCAATTCGTTAAATGCAATATTTCATGTAGTATGTGAAACGTATTCCACAGCGACGCCTCATAGCTGCGAGATTTATAATTCATAACATTTTCTCTTCAAAGGAAGCGAAACTGCGTTTCTCTCAAGGCAACCTTTCAGGTGTCATGTCGCACGTAGTAATCAATAACATTCCTTTGTTCATCAAGGCGGAAGAGTTCCTTTAATATCGCGAAAGAAAATCCGGGCCAGCCAATTGGTTAAATGCAATATATCATGTAGTTTGTGAAACGTATTCCACAGCGACGCCTCATAGCTGCGTGATTTAAATTCTGAACATTTCCTCTTCAAAGGAAGCGCCATTGCGTTTCTCTCAAGACAACCTTTCAGGTGTAATGTCGCACGTCTTAATCAATAACCTTCCTTTGTTCATCAAGGCGGAAGTTTTCCTCTAATGTCCCGAAAGAAAATCCGGGCAAGCAAATTCCTTAAATGCAATATATCATGTAGTATGTGAAACGTATTCCGCAGCGACGCCTCATAGCTGCGTGATTTAGAATTCAGAACATTTTCTCCTCAAAGAAGCGCCACTACGTTTCTCTCAAGACAACCTTTCAGGTGTCATGTCGCACGTCTGAATAAATAACCTTCCTTTGTTCATCAAGGTGGAAGTTTTCCTCCAATATCTTTAAAGAAAATCCGGACCAGCAAATTGGTTAGATGCAATATATTAGGCAGCATGTGTAACGTATTGCACAGCGACGCCTCATAGTTCTGTGATTTAAAATTCAGAACATTTTCTCTAAAGGAAGTGCCGCTGGGTTTCTCTCAAGACAACCGTAGAGGTGTGATGTCGCACGTTCTAATCAATACCCTTCCTTTGTTCATCAAGGCAGAAATTTTCCTCTAATATCACTAAAGAAAATCAGGGTCTGCAAATTGGTTAGATGCAATATATTTTGTAGCATGTGTAACGTATTCCCCTGCGACACCTCAAATCTGCGTGATTTAAAATTCTGAACATTTTCTCTTCACAGAAAGCGCCACTGCGTTTCTTACAAGAGAACCTTTGGGGTGTCATGTCGCACGTCTGAAGAAATAACCTTCCTTTGTTCATCAAGGCGGAAGTTTTCCTCTAATATCATTAAAGAAAATCCGGGCCAGCAATTTGGTTAGCTGCAATATATTAGGTAGCATATGTGCGACGTATTCCACAGCGACGCCTCATAGCTGCGTGATTTATAATTCTGAACATTTTCTCTTCAAAGGAAGCGTAACTGTGTTTCTCTTAAGACAACCTTTGAGGTGTCATGTCGCACGTCTTAATCAGTAACCTTCCTTTGTTCATCAAGACGGAAATTTTCCTCTAATATCACTAAAGCAAATCTGGGGCAGCAAACTGATTAGATGCTATATATTATGTAGCATGTGTAACGTAGTCCACAGCGACGCCTTATAGCTGCGCGATTTAAAATTCAGAACATTTTCTCTTCAAAGGCAGCGCACTGCGATTCCCTCAAGACAACCTTTCAGGTGTCATGTCGCACGTCCTAATCAATAACCTTCCTTTCTTCATCAAGGCGGAAGTTTTCCTCTAATATCATTAAAGAAAATCCGGGCCAGCAAATTCGTTAAATGCAATATATCATGTAGTATTTGAAACGTATTCCACAGCGACGCCTCATAGCTGCGTGATTTAAATTCTGAACATTTCCTCTTCAAAGGAAGCGCCATTGCGTTTATCTCAAGAGAACCTTTCAGGTGTCATGTCGCACGTCTAAGTCAATAACCTTCCTTTGTTCTTCAAGGCGCACGTTTTTCAGTAATATCGTAATTAAAAAATCCGGGCCAGCAAATTCGTTAAATGCAATATATCATGTAGTATGTTAAACGTATTCCACAGCGACGCCTCATAGCTGCGTGATTCAAAATTCTGAACATCTTCTCTTCAAAGGATGCGACACTGCGTTTCTCTCAAGACAACCTTTCAGGTGTCATGTCGCACGTCTTAATCAATAACCTTCCTTTGTTCATCAAGGCGGAAGTTTTCCTCTAATATCCCGAAAGAAAATCCGGGCAAGGAAATTCGTTAAATGCAATATATCATGCAGTATGTGAAACGTATTCCACAGCGACGCCTCATAGCTGCGTGATTTAACATTTTGAACATTTTCTCTTCAAAGGAAGCGACACTGTGTTTCTCTCAAGACAACCTTTCAGGTGTCATGTCACACGTCCTAATCAATAACCTTCCTTTGTTCATCAAGGCGGAAGATTTCCTCTAATGTCCCGAAAGAAAATCCGGGCAAGCAAATTCCTTAAATGCAATATATCATGTAGTATGTGAAACGTATTGCACAGCGATGCCTCATAGCAGCGTGATTTAAAATTCAGAACATTTTCTCTTCAAAGGATGCGACACTGCGTTTCTCTCAAAACAACCTTTCAGGTGTCATGTCGCACGTCTTAATTAATAACCTTCCTTTGTTCATCAAGGCGGAAGTTTTCCTCTAATGTCCCGAAAGAAAATCCGGGCAAGCAACTTCGTTAAATGCAATATTTCATGTAGTATGTGAAACGTATTCCACAGCGACGCCTCGTAGCTGCGCGATTTAATATTCTGAACATCTTCTCTTCAAAGGAAGCGAAACTGCGTTTCTCTCAAGATAACCTTTCAGGTGACATGTCGCACGTCTTAATCAATAATCTTCCTTTGTTCATCAAGGCGGAAGTTTTCGTCTAATGTCCGGAAAGAAAATCCGGGCAAGCAAATTCGTTAAATGCAATATATCATGTAGTATGTGAAACGGATTCCACAGCGACGCCTCATAGCAGCATGATTTAAAATTCAGAACATTTTCTCTTCAAAGGATGCGACACTGCGTTTCTCTCAAGACAACGTTTCAGGTGTCATGTCGCACGTCCTAATCAATAACCTTCCTTTGTTCATCTAGGCGGAAGTTTTCCTCTAAAGTTGGAAAGAAAATACGGGCCAGCCAATTCGTTAAATGCAATATTTCATGTAGTATGTGAAACGTATTCCACAGCGACGCCTCATAGCTGCGAGATTTATAATTCATAACATTTTCTCTTCAAAGGAAGCGAAACTGCGTTTCTCTCAAGGCAACCTTTCAGGTGTCATGTCGCACGTAGTAATCAATAACATTCCTTTGTTCATCAAGGCGGAAGATTTCCTTTAATATCGCGAAAGAAAATCCGGGCCAGCCAATTGGTTAAATGCAATATATCATGTAGTTTGTGAAACGTATTCCACAGCGACGCCTCATAGCTGCGTGATTTAAATTCTGAACATTTCCTCTTCAAAGGAAGCGCCATTGCGTTTCTCTCAAGACAACCTTTCAGGTGTCATGTCGCACGTCTTAATCAATAACCTTCCTTTGTTCATCAAGGCGGAAGTTTTCCTCTAATGTCCCGAAAGAAAATCCGGGCAAGCAAATTCATTAAATGCAATATGTCATGAAGTATGTGAAACGTATCATGTAGTATGTATCTTAATAACCTTCCTTTGTTCATCAGGGCGGGCGTTTTCCTCTAATATCGTTAAAGAAACTTGGGGCTGCCAAATTGGTTAAACGCAATGTATTATGTAATATTTGTAACGTATTGCACAGCGACGCCTCATAGCTGCGTGATTTAAAATTCAGAACATTTTCTCTTCAAAGGAAGCGCCACTGCGATTCTCTCAAGACAACGTTTCAGGTGTCATGTCGCACGTCTGAATAAATAACCTTCCTTTGTTCATCAAGGTGGAAGTTTTCCTCCAATATCTTTAAAGAAAATCCGGACCAGCAAATTGGTTAGATGCAATATATTAGGCAGCATGTGTAACGTATTGCACAGCGACGCCTCATAGTTCTGTGATTTAAAATTCAGAACATTTTCTCTTCAAAGGAAGTGCCGCTGGGTTTCTCTCAAGACAGCCGTAGAGGTGTGATGTCGCACGTTCTAATCAATACCCTTCCTTTGTTCATCAAGGCAGAAATTTTCCTCTAATATCACCAAAGAAAATCAGGGTCTGCAAACTGGTTAGATGCAATATATTATGTAGCATGTGTAACGTATTCCCCTGCGACGCCTCAAATCTGCGTGATTTAAAATTCTGAACATTTTCTCTTCACAGAAAGCGCCACTGCGTTTCTTACAAGAGAACCTTTGGGGTGTCATGTCGCACGTCTGAAGAAATAACCTTCCTTTGTTCATCAAGGCGGAAGTTTTCCTCTAATATCATTAAAGAAAATCCGGGCCAGCAATTTGGTTAGCTGCAATATATTAGGTAGCATATGTGTGACGTATTCCACAGCGACGCCTCATAGCTGCGTGATTTATAATTCTGAACATTTTCTCTTCAAAGGAAGCGTAACTGTGTTTCTCTTAAGACAACTTTGAGGTGTCATGTCGCACGTCTTAATCAGTAACCTTCCTTTGTTCATCAAGACGGAAATTTTCCTCTAATATCACTAAAGCAAATCTGGGGCAGCAAACTGATTAGATGCTATATATTATGTAGCATGTGTAACGTAGTCCACAGCGACGCCTTATAGCTGCGCGATTTAAAATTCAGAACATTTTCTCTTCAAAGGCAGCGCACTGCGATTCCCTCAAGACAACCTTTCAGGTGTCATGTCGCACGTCCTAATCAATAACCTTCCTTTCTTCATCAAGGCGGAAGTTTTCCTCTAATATCATTAAAGAAAATCCGGGCCAGCAAATTCGTTAAATGCAATATATCATGTAGTATGTGAAACGTATTCCACAGCGACGCCTCATAGCTGCGTGATTTAAATTCTGAACATTTCCTCTTCAAAGGAAGCGCCATTGCGTTTATCTCAAGACAACCTTTCAGGTGTCATGTCGCACGTCTAAGTCAATAACCTTCCTTTGTTCTTCAAGGCGCACGTTTTTCAGTAATATCGTAATTAAAAAATCCGGGCCAGCAAATTCGTTAAATGCAATATATCATGTAGTATGTTAAACGTATTCCACAGCGACGCCTCATAGCTGCGTGATTCAAAATTCTGAACATCTTCTCTTCAAAGGATGCGACACTGCGTTTCTCTCAAGACAACCTTTCAGGTGTCATGTCGCACGTCTTAATCAATAACCTTCCTTTGTTCATCAAGGCGGAAGTTTTCCTCTAATATCCCGAAAGAAAATCCGGGCAAGGAAATTCGTTAAATGCAATATATCATGCAGTATGTGAAACGTATTCCACAGCGACGCCTCATAGCTGCGTGATTTAACATTTTGAACATTTTCTCTTCAAAGGAAGCGACACTGTGTTTCTCTCAAGACAACCTTTCAGGTGTCATGTCACACGTCCTAATCAATAACCTTCCTTTGTTCATCAAGGCGGAAGATTTCCTCTAATGTCCCGAAAGAAAATCCGGGCAAGCAAATTCCTTAAATGCAATATATCATGTAGTATGTGAAACGTATTGCACAGCGATGCCTCATAGCAGCGTGATTTAAAATTCAGAACATTTCCTCTTCAAAGGATGCGACACTGCGTTTCTCTCAAAACAACCTTTCAGGTGTCATGTCGCACGTCTTAATTAATAACCTTCCTTTGTTCATCAAGGCGGAAGTTTTCCTCTAATGTCCCGAAAGAAAATCCGGGCAAGCAAATTCGTTAAATGCAATATATGATGTAGTATGTGAAACGTATTCCGCAGCGACGCCTCATAGCAGCGTGATTTAAAATTCAGAACATTTTCTCCTAAAGGAAGCGCCACTATGTTTCTCTCAAAACAACCTTTCAGGTGTCATGTCGCACGTCTTAATCAAAAACCTTCCTTTGTTCATCAAGGCGGAAGTTTTCCTCTAATATCATTAAAGAAAATCCGGGCAAGCAAATTCGGTAAATGCAATAGATCATGTAGCATGTTAAACGTATTCCAAAGCGACGCCTCTTAGCTGCGTGATTCCAAATTCTGAACATTTTCTTTGCTAAAAAAGCGAAACTGCGTTTCTCTCAAGACAACCTTTCAGGTGTCATGTCGCACGTCTTAATAAATAACCTTCCTTTCTTCATCAAGGCGGAAGTTTTCCTCTAATATCGCGAAAGGAAATCCGGGCCAGCAAATTTGTTAAATGCAATATATCATGTAGTATGTGAAACTTATTCCGCAGCGACGCCTCATAGCTGCGCGATTTAATATTCAGAAAATTTTCTCTTCAAAGGATGCGACACTGCGTTTCTCTCAAGACAACGTTTCAGGTGTCATGTCGCACGTCTTAATCAATAACCTTCCTTTGTTCATCAAGGCGGAAGTTTTCCTCTAATGTCCCGAAAGAAAATCCGGGCAAGCAAATTCGTTAAATGCAATATATGATGTAGTATGTGAAACGTATTCCGCAGCGACGCCTCATAGCTGCGTGATTTAAAATTCAGAACATTTTCTCCTCAAAGGAAGCGTCCCTGCTTTTTTCTCAAGACAGCCTTTCAGGTGTCATGTCACACGTGTTAATCAATAACCTTCCTATTTTAATCAAGGCGGAAGTTTTCCTCTAATATCGTTAATGAAAATCCGAGTCAGCAAACTGGTTAGATGCGATATATTGTGTAGCATGTGTAACGTAGTCCACAGCGACGCCTCAGAGCTGCGTGATTTAAAATTCAGAACATTTGCTCTTCAAAGGAAGCCAAAATGCGTTTCTCTCAAGACAACCTTTCAGGTGTCATGTCGCACTTCTTAATCAATAACCTTGCTTTGTTAATCAAGGCGGAAAATTTCCTTTATATCGCGAAAGAAAATCCGGGCGAGCCAATTCGTTAAATGCAATATTTCATGTAGTATGTGAAACGTATTCCACAGCGACACCTCATAGCTGCGTGATTTAAAATTCTGAACATTTTCTCTTCAAAGGAAGCGAAACTGCGTTACTCTCAAGACAACCTTTCAGGTGTCATGTCGCACGTCTTAATCAATAACCTTCCTTTGTTCATCGAGGCGGAAGATTTCCTCTAATTTGCGAAAGAAAATCCAACAAGCAAATTCTTTAAATGCAATATATCGTGCGGTATGTGAAACGTATTCCACAGCGATTCCTCTTTGCTGCGTGATTTAAAATGGTGAACATTGTCTCTTGAAAGGAAGTGCCACTGCGTTTCTCTCAAGACAACCTTTCAGGTGTCATATCGCACGTCTTAATCAATAACCTTCCTTAGTTCATCAGGGCGGGCGTTTTCCTCTAATATCGTTAAAGTAACTTGGGGCCACCAAATTGGTTAAACGCAATGCATTATGTAGTATGTGTAGCGTATTGCACAGCGACGCCTCATAGCTGCGTGATTTAAAATTCAGAACATTTTCTCTTCAAAGGAAGCGCCACTGCGATTCTCTCAAGACAACGTTTCAGGTGTCATGTCGCACGTCTGAATAAATAACCTTCCTTTGTTCATCAAGGTGGAAGTTTTTCTCTAATATCTTTAAAGAAAATCAGGGCCAGCAAATTGGTTAGATGCAATATATTAGGTAGCATGTGTAACGCATTCCACAGCGACGCCTCATAGTTCTGTGATTTAAAATTGAGAGCATTTTCTCTTCAAAAAAAGCGCCACTGCGTTTCTCTCAAGACAACCTTTCAGGTGTCATGTCGCACGTCTTAATCAGTAACCTTCCTTTGTTCATCAAGGCGGATATTTTCCTCTAATATCATTAAAGAAAATCCGGGTCAGCAAACTGATTAGATGCTATATATTATGTAGCATGTGTAACGTAGTTCACAGCGACACCTCATAGCTGCGTGATTTAAAATTCAGAACATTTTAATGCCACTGCGATTCTCTCAAGACAACGTTTCAGGTGTCATGTCGCACGTCTGAATAAATAACCTTCCTTTGTTCATCAAGGTGGAAGTTTTCCTCTAATATCTTTAAAGAAAATCCGGGCGAGAATATTGGTTAGATGCAATATATTAGGTAGCATGTGTAACGTATTCCACAGCGACGCCTCATAGTTCTGTAATTTAAAATTCAGAACATTTTCGCTTCAAAGGAAGCGTCCCTGCTTTTTTCTCAAGACAACATTTCAGGTGTCATGTCGCACGTGTTAATCAATAACCTTCCTATTTTAATCAAGGCGGAAGCTTTCCTCTAATATCGTTAAAGAAAATCTGAGTCAGCAAACTGGTTAGATGCAATATATTATGTAGCATGTGTAACGTAGTCCACAGCGACGCCTCATAGCTGCGTGATTTAAAATTCAGAACATTTTCTCTTCAAAGGAAGCGAAACTGCGTTTCTCTCAAGACAACCTTTCAGGTGTCATGTCGCACGTCTTAATCAATAACCTTCCTTTGTTAATCAAGGCGGAAAATTTCCTTTAAATCGCGAAAGAAAATCCGGGCGAGCCAATTCGTTAAATGCAATATTTCATGTAGTATGTGAAACGTATTCCACAGCGACACCTCATAGCTGCGTGATTTAAAATTCTGAACATTTTCTCTTCAAAGGAAGCGAAACAGCGTTACTCTCAAGACAACCTTTCAGGTGTCATGTCGCACGTCTTAATCAATAACCTTCCTTTGTTCATCGAGGCGGAAGTTTTCCTCTAATTTGCGAAAGAAAATCCAAAAAGCAAATTCGTTAAATGCAATATATCATGCGGTATGTGAAACGTATTCCACAGCGACGCCTCATTGCTGCGTGATTTAAAATGGTGAACATTGTCTCTTGAAAGGAAATGCCACTGCGTTTCTCTCAAGACAACCTTTCAGGTGTCATATCCCACGTCTTAATCAATAACCTTCCTTTGTTCATCAGGGCGGGCGTTTTCCTCTAATATCGTTAAAGTAACTTGGGGCCACCAAATTGGTTAGATGCAATACATTAGGTAGCATGTGTAACGTATTCCACAGCGACGCCTCATAGTTCTGTAATTTAAAATTCAGAACATTTTCTCTTCAAAGGAAGCGCCACTGCGTTTCTCTCAAGACAACCTTAGAGGTGTCATGTCGCACGTTCTAATCAATAACCTTCCTTTGTTCATCAAAGCGGAAGTTTTCCTCTAATATCACTAAAGAAAATCCGGGCCAGCAAATTGGTTTAATGCAATATATCATGTAGTATGTGAAACGTATTCCACAGCGACGCCTCATAGCTGCGTGATTTAAATTCTGAACATTTCCTCTTCAAAGGAAGCGCCATTGCGTTTATCTCAAGACAACCATTCAGGTGTCATGTCGCACGTCTTAATCAATAACCTTCCTTTGTTCTTCAAGGCGGACGTTTTTCTCTAATATCGTGAATGAAAATCCGGGCCAGCAAATTCGTTAAATGCAATATATCATGTAGTATGGGAAACGTATTCCACAGCGACGTCTCATAGCTGCGTGATTCAAAATTGGGAACATTTTCTCTTCAAAGGATGCGGCACTGCGTTTCTCTCAAGATAACCTTTCAGGGTGTCATGTCGCACGTCTTAATCAATAACCTTCCTTTCTTCTTCAAGGCGGACGTTTTCCTCTAATATCGCGAAAAAAAATCTGGGCCAGCAAATTGGTTAAATGCAGTATCTCATGTAGTATGTGAAACGTATTCCACAGCGACGCCTCATAGCTGCGTGATTTAAATTCTGAACATTTCCTGTTCAAAGGAAGCGCCATTGCGTTTATCTCAAGACAACCATTCAGGTGTCATGTCGCACGTCTTAATCAATGACCTTCCTTTGTTCTTCAAGGCGGAAGTTTTCCTCTAATGTTGGAAAGAAAATCCGGGCCAGCCAATTCGTTAAATGCAATATTTCATGTAGTATGTGAAACGAATTCCACAGCGACGCCTCATAGCTGCGTGATTTAAAATTCAGAACATTTTCTCTTCAAAGGAAGCGAAACTGCGTTACTCTCAAGACAACCTTTCAGGTGTCATGTCGCACGTCTTAATCAATAACCTTCCTTTGTTCATCGAGGCGGAAGTTTTCCTCTAATTTCCGAAAGAAAATCCAAAAAGCAAATTCGTAAAATGCAATATATCATGCGGTATGTGAAACGTATTCCACAGCAACGCCTCATTGCTGCGTGATTTAAAATGGTGAACATTGTCTCTTGAAAGGAAGTGCCACTGCGTTTCTCTCAAGACAACCTTTCAGGTGTCATATCCCACGTCTTAATCAATAACCTTCCTTTGTTCATCAGGGCGGGCGTTTTCCTCTAATATCGTTAAAGTAACTTGGGGCCACCCAATTGGTTAGATGCAATATATTAGGTAGCATGTGTAACGTATTCCACAGCGACGCCTCATAGATCTGTAATTTAAAATTCAGAACATTTTCTCTTCAAAGGAAGCGCCACTGCGTTTCTCTCAAGACAACCTTAGAGGTGTCATGTAGCGCGTTCTAATCAATAACCTTCCTTTGTTCATCAAAGCGGAAGTTTTCCTCTAATATCACTAAAGAAAATCCGGGCCAGCAGATTGGTTTAATGCAATATATCATGTAGTATGTGAAACGTATTCCACAGCGACGCCTCATAGCTGCGTGATTTAAATTCTGAACATTTCCTCTTCAAAGGAAGCGCCATTGCGTCTATCTCAAGACAACCATTCAGGTGTCATGTCGCACGTCTTAATCAATAACCTTCCTTTGTTCTTCAAGGCGGACGTTTTTCTCTAATATCGTGAATGAAAATCCGGGCCAGCAAATTCGTTAAATGCAATATATCATGTAGTATGGGAAACGTATTCCACAGCGACGTCTCATAGCTGCGTGATTCAAAATTGGGAACATTTTCTCTTCAAAGGATGCGGCACTGCGTTTCTCTCAAGATAACCTTTCAGGGTGTCATGTCGCACGTCTTAATCAATAACCTTCCTTTCTTCTTCAAGGCGGACGTTTTCCTCTAATATCGCGAAAAAAAATCTGGGCCAGCAAATTGGTTAAATGCAGTATCTCATGTAGTATGTGAAACGTATTCCACAGCGACGCCTCATAGCTGCGTGATTTAAATTCTGAACATTTCCTGTTCAAAGGAAGCGCCATTGCGTTTATCTCAAGACAACCATTCAGGTGTCATGTCGCACGTCTTAATCAATGACCTTCCTTTGTTCTTCAAGGCGGAAGTTTTCCTCTAATGTTGGAAAGAAAATCCGGGCCAGCCAATTCGTTAAATGCAATATTTCATGTAGTATGTGAAACGAATTCCACAGCGACGCCTCATAGCTGCTTTATTTAAAATTCAGAACATTTTCTCTTCAAAGAAAGCGAAACTGCGTTTCTCTCAAGATAACCTTTCAGGTGTCATGTCGCACGTCTTAATCAATAACTTTCCTTTGTTCACCAAGGCGGAATTTTTCCTCTAATGTCCCGAAAGAAAATCCGGGCAAGCAAATTCGTTAAATGCAATATATCATGTAATATGTGAAACGTATTCCACAGCGACACCTCATAGCTGCGTGATTTAAAATTCTGAACATTTTCTCTTCAAAGGAAGCGAAACTGCGTTACTCTCAAGACAACCTTTCAGGTGTCATGTCGCACGTCTTAATCAATAACCTTCCTTTGTTCATCGAGGCGGAAGTTTTCCTCTAATTTGCGAAAGAAAATCCAAAAAGCAAATTCGTTAAATGCAATATATCATGCGGTATGTGAAACGTATTCCACAGCGACGCCTCATTGCTGCGTGATTTAAAATGGTGAACATTGTCTCTTGAAAGGAAGTGCCACTGCGTTTCTCTCAAGACAACCTTTCAGGTGTCATATCCCACGTCTTAATCAATAACCTTCCTTTGTTCATCAGGGCGGGCGTTTTCCTCTAATATTGTTAAAGTAACTTGGGGCCACCAAATTGGTTAGATGCAATATATTAGGTAGCATGTGTAACGTATTCCACAGCGACGCCTCATATTTCTGTAATTTAAAATTCAGAACATTTTCTCTTCAAAGGAAGCGCCACTGCGTTTCTCTCAAGACAACCTTAGAGGTGTCATGTCGCACGTTCTAATCAATAACCTTCCTTTGTTCATCAAAGCGGAAATTTTCCTCTAATATCACTAAAGAAAATCCGGGCCAGCAAATTGATTTAATGCAATATATCATGTAGTATGTGAAACGTATTCCACAGCGACGCCTCATAGCTGCGTGATTTAAATTCTGAACATTTCCTCTTCAAAGGAAGCGCCATTGCGTTTATCTCAAGACAACCATTCAGGTGTCATGTCGCACGTCTTAATCAATAACCTTCCTTTGTTCTTCAAGGCGGACGTCTTTCTCTAATATCGTGAATGAAAATCCGGGCCAGCAAATTCGTTAAATGCAATATATCATGTAGTATGTGAAACGTATTCCACAGCGACGTCTCATAGCTGCGTGATTCAAAATTGGGAACATTTTCTCTTCAAAGGATGCGACACTGCGTTTCTCTCAAGATAACCTTTCAGGTGTCATGTCGCACGTCTTAATCAATAACCTTCCTTTCTTCTTCAAGGCGGACGTTTTCCTCTAATATCGCGAAAAAAAATCTGGGCCAACAAATTGGTTAAATGCAGTATATCATGTAGTATGTGAAACGTATTCCACAGCGACGCCTCATAGCTGCGTGATTTAAATTCTGAACATTTCCTGTTCAAAGGAAGCGCCATTGCGTTTATCTCAAGACAACCATTCAGGTGTCATGTCGCACGTCTTAATCAATGACCTTCCTTTGTTCTTCAAGGCGCAAGTTTTCCTCTAATGTTGGAAAGAAAATCCGGGCCAGCCAATTCGTTAAATGCAATATTTCATGTAGTATGTGAAACGAATTCCACAGCGACGCCTCATAGCTGCGTGATTTAAAATTCAGAACATTTTCTCTTCAAAGAAAGCGAAACTGCGTTTCTCTCAAGATAACCTTTCAGGTGTCATGTCGCCGTCTTAATCAATAACTTTCCTTTGTTCACCAAGGCGGAATTTTTCCTCTAATGTCCCGAAAGAAAATCCGGGCAAGCAAATTCGTTAAATGCAATATATCATGTAGTATGTGAAACGTATTCCACAGCGACGCCTCATAGCTGCGTGATTTAAAATTTTGAACATTTTCGCTTCAAAGGATGCGACACTGCGTTTTTCTCAAGACAACCTTTCAGGTGTCATGCCGCACATCTTAATCAATAACCTTCCTTTGTTCATCAAGGCGGACGTTTTCCTTTAATATCGCGAAAAAAAATCCGGGCCAGCAAATTGGTTAGATGCAATATATTACGTAGCATGTGTAACGTATTCCACAGCGACGCCTCATAGTTCTGTGATTTAAAATTGAGAGCATTTTCTCTTCAAAGGAAGCGCCACTGCGTTTCTCTCAAGACAGCCTTTCAGGTGTCATGTCGCACGTCTTAATCAGTAACCTTCATTTGTTCATCAAGGCGGAAATTTTCCTCTAATATCACTAAAGAAAATCCGGGTCAGCAAACTGATTAGATGCTATATATTATGTAGCATGTGTAACGTAGTCCACAGCGACACCTCATAGCTGCGTGATTTAAAATTCAGAACATTTTAATGCCACTGCGATTCTCTCAAGACAACGTTTCAGGTGTCATGTCGCACGTCTGAATAAATAACCTTGCTTTGTTCATCAATGTGGAAGTTTTCCTCTAATATTTTTAAAGAATATCCGGGCCAGCAAATTGGTTAGATGCAATATATTAGGTAGCATGTTAACGTATTCCACAGCGACGCCTCATAGTTCTGTGATTTAAAATTCAGAACATTTTCTCTTCAAAGGAAGCGCCACTGCGTTTCTCTCAAGACAACATTAGAGGTGTCATGTCGCACGTTCTAATCAATAACATTCCTTTGTTCATCAAGGCGGAAATTTTCCTCTAATATCACTAAAGAAAATCCGGGCCAGCAAATTGGTTAAATGCAATATATCATGTAGTATGTGAAACGTATTCCACAGCGACGCCTCATAGCTGCGTGATTTAAAATTCAGAACATCTTCTCCTCAAAGGAAGCGCCACTACGTTTCTCTCAAGACAACCTTTCAGGTGTCATGTCGCGCGTCTTAATCAATAACCTTCCTTTGTTCATCAGGGCGGGCGTTTTCCTCTAATATCGTTAAAGAAACTTGGGGCTGCCAAATTGGTTAAACGCAATGTATTATGTAGTATTTGTAACGTATTGCACAGCGACGCCTCATAGCTGCGTGATTTAAAATTCAGAACATTTTCTCTTCAAAGGAAGCGCCACTGCGATTCTCTTAAGACAACGTTTCAGGTGTCATGTCGCACGTCTGAATAAATAACCTTCCTTTGTTCATCAAGGTGGAAGTTTTCCTCCAATATCTTTAAAGAAAATCCTGGCCAGCAAATTGGTTAGATGCAATATATTATGTAGCATGTGTAACGTATTCCCCTGCGACGCCTCAAATCTGCGTGGTTTAAAATTCTGAACATTTTCTCTTCAAAGGAAGCGTAACTGTGTTTCTCTCAAGACAACCTTTCAGGTGTCATGTCGCACGTCTTAATCAGTAACCTTCCTTTGTTCATCAAGGCGGAAGTTTTCCTCTAATATCATTAAAGAAAATCCGGGCCAGCAAATTGGTTAGATGCAATATATTATGCAGCATGTGTAACGTAGTCCACAGCGACACCTCATAGCTGCGTGATTTAAAATTCAGAACATTTTAATGCCACTGCGATTCTCTCAAGACAACGTTTCAGGTGTCATGTCGCACGTCTGAATAAATAACCTTCCTTTGTTCATCAAGGTGGAAGTTTTCCTCTAATATCTTTAAAGAAAATCCGCGCGAGAATATTGGTTAGATGCAATATATTAGGTAGCATGTGTAACGTATTCCACAGCGACGCCTCATAGTTCTGTAATTTAAAATTCAGAACATTTTCGCTTCAAAGGAAGCGTCCCTGCTTTTTTCTCAAGACAACATTTGAGGTGTCATGTCACACGTGTTAATCAATAACCTTCCTATTTTAATCAAGGCTGAAGTTTTCCTCTAATATCGTTAAAGAAAATCCGAGTCAGCAAACTGGTTAGATGCAATATATTATGTAGCATGTGTAACGTAGTCCACAGCGACGCCTCATAGCTGCGTGATTTAATATTCAGTACATTTTCTCTTCAAATGATGCGAAACTGCGTTTCTCTCAAGCCAACCTTTCAGGTGTCATGTCGCACGTCTTAATCAATAACCTTCCTTTGTTAATCAAGGCGGAAAATTTCCTTTATATCGCGAAAGAAAATCCGGGCGAGCCAATTCGTTAAATGCAATATTTCATGTAGTATGTGAAACGTATTCCACAGCGACACCTCATAGCTGCGTGATTTCAAATTCTGAGCATTTTCTCTTCAAAGGAAGCGAAACTGCGTTACTCTCAAGACAACCTTTCAGGTGTCATGTCGCACGTCTTAATCAATAACCTTCCTTTGTTCATCGAGGCGGAAGATTTCCTCTAATTTGCGAAAGAAAATCCAAAAAGCAAATTCGTTAAATGCAATATATCATGCGGTATGTGAAACGTATTCCACAGCGAAGCCTCATTGCTGCGTGATTTAAAATGGTGAACATTGTCTCTTGAAAAGAAGTGCCACTGCGTTTCTCTCAAGACAACCTTTCAGGTGTCATATCGCACGTCTTAATCAATAACCTTCCTTTGTTCATCAGGGCGGGCGTTTTCCTCTAATATCGTTAAAGTAACTTTTGGCCACCAAATTGGTTAAACACAATGCATTATGTAGTATGTATAACGTATTGCACAGCGACGCCTCATAGCTGCGTGATTTAAAATTCAGAACATTTTCTCTTCAAAGGAAGCGCCACTGCGATTCTCTGGAGACAATGTTTCAGGTGTCATGTCGCACGTCTGAATAAATAACCTTCCTTTGTTCATCAAGGCGGAAGTTTTCCTCTAATGTCCCGAAAGAAAATCCGGGCAAGCAACTTCGTTAAATGCAATATTTCATGTAGTATGTGAAACGTATTCCACAGCGACGCCTCGTAGCTGCGTGATTTAATATTCAGAACATTTTCTCTTCAAAGGATGCGACACTGCGTTTCTCTCAAGACAACGTTTCAGGTGTCATGTCGCACGTCGTAATCAATAACCTTCCTTTGTTCATCAAGGCGGAAGTTTTCCTCTAATGTCCCGAAAGAAAATCCGGGCAAGCAAATTCGTTAAATGCAATATATGATGTAGTATGTGAAACGTATTCCAAAGCGACGCCTCTTAGCTGCGTGATTCCAAATTCTGAACATTTTCTTTGCTAAAAAAGCGAAACTGCGTTTCTCTCAAGACAACCTTTCAGGTGTCATGTCGCACGTCTTAATCAATAACCTTCCTTTCTTCATCAAGGCGTAAGTTTTCCTCTAATATCATTAAAGAAAATCCGGGCCAGCAAATTCGTTAAATGCAATATATCATGTAGTATGTGAAACGTATTCCACAGCGACGCCTCATAGCTGCGTGATTTAAATTCTGAACATTTCCTCTTCAAAGGAAGCGCCATTGCGTTTATCTCAAGACAACCTTTCAGGTGTCATGTCGCACGTCTAAGTCAATAACCTTCCTTTGTTCTTCAAGGCGCACGTTTTTCAGTAATATCGTAATTAAAAAATCCGGGCCAGCAAATTCGTTAAATGCAATATATCATGTAGTATGTTAAACGTATTCCACAGCGACGCCTCATAGCTGCGTGATTCAAAATTCTGAACATCGTCTCTTCATAGGATGCGACACTGCCTTTCTCTCAAGACAACCTTTCAGGTGTCATGTCGCACGTCTTAATCAATAACCTTCCTTTGTTCACCAAGGCGGAAGTTTTCCTCTAATATCCCAAAAGAAAATCCGGGCAAGGAAATTCGTTAAATGCAATATATCATGCAGTATGTGAAACGTATTCCACAGCGACGCCTCATAGCTGCGTGATTTAACATTTTGAACATTTTCTCTTCAAAGGATGCGACACTGTGTTTCTCTCAAGACAACCTTTCAGGTGTCATGTAGCACGTCCTAATCAATAACCTTCCTTTGTTCATCAAGGCGGAAGTTTTCCTCTAATGTCCCGAAAGAAAATCCGGGCAAGCAAATCCCTAAATGCAATATATCATGTAGTATGTGAAACGTATTGCACAGCGATGCCTCATAGCAGCGTGATTCAAAATTCTGAACATCTTCTCTTCAAAGGATGCGACACTGCGTTTCTCTCAAGACAACCTTTCAGGTGTCATGTCGCACGTCTTAATTAATAACCTTCCTTTGTTCATCAAGGCGGAAGTTTTCCTCTAATGTCCCGAAAGAAAATCCGGGCAAGCAACTTCGTTAAATGCAATATTTCATGTAGTATGTGAAACGTATTCCACAGCGACGCCTCGTAGCTGCGTGATTTATTATTCAGAACATTTTCTCTTCAAAGGATGCGACACTGCGTTTCTCTCAAGACAACGTTTCAGGTGTCATGTCGCACGTCTTATTCAATAACCTTCCTTTGTTCATCAAGGCGGAAGTTTTCCTCTAATGTCCCGAAAGAAAATCCGGGCAAGCAAATTCGTTAAATGCAATATATGATGTAGTATGTGAAACGTATTCCGCAGCGACGCCTCATAGCAGCGTGATTTAAAATTCAGAACATTTTCTCCTAAAGGAAGCGCCACTATGTTTCTCTCAAAACAACCTTTCAGGTGTCATGTCGCACGTCTTAATCAAAAACCTTCCTTTGTTCATCAAGGCGGAAGTTTTCCTCTAATATCATTAAAGAAAATCCGGGCAAGCAAATTCGGTAAATGCAATAGATCATGTAGCATGTTAAACGTATTCCAAAGCGACGCCTCTTAGCTGCGTGATTCCAAATTCTGAACATTTTCTTTGCTAAAAAAGCGAAACTGCGTTTCTCTCAAGACAACCTTTCAGGTGTCATGTCGCACGTCTTAATAAATAACCTTCCTTTCTTCATCAAGGCGGAAGTTTTCCTCTAATATCGCGAAAGGAAATCCGGGCCAGCAAATTTGTTAAATGCAATATATCATGTAGTATGTGAAACTTATTCCGCAGCGACGCCTCATAGCTGCGCGATTTAATATTCAGAAAATTTTCACTTCAAAGGATGCGACACTGCGTTTCTCTCAAGACAACGTTTCAGGTGTCATGTCGCACGTCTTAATCAATAACCTTCCTTTGTTCATCAAGGCGGAAGTTTTCCTCTAATGTCCCGAAAGAAAATCCGGGCAAGCAAATTCGTTAAATGCAATATATGATGTAGTATGTGAAACGTATTCCGCAGCGACGCCTCATAGCTGCGTGATTTAAAATTCAGAACATTTTCTCCTCAAAGGAAGCGTCCCTGCTTTTTTCTCAAGACAGCCTTTCAGGTGTCATGTCACACGTGTTAATCAATAACCTTCCTATTTTAATCAAGGCGGAAGTTTTCCTCTAATATCGTTAATGAAAATCCGAGTCAGCAAACTGGTTAGATGCGATATATTGTGTAGCATGTGTAACGTAGTCCACAGCGACGCCTCATAGCTGCGTGATTTAAAATTCAGAACATTTGCTCTTCAAAGGAAGCCAAAATGCGTTTCTCTCAAGACAACCTTTCAGGTGTCATGTCGCACTTCTTAATCAATAACCTTGCTTTGTTAATCAAGGCGGAAAATTTCCTTTATATCGCGAAAGAAAATCCGGGCGAGCCAATTCGTTAAATGCAACATTTCATGTAGTATGTGAAACGTATTCCACAGCGACACCTCATAGCTGCGTGATTTAAAATTCTGAACATTTTCTCTTCAAAGGAAGCGAAACTGCGTTACTCTCAAGACAACCTTTCAGGTGTCATGTCGCACGTCTTAATCAATAACCTTCCTTTGTTCATCGAGGCGGAAGATTTCCTCTAATTTGCGAAAGAAAATCCAACAAGCAAATTCTTTAAATGCAATATATCGTGCGGTATGTGAAACGTATTCCACAGCGATTCCTCTTTGCTGCGTGATTTAAAATGGTGAACATTGTCTCTTGAAAGGAAGTGCCACTGCGTTTCTCTCAAGACAACCTTTCAGGTGTCATATCGCACGTCTTAATCAATAACCTTCCTTAGTTCATCAGGGCGGGCGTTTTCCTCTAATATCGTTAAAGTAACTTGGGGCCACCAAATTGGTTAAACGCAATGCATTATGTAGTATGTGTAGCGTATTGCACAGCGACGCCTCATAGCTGCGTGATTTAAAATTCAGAACATTTTCTCTTCAAAGGAAGTGCCACTGCGATTCTCTCAAGACAACGTTTCAGGTGTCATGTCGCACGTCTGAATAAATAACCTTCCTTTGTTCATCAAGGTGGAAGTTTTTCTCTAATATCTTTAAAGAAAATCAGGGCCAGCAAATTGGTTAGATGCAATATATTAGGTAGCATGTGTAACGCATTCCACAGCGACGCCTCATAGTTCTGTGATTTAAAATTGAGAGCATTTTCTCTTCAAAAAAAGCGCCACTGCGTTTCTCTCAAGACAACCTTTCAGGTGTCATGTCGCACGTCTTAATCAGTAACCTTCCTTTGTTCATCAAGGCGGATATTTTCCTCTAATATCATTAAAGAAAATCCGGGTCAGCAAACTGATTAGATGCTATATATTATGTAGCATGTGTAACGTAGTTAACAGCGACACCTCATAGCTGCGTGATTTAAAATTCAGAACATTTTAATGCCACTGCGATTCTCTCAAGACAACGTTTCAGGTGTCATGTCGCACGTCTGAATAAATAACCTTCCTTTGTTCATCAAGGTGGAAGTTTTCCTCTAATATCTTTAAAGAAAATCCGGGCGAGAATATTGGTTAGATGCAATATATTAGGTAGCATGTGTAACGTATTCCACAGCGACGCCTCATGGTTCTGTAATTTAAAATTCAGAACATTTTCGCTTCAAAGGAAGCGTCCCTGCTTTTTTCTCAAGACAACATTTCAGGTGTCATGTCACACGTGTTAATCAATAACCTTCCTATTTTAATCAAGGCGGAAGCTTTCCTCTAATATCGTTAAAGAAAATCTGAGTCAGCAAACTGGTTAGATGCAATATATTATGTAGCATGTGTAACGTAGTCCACAGCGATGCCTCATAGCTGCGTGATTTAAAATTCAGAACATTTTCTCTTCAAAGGAAGCGAAACTGCGTTTCTCTCAAGACAACCTTTCAGGTGTCATGTCGCACGTCTTAATCAATAACCTTCCTTTGTTAATCAAGGCGGAAAATTTCCTTTAAATCGCGAAAGAAAATCCGGGCGAGCCAATTCGTTAAATGCAATATTTCATGTAGTATGTGAAACGTATTCCACAGCGACACCTCATAGCTGCGTGATTTAAAATTCTGAACATTTTCTCTTCAAAGGAAGCGAAACTGCGTTACTCTCAAGACAACCTTTCAGGTGTCATGTCGCACGTCTTAATCAATAACCTTCCTTTGTTCATCGAGGCGGAAGTTTTCCTCTAATTTGCGAAAGAAAATCCAAAAAGCAAATTCGTTAAATGCAATATATCATGCGGTATGTGAAACGTATTCCACAGCGACGCCTCATTGCTGCGTGATTTAAAATGGTGAACATTGTCTCTTGAAAGGAAATGCCACTGCGTTTCTCTCAAGACAACCTTTCAGGTGTCATATCCCACGTCTTAATCAATAACCTTCCTTTGTTCATCAGGGCGGGCGTTTTCCTCTAATATCGTTAAAGTAACTTGGGGCCACCAAATTGGTTAGATGCAATACATTAGGTAGCATGTGTAACGTATTCCACAGCGACGCCTCATAGTTCTGTAATTTAAAATTCAGAACATTTTCTCTTCAAAGGAAGCGCCACTGCGTTTCTCTCAAGACAACCTTAGAGGTGTCATGTCGCACGTTCTAATCAATAACCTTCCTTTGTTCATCAAAGCGGAAGTTTTCCTCTAATATCACTAAAGAAAATCCGGGCCAGCAAATTGGTTTAATGCAATATATCATGTAGTATGTGAAACGTATTCCACAGCGACGCCTCATAGCTGCGTGATTTAAATTCTGAACATTTCCTCTTCAAAGGAAGCGCCATTGCGTTTATCTCAAGACAACCATTCAGGTGTCATGTCGCACGTCTTAATCAATAACCTTCCTTTGTTCTTCAAGGCGGGCGTTTTTCTCTAATATCGTGAATGAAAATCCGGGCCAGCAAATTCGTTAAATGCAA
This sequence comes from Dermacentor andersoni, assembly GCF_023375885.2. Classification (NCBI taxonomy): domain Eukaryota; kingdom Metazoa; phylum Arthropoda; class Arachnida; order Ixodida; family Ixodidae; genus Dermacentor; species Dermacentor andersoni. The sequence continues at coordinate 16,280,663 of NW_027314752.1, forward strand.
TATATCATGTAGTATGGGAAACGTATTCCACAGCGACGTCTCATAGCTGCGTGATTCAAAATTGGGAACATTTTCTCTTCAAAGGATGCGGCACTGCGTTTCTCTCAAGATAACCTTTCAGGGTGTCATGTCGCACGTCTTAATCAATAACCTTCCTTTCTTCTTCAAGGCGGACGTTTTCCTCTAATATCGCGAAAAAAAATCTGGGCCAGCAAATTGGTTAAATGCAGTATCTCATGTAGTATGTGAAACGTATTCCACAGCGACGCCTCATAGCTGCGTGATTTAAATTCTGAACATTTCCTGTTCAAAGGAAGCGCCATTGCGTTTATCTCAAGACAACCATTCAGGTGTCATGTCGCACGTCTTAATCAATGACCTTCCTTTGTTCTTCAAGGCGGAAGTTTTCCTCTAATGTTGGAAAGAAAATCCGGGCCAGCCAATTCGTTAAATGCAATATTTCATGTAGTATGTGAAACGAATTCCACAGCGACGCCTCATAGCTGCGTGATTTAAAATTCAGAACATTTTCTCTTCAAAGGAAGCGAAACTGCGTTACTCTCAAGACAACCTTTCAGGTGTCATGTCGCACGTCTTAATCAATAACCTTCCTTTGTTCATCGAGGCGGAAGTTTTCCTCTAATTTCCGAAAGAAAATCCAAAAAGCAAATTCGTTAAATGCAATATATCATGCGGTATGTGAAACGTATTCCACAGCAACGCCTCATTGCTGCGTGATTTAAAATGGTGAACATTGTCTCTTGAAAGGAAGTGCCACTGCGTTTCTCTCAAGACAACCTTTCAGGTGTCATATCCCACGTCTTAATCAATAACCTTCCTTTGTTCATCAGGGCGGGCGTTTTCCTCTAATATCGTTAAAGTAACTTGGGGCCACCCAATTGGTTAGATGCAATATATTAGGTAGCATGTGTAACGTATTCCACAGCGACGCCTCATAGTTCTGTAATTTAAAATTCAGAACATTTTCTCTTCAAAGGAAGCGCCACTGCGTTTCTCTCAAGACAACCTTAGAGGTGTCATGTCGCGCGTTCTAATCAATAACCTTCCTTTGTTCATCAAAGCGGAAGTTTTCCTCTAATATCACTAAAGAAAATCCGGGCCAGCAGATTGGTTTAATGCAATATATCATGTAGTATGTGAAACGTATTCCACAGCGACGCCTCATAGCTGCGTGATTTAAATTCTGAACATTTCCTCTTCAAAGGAAGCGCCATTGCGTCTATCTCAAGACAACCATTCAGGTGTCATGTCGCACGTCTTAATCAATAACCTTCCTTTGTTCTTCAAGGCGGACGTTTTTCTCTAATATCGTGAATGAAAATCCGGGCCAGCAAATTCGTTAAATGCAATATATCATGTAGTATGTGAAACGTATTCCACAGCGACGTCTCATAGCTGCGTGATTCAAAATTGGGAACATTTTCTCTTCAAAGGATGCGACACTGCGTTTCTCTCAAGATAACCTTTCAGGTGTCATGTCGCACGTCTTAATCAATAACCTTCCTTTCTTCTTCAAGGCGGACGTTTTCCTCTAATATCGCGAAAAAAAATCTGGGCCAGCAAATTGGTTAAATGCAGTATATCATGTAGTATGTGAAACGTATTCCACAGCGACGCCTCATAGCTGCGTGATTTAAATTCTGAACATTTCCTGTTCAAAGGAAGCGCCATTGCGTTTATCTCAAGACAACCATTCAGGTGTCATGTCGCATGTCTTAATCAATGACCTTCCTTTGTTCTTCAAGGCGGAAGTTTTCCTCTAATGTTGGAAAGAAAATCCGGGCCAGCCAATTCGTTAAATGCAATATTTCATGTAGTATGTGAAACGAATTCCACAGCGACGCCTCATAGCTGCGTGATTTAAAATTCAGAACATTTTCTCTTCAAAGAAAGCGAAACTGCGTTTCTCTCAAGATAACCTTTCAGGTGTCATGTCGCACGTCTTAATCAATAACTTTCCTTTGTTCACCAAGGCGGAATTTTTCCTCTAATGTCCCGAAAGAAAATCCGGGCAAGCAAATTCGTTAAATGCAATATATCATGTAATATGTGAAACGTATTCCACAGCGACACCTCATAGCTGCGTGATTTAAAATTCTGAACATTTTCTCTTCAAAGGAAGCGAAACTGCGTTACTCTCAAGACAACCTTTCAGGTGTCATGTCGCACGTCTTAATCAATAACCTTCCTTTGTTCGTCGAGGCGGAAGTTTTCCTCTAATTTGCGAAAGAAAATACCAAAAAGCAAATTCGTTAAATTCAATATATCATGCGGTATGTGAAACGTATTCCACAGCGACGCCTCATTGCTGCGTGATTTAAAATGGTGAACATTGTCTCTTGAAAGGAAGTGCCACTGCGTTTCTCTCAAGACAACCTTTCACGTGTCATATCCCACGTCTTAATCAATAACCTTCCTTTGTTCATCAGGGCGGGCGTTTTCCTCTAATATTGTTAAAGTAACTTGGGGCCACCAAATTGGTTAGATGCAATATATTAGGTAGCATGTGTAACGTATTCCACAGCGACGCCTCATATTTCTGTAATTTAAAATTCAGAACATTTTCTCTTCAAAGGAAGCGCCACTGCGTTTCTCTCAAGACAACCTTAGAGGTGTCATGTCGCACGTTCTAATCAATAACCTTCCTTTGTTCATCAAAGCGGAAATTTTCCTCTAATATCACTAAAGAAAATCCGGGCCAGCAAATTGATTTAATGCAATATATCATGTAGTATGTGAAACGTATTCCACAGCGACGCCTCATAGCTGCGTGATTTAAATTCTGAACATTTCCTCTTCAAAGGAAGCGCCATTGCGTTTATCTCAAGACAACCATTCAGGTGTCATGTCGCACGTCTTAATCAATAACCTTCCTTTGTTCTTCAAGGCGGACGTCTTTCTCTAATATCGTGAATGAAAATCCGGGCCAGCAAATTCGTTAAATGCAATATATCATGTAGTATGTGAAACGTATTCCACAGCGACGTCTCATAGCTGCGTGATTCAAAATTGGGAACATTTTCTCTTCAAAGGATGCGACACTGCGTTTCTCTCAAGATAACCTTTCAGGTGTCATGTCGCACGTCTTAATCAATAACCTTCCTTTCTTCTTCAAGGCGGACGTTTTCCTCTAATATCGCGAAAAAAAATCTGGGCCAGCAAATTGGTTAAATGCAGTATATCATGTAGTATGTGAAACGTATTCCACAGCGACGCCTCATAGCTGCGTGATTTAAATTCTGAACATTTCCTGTTCAAAGGAAGCGCCATTGCGTTTATCTCAAGACAACCATTCAGGTGTCATGTCGCACGTCTTAATCAATGACCTTCCTTTGTTCTTCAAGGCGCAAGTTTTCCTCTAATGTTGGAAAGAAAATCCGGGCCAGCCAATTCGTTAAATGCAATATTTCATGTAGTATGTGAAACGAATTCCACAGCGACGCCTCATAGCTGCGTGATTTAAAATTCAGAACATTTTCTCTTCAAAGAAAGCGAAACTGCGTTTCTCTCAAGATAACCTTTCAGGTGTCATGTCGCCGTCTTAATCAATAACTTTCCTTTGTTCACCAAGGCGGAATTTTTCCTCTAATGTCCCGAAAGAAAATCCGGGCAAGCAAATTCGTTAAATGCAATATATCATGTAGTATGTGAAACGTATTCCACAGCGACGCCTCATAGCTGCGTGATTTAAAATTTTGAACATTTTCGCTTCAAAGTATGCGACACTGCGTTTCTCTCAAGACAACCTTTCAGGTGTCATGCCGCACATCTTAATCAATAACCTTCCTTTGTTCATCAAGGCGGACGTTTTCCTTTAATATCGCGAAAAAAAATCCGGGCCAGCAAATTGGTTAGATGCAATATATTACGTAGCATGTGTAACGTATTCCACAGCGACGCCTCATAGTTCTGTGATTTAAAATTGAGAGCATTTTCTCTTCAAAGGAAGCGCCACTGCGTTTCTCTCAAGACAGCCTTTCAGGTGTCATGTCGCACGTCTTAATCAGTAACCTTCATTTGTTCATCAAGGCGGAAATTTTCCTCTAATATCACTAAAGAAAATCCGGGTCAGCAAACTGATTAGATGCTATATATTATGTAGCATGTGTAACGTAGTCCACAGCGACACCTCATAGCTGCGTGATTTAAAATTCAGAACATTTTAATGCCACTGCGATTCTCTCAAGACAACGTTTCAGGTGTCATGTCGCACGTCTGAATAAATAACCTTCCTTTGTTCATCAAGGCGGAAGTTTTCCTCTAATATCTTTAAAGAAAATCCGGGCGAGAATATTGGTTAGATGCAATATATTAGGTAGCATGTGTAACGTATTCCACAGCGACGCCTCATAGTTCTGTAATTTAAAATTCAGAACATTTTCACTTCAAAGGAAGCGTCCCTGCTTTTTTCTCAAGACAACCTTTCAGGTGTCATGTCACACGTGTTAATCAATAACCTTCCTATTTTAATCAAGGCGGAAGTTTTCCTCTAATATTGTTAAAGAAAATCCGAGTCAGCAAACTGGTTAGATGCAATATATTATGTAGCATGTGTAACGTAGTCCACAGCGACGCCTCATAGCTGCGTGATTTAAAATTCAGAACATTTTCTCTTCAAATGATGCGAAACTGCGTTTCTCTCAAGACAACCTTTCAGGTGTCATGTCGCACGTCTTAATCAATAACCTTCCTTTGTTAATCAAGGCGGAAAATTTCCTTTATATCGCGAAAGAAAATCCGGGCGAGCCAATTCGGTAAATGCAATATTTCATGTAGTATGTGAAACGTATTCCACAGCGACACCTCATAGCTGCGTGATTTAACATTCTGAACATTTTCTCTTCAAAGGAAGCGAAACTGCGTTACTCTCAAGACAACCTTTCAGGTGTCATGTCGCACGTCTTAATCAATAACCTTCCTTTGTTCATCAAGGCGGACGTTTTCCTCTAATATCGTTAAAGAAACTTCGGGGCTGCAAATTGGTTAAATGCAATATATCATGTAGTATGTGAAATGTATTCCACAGCGATGCCTCATAGCTGCGTGATTTAAATTCTGAACATTTCCTGTTCAAAGGAAGCGCCATTGCGTTTATCTCAAGACAACCATTCAGGTGTCATGTCGCACGTCTTAATCAATAACCTTCCTTTGTTCATCAAGGCGGAAGTTTTCCTCTAATGTTGGAAAGAAAATCCGGGCCAGCCAATTTGTTAAATGCAATATTTCATGTAGTATGTGAAACGAATTCCACAGCGACGCCTCATAGCTGCGTGATTTAAAATTCAGAACATTTAATCTTCAAAGGTAGCGAAACTGCGTTTCTCTCAAGATAACCTTTCAGGTGTCATGTCGCACGTCTTAATCAATAACTTTCCTTTCTTCATCAAGGCGGAAGTTTTCCTCTAATATCACTAAAGAAAATCCGGGCCAGCAAATTGGTTAAATGCAATGTATCATGTAGTACGTGAAACGTATTCCACAGCGACGCCTCATCGCTGCGTGATTTAAATTCTGAAGATTTCCTCTTCAAAGGAAGCGCCATTGCGTTTATCTCAAGACAACCATTCAGGTGTCATGTCGCACGTCTTAATCAATAACCTTCCTCTGTTCTTCAAGGCGGACGTTTTTCTCTAATATCGTTAATGAAAATCCGGGCCAGCAAATTCGTTAAATGCAATGTATCATGTAGTATGTGAAACGTATTCCACAGCGACGTCTCATAGCTGCGTGATTCAAAATTGTGAACATTTTCTCTTCAAAGGAAGCGCCATTGCGTTTATCTCAAGACAACCATTCAGGTGTCATGTCACACGTCTTAATCAATAACCTTCTTTTGTTCATCAAGGCGGAAATTTTCCTCTAATGTCCCGAAAGAAAATCCGGGCAAGCAAATTCGTTAAATGCAATATATCATGTAGTATGTAAAACGTATTCCACAGCGACGCCTCACAGCTGCGTGATTCAAAATTCTGAACATCTTCTCTTCAAAGGAAGCGAAACTGCGTTTCTCTCAAGATAACCTTTCAGGTGACATGTCGCACGTCTTAATCAATAATCTTCCTTTGTTCATCAAGGCGGAAGTTTTCCTCTAATGTCCCGAAAGAAAATCCGGGCAAGCAAATTCGTTAAATGCAATATATCATGTAGTATGTGAAACGGATTCCACAGCGACGCCTCATAGCAGCGTGATTTAAAATTCAGAACATTTTCTCTTCAAAGGATGCGACACTGCGTTTCTCTCAAGACAACGTTTCAGGTGTCATGTCCCACGTCCTAATCAATAACCTTCCTTTGTTCATCTTGGCGGAAGTTTTCCTCTAAAATTGGAAAGAAAATACGGGCCAGCCAATTCGTTAAATGCAATATTTCATGTAGTATGTGAAACGTATTCCACAGTGACGCCTCATAGCTGCGAGATTTAAAATTCATAATATTTTCTCTTCAAAGGAAGCGAAACTGCGTTTCTCTCAAGGCAACCTTTCAGGTGTCATGTCGCACGTAGTAATCAATAACATTCCTTTGTTCATCAAGGCGGAAGATTTCCTTTAATATCGCGAAAGAAAATCCGGGCCAGCCAATTGGTTAAATGCAATATATCATGTAGTTTGTGAAACGTATTCCACAGCGACGCCTCATAGCTGCGTGATTTAAATTCTGAACATTTCCTCTTCAAAGGAAGCGCCATTGCGTTTCTCTCAAGACAACCTTTCAGGTGTCATGTCGCACGTCTTAATCAATAACCTTCCTTTGTTCATCAAGGCGGAAGTTTTCCTCTAATGTCCCGAAAGAAAATCCGGGCAAGCAAATTCATTAAATGCAATATATCATGAAGTATGTGAAACGTATCATGTAATATGTATCTTAATAACCTTCCTTTGTTCATCAGGGCGGGCGTTTTCCTCTAATATCGTTAAAGAAACTTGGGGCTGCCAAATTGGTTAAACGCAATGTATTATGTAGTATTTGTAACGTATTGCACAGCGACGCCTCATAGCTGCGTGATTTAAAATTCAGAACATTTTCTCTTCAAAGGAAGCGCCACTGCGATTCTCTCAAGACAACGTTTCAGGTGTCATGTCGCACGTCTGAATAAATAACCTTCCTTTGTTCATCAAGGTGGAAGTTTTCCTCTAATATCTTTAAAGAAAATCCGGACCAGCAAATTGGTTTTATGCAATATATTAGGCAGCATGTGTAACGTATTGCACAGCGAGGCCTCATAGTTCTGTGATTTAAAATTCAGAACATTTTCTCTTCAAAGGAAGCGCCACTGGGTTTCTCTCAAGACAACCGTAGAGGTGTCATGTCGCACGTTCTAATCAATACCCTTCCTTTGTTCATCAAGGCAGAAATTTTCCTCTAATATCACTAAAGAAAATCCGGGTCTGCAAACTGGTTAGATGCAATATATTAGGTAGCATGTGTAACGTATTCCATAGCCACGCCTCATAGTTCTGTGATTTAAAATTCAGAACATTTTCTCTTCAAAGGAAGCGCCACAGCGTTTCTTTCAAGACAACTTTCAGGTGTCATGTCGCACGTCTTAATCAATAACCTTCCTTTGTTCATCAAGGCGGAAATTTTCCTCTAATATCGTTAAAGAAAATCCGGGTCAGCAAACTGGTTAGATGCAATATATTATGAAGCATGTGTAACGTATTCCACAGCAACGCCTCATAGCTGCGTGATTTAAAATTTAGAACATTTTCTCTTCAAAGGAAGCGCCACTGCGTTTCTCTCAAGTCAACCTTTCAGGTGTCATGTCGCACGTCTTAATCAATAACATTCCTTTCTTCTTCAAGGCGGACGTTTTCCTCTAATATCGCGAAAAAAAATCTGGGCCAGCAAATTGGTTAAATGCAGTATATCATGTAGTATGTGAAACGTATTCCACAGCGACGCCTCATAGCTGCGTGATTTAAATTCTGAACATTTCCTGTTCAAAGGAAGCGCCATTGCGTTTATCTCAAGACAACCATTCAGGTGTCATGTCGCACGTCTTAATCAATGGCCTTCCTTTGTTCTTCAAGGCGGAAGTTTTCCTCTAATGTTGGAAAGAAAATCCGGGCCAGCCAATTCGTTAAATGCAATATTTCATGTTGTATGTGAAACGAATTCCACAGCGACGCCTCATAGCTGCGTGATTTAAAATTCAGAACATTTTCTCTTCAAAGGAAGCGAAACTGCGTTTCTCTCAAGACAACCTTTCAGGTGTCATGTCGCACGTCTTAATTAATAACCTTCCTTTGTTCATCAAGGCGGCAGCTTTCCTCTAATGTCCCGAAAGAAAATCCGGGCAAGCAACTTCGTTAAATGCAATATTTCATGTAGTATGTGAAACGTATTCCACAGCGACGCCTCGTAGCTGCGTGATTTAATATTCAGAACATTTTCTCTTCAAAGGATGCGACACTGCGTTTCTCTCAAGACAACGTTTCAGGTGTCATTTCGCACGTCTTAATCAATAACCTTCCTTTGTTCATCAAGGCGGAAGTTTTCCTCTAATGTCCCGAAAGAAAATCCGGGCAAGGAAATTCGTTAAATGCAATATATGATGTAGTATGTGAAACGTATTCCAAAGCGACGCCTCTTAGCTGCGTGATTCCAAATTCTGAACATTTTCCTTGCTAAAAAAGCGAAACTGCGTTTCTCTCAAGACAACTTTTCAGGTGTCATGTCGCACGTCTTAATCAATAACCTTCCTTTCTTCATCAAGGCGGAAGTTTTCCTCTAATATCGCGAAAGGAAATCCGGGCCAGCAAATTTGTTAAATGCAATATATCATGTAGTATGTGAAACTTATTCCGCAGCGACGCCTCATAGCTGCGCGATTTAAAATTCAGAACATTTTCTCCTCAAAGGAAGCGCCACTACGTTTCTCTCAAGACAACCTTTCAGGTGTCATGTCACATGTCTTAATCAATAACCTTGCTTTGTCCATCAAGGCGGAAGTTTTCCTCTAATATCATAAAGAAAATCCGGACCAGCCAATTCGTGAACTGCAATATTTCATGTATTATTGAAACGTATTCCACAGCGACGGCTCATAGCTGTGTGATTTATTATTCAGAACATTTTCTCCTCAAAGGAAGCGACACTGCGTTTCTCTCAAGACAACGTTTCAGGTGTCATGTCGCACGTCTTAATCAATAACCTTCCTTTGTTCATCAAGGCGGAAGTTTTCCTCTAATGTCCCGAAAGAAAATCCGGGCAAGCAAATTCGTTAAATGCAATATATGATGTAGTATGTGAAACGTATTCCGCAGCGACGCCTCAAAGCTGCGTGATTTAATATTCAGAACATTTTCTCCTCAAAGGAAGCGTCCCTGCTTTTTTCTCAAGACAACCTTTCAGGTGTCATGTCACACGTGTTAATCAATAACCTTCCTATTTTAATCAAGGCGGAAGTTTTCCTCTAATATCGTTAAAGAAAATCCGAGTCAGCAATCTGGTTAGATGCGATATATTATGTAGCATGTGTAACGTAGTCCACAGCGACGCCTCATAGCTGCGTGATTTAAAATTCAGAACATTTGCTCTTCAAAGGAAGCCAAAATGCGTTTCTCTCAAGACAACCTTTCAGGTGTCATGTCGCACGTCTTAATCAATAACCTTCCTTTGTTAATCAAGGCGGAAAATTTCCTTTATATCGCGAAAGAAAATCCGGGCGAGCCAATTCGTTAAATGCAATATTTCATGTAGTATGTGAAACGTATTCCACAGCGACACCTCAAAGCTGCGTGATTTAAAATTCTGAACATTTTCTCTTCAAAGGAAGCGAAACTGCGTTACTCTCAAGACAACCTTTCAGGTGTCATGTCGCACGTCTTAATCAATAACCTTCCTTTGTTCATCGAGGCGGAAGATTTCCTCTAATTTGCGAAAGAAAATCCAACAAGCAAATTCTTTAAATTCAATATATCGTGCGGTATGTGAAACGTATTCCACAGCGATTCCTCATTGCTGCGTGATTTAAAATGGTGAACATTGTCTCTTGAAAGGAAGTGCCACTGCGTTTCTCTGAAGACAACCTTTCAGGTGTCATATCGCACGTCTTAATCAATAACCTTCCTTTGTTCATCAGGGCGGGCGTTTTCCTCTAATATCGTTAAAGTAACTTGGGGCGACCAAATTGGTTAAACGCAATGCATTATGTAGTATGTGTAGCGTATTGCACAGCGACGCCTCATAGCTGCGTGATTTAAAATTCAGAACATTTTCTCTTCAAAGGAAGCGCCACTGCGATTCTCTCAAGACAACGTTTCAGGTGTCATGTCGCACGTCTGAATAAATAACCATCCTTTGTTCATCAAGGTGGAAGTTTTTCTCTAATATCTTTAAAGAAAATCAGGGCCAGCAAATTGGTTAGATGCAATATATTAGGTAGCATGTGTAACGCATTCCAAAGCGACGCCTCATAGTTCTGTGATTTAAAATTGAGAGCATTTTCTCTTCAAAAAAAGCGCCACTGCGTTTCTCTCAAGACAACCTTTCAGGTGTCATGTCGCACGTCTTAATCAGTAACCTTCCTTTGTTCATCAAGGCGGATATTTTCCTCTAATATCACTAAAGAAAATCCGGGTCAGCAAACTGATTAGATGCTATATATTATGTAGCATGTGTAACGTAGTCCACAGCGACACCTCATAGCTGCGTGATTTAAAATTCAGAACATTTTAATGCCACTGCGATTCTCTCAAGACAACGTTTCAGGTGTCATGTCACCCGTCTGAATAAATAACCTTCCTTTGTTCATCAAGGTGGAAGTTTTCCTCTAATATCTTTAAAGAAAATTTGGGCGAGAATATTGGTTAGATGCAATATATTAGGTAGCATGTGTAACGTATTCCACAGCGACGCCTCATAGTTCTGTAATTGAAAATTCAGAACATTTTCGCTTCAAAGGAAGCGTCCCTGCTTTTTTCTCAAGACAACATTTGAGGTGTCATGTGACACGTGTTAATCAATAACCTTCCTATTTTAATCAAGGCTGAAGTTTTCCTCTAATATCGTTAAAGAAAATCCGAGTCAGCAAACTGGTTAGATGCAATATATTATGTAGCATGTGTAACGTAGTCCACAGCGACGCCTCATAGCTGCGTGATTTAAAATTCAGAACATTTTCTCTTCAAAGGAAGCGAAACTGCGTTTCTCTCAAGACAACCTTTCAGGTGTCATGTCGCACGTGTTAATCAATAACCTTCCTTTGTTAATCAAGGCGGAAAATTTCCTTTATATCGCGAAAGAAAATCCGGGCGAGCCAATTCGTTAAATGCAATATTTCATGTAGTATGTGAAACGTATTCCACAGCGACGCCTCATAGCTGTGTGATTTAAAATTCTGAACATTTTCTCTTCAAAGGAAGCGAAACTGCGTTACTCTCAAGACAACCTTTCAGGTGTCATGTCGCACGTCTTAATCAATAACCTTGCTTTGTTCATCGAGGCGGAAGTTTTCCTCTAATTTGCGAAAGAAAATCCAAAAAGCAAATTCGTTAAATGCAATATATCATGCTGTATGTGAAACGTATTCCACAGCGACGCCTCATTGCTGCGTGATTTAAAATGGTGAACATTGTCTCTTGAAAGGAAGTGCCACTGCGTTTCTCTCAAGACAACCTTTCAGGTGTCATATCCCACGTCTTAATCAATAACCTTCCTTTGTTCATCAGGGCGGGCGTTTTCCTCTAATATCGCGATAAAAAATCCGGGACAGCAAATTGGTTAAATGCAATATATCATGTAGTATGTGAAACGTATTCCACAGCGACGCCTCATAGCTGCGTGATTTAAATTCTGAACATTTCCTGTTCAAAGGAAGCGCCATTGCGTTTATCTCAAGACAACCATTCAGGTGTCATGTCGCACGCCTTAATCAATGGCCTTCCTTTGTTCATCAAGGCGGAAGTTTTCCTCTAATGTTGGAAAGAAAATCCGGGCCAGCCAATTCGTTAAATGCAATATTTCATGTAGTATGTGAAACGAATTCCACAGCGACGCCTCATAGCTGCGTGATTTAAAATTCAGAACATTTTCTCTTCAAAGGAAGCGAAACTGCGTTTCTCTCAAGATAACCTTTCATTTGTCATATCGCACGTCTTAATCAACAACCTTCCTTTGTTCATCAAGGCGGAAGTTTTCCTCTAATGTCCCGAACGAAAATCAGGGCAAGCAAAATTCGTTAAATGCAATATATCATGTAGTATGTGAAACGTATTCCACAGCGACGCCTCATAGCTGCGTGATTTAAATTCTGAACATTTCCTCTTCAAAGGAAGCGCCATTGCGTTTATCTCAAGACAACCATTCAGGTGTCATGTCGCACGTCTTAATCAATAACCTTCCTTTGTTCATCAAGGCGGAAGCTTTCCTCTAATGTTGGAAAGAAAATCCGGGCCAGCCAATTCGTTAAATGCAATATTTCATGTAGTATGTGAAACGAATTCCACAGCGACGCCTCATAGCTGCGTGATTTAAACTTCAGAACATTTTCTCTTCAAAGGAAGCGAAACTGCGTTTCTCTCAAGATAACCTTTCAGGTGTCATGTCGCAAGTCTTAATCAATAACCTTCCTTTGTTCATCAAGGCGGACGTTTTCCTCTAATATCGCGAAACAAAATCCGGGCCAGCAAATTGGTTAAATGCAATATATCATGTAGTATGTGAAAGGTATTCCACAGCGACGCCTCATAGCTGCGTGATTTAAATTCTGAACATTTCTTCTTCAAAGGAAGCGCCATTGCGTTTATCTCAAGACAACCTTTCAGGTGTCATGTCGCACGTGTTAATCAATAACCTTCCTTTGTTCCTCAAGGCGGACGTTTTTCTCAAATATCGTTAATGAAAATCCGGGCCAGCAAATTCGTTAAATGCAAGATATCATGTAGTATGTGAAACGTATTCCACAGCGACGCATCATAGCTGCGTGATTCAAAATTCTGAACATCTTCTCTTCAAAGGATGCGACACTGCGTTTCTCTCAAGACAACCTTTCAGGTGTCATGTCGCAAGTCCTAATCAATAACCTTCCTTTGTTCATCAAGGCGGAAGTTTTCCTCTAATGTCCCGAAAGAAAATCCGGGCAAGCAAATTCGTTAAATGCAATATATCATGTTGTATGTAAAACGGATTCCACAGCGACGCCTCATAGCAGCGTGATTTAAAATTCAGAACATTTTCTCTTTAAAGGATGCGACACTGCGTTTCTCTCAAGACAACGTTTCAGGTGTCATGTCGCACGTCCTAATCAATAACCTTCCTTTGTTCATCTAGGCGGAAGTTTTCCTCTAATGTCCCGAAAGAAAATCCGGGCAAGCAAATTCCTTAAATGCAATATATCATGTAGTATGTGAAACGTATTCCGCAGCGACGCCTCATAGCTGCGTGATTTAGAATTCAGAACATTTTCTCCTCAAAGAAGCGCCACTACGTTTCTCTCAAGACAACCTTTCAGGTGTCATGCCGCACGTCCTAATCAATAACCTTCCTTTGATCATCAAGGCGGAAATTTTCCTCTAATGTTGGAAAGAAAATCCGGGCCAGCCAATTCGTTAAATGCAATATTTCATGTAGTATGTGAAACGTATTCCACAGCGACGCCTCATAGCTGCGAGATTTATAATTCAGAACATTTTCTCTTCAAAGGAAGCGAAACTGCGTTTCTCTCAAGACAACCTTTCAGGTGTCATGTCGCACATAGTAATCAATAACATTCCTTTGTTCATCAAGGCGGAAGATTTCCTTTAATATCGCGAAAGAAAATCCGGGCCAGCCAATTGGTTAAATGCAATATATCATGTAGCATGTGAAACGTATTCCACAGCGACGCGTCATAGCTGCGTGATTCTAAATTCTTAACATTTTCTCTTCAAAGGACGCGACACTGCGTTTCTCTCAAGATAACCTTTCAGGTGTCATGTCGCACGTCTTAATTAATCAATAACCTTCCTTTCTTCTTCAAGGCGGACGGTTTCCTCTAATATCGCGAAAAAAAACTGGGCCAGCAAATTGGTTAAATGCAATATATCATGTAGTATGTGAAACGTATTCCACAGCGACGCCTCATAGCTGCGTGATTTAAATTCTGAACATTTCCTGTTCAAAGGAAGCGCCATTGCGTTTATCTCAAGACAACCATTCAGGTGTCATGTCGCACGTCTTAATCAATAACTTTCCTTTGTTCATCAAGGCGGAAGTTTTCCTCTAATGTTGGAAAGAAAATCCGGGCCAGCCAATTCGTTAAATGCAATATTTCATGTAGTATGTGAAACGTATTCCACAGCGACACCTCAAAGCTGCGTGATTTAAAATTCTGAACATTTTCTCTTCAAAGGAAGCGAAACTGCGTTACTCTCAAGACAACCTTTCAGGTGTCATGTCGCACGTCTTAATCAATAACCTTCCTTTGTTCATCGAGGCGGAAGATTTCCTCTAATTTGCGAAAGAAAATCCAACAAGCAAATTCTTTAAATTCAATATATCGTGCGGTATGTGAAACGTATTCCACAGCGATTCCTCATTGCTGCGTGATTTAAAATGGTGAACATTGTCTCTTGAAAGGAAGTGCCACTGCGTTTCTCTGAAGACAACCTTTCAGGTGTCATATCGCACGTCTTAATCAATAACCTTCCTTTGTTCATCAGGGCGGGCGTTTTCCTCTAATATCGTTAAAGTAACTTGGGGCGACCAAATTGGTTAAACGCAATGCATTATGTAGTATGTGTAGCGTATTGCACAGCGACGCCTCATAGCTGCGTGATTTAAAATTCAGAACATTTTCTCTTCAAAGGAAGCGCCACTGCGATTCTCTCAAGACAACGTTTCAGGTGTCATGTCGCACGTCTGAATAAATAACCATCCTTTGTTCATCAAGGTGGAAGTTTTTCTCTAATATCTTTAAAGAAAATCAGGGCCAGCAAATTGGTTAGATGCAATATATTAGGTAGCATGTGTAACGCATTCCAAAGCGACGCCTCATAGTTCTGTGATTTAAAATTGAGAGCATTTTCTCTTCAAAAAAAGCGCCACTGCGTTTCTCTCAAGACAACCTTTCAGGTGTCATGTCGCACGTCTTAATCAGTAACCTTCCTTTGTTCATCAAGGCGGATATTTTCCTCTAATATCACTAAAGAAAATCCGGGTCAGCAAACTGATTAGATGCTATATATTATGTAGCATGTGTAACGTAGTCCACAGCGACACCTCATAGCTGCGTGATTTAAAATTCAGAACATTTTAATGCCACTGCGATTCTCTCAAGACAACGTTTCAGGTGTCATGTCACCCGTCTGAATAAATAACCTTCCTTTGTTCATCAAGGTGGAAGTTTTCCTCTAATATCTTTAAAGAAAATTTGGGCGAGAATATTGGTTAGATGCAATATATTAGGTAGCATGTGTAACGTATTCCACAGCGACGCCTCATAGTTCTGTAATTGAAAATTCAGAACATTTTCGCTTCAAAGGAAGCGTCCCTGCTTTTTTCTCAAGACAACATTTGAGGTGTCATGTGACACGTGTTAATCAATAACCTTCCTATTTTAATCAAGGCTGAAGTTTTCCTCTAATATCGTTAAAGAAAATCCGAGTCAGCAAACTGGTTAGATGCAATATATTATGTAGCATGTGTAACGTAGTCCACAGCGACGCCTCATAGCTGCGTGATTTAAAATTCAGAACATTTTCTCTTCAAAGGAAGCGAAACTGCGTTTCTCTCAAGACAACCTTTCAGGTGTCATGTCGCACGTGTTAATCAATAACCTTCCTTTGTTAATCAAGGCGGAAAATTTCCTTTATATCGCGAAAGAAAATCCGGGCGAGCCAATTCGTTAAATGCAATATTTCATGTAGTATGTGAAACGTATTCCACAGCGACGCCTCATAGCTGTGTGATTTAAAATTCTGAACATTTTCTCTTCAAAGGAAGCGAAACTGCGTTACTCTCAAGACAACCTTTCAGGTGTCATGTCGCACGTCTTAATCAATAACCTTGCTTTGTTCATCGAGGCGGAAGTTTTCCTCTAATTTGCGAAAGAAAATCCAAAAAGCAAATTCGTTAAATGCAATATATCATGCTGTATGTGAAACGTATTCCACAGCGACGCCTCATTGCTGCGTGATTTAAAATGGTGAACATTGTCTCTTGAAAGGAAGTGCCACTGCGTTTCTCTCAAGACAACCTTTCAGGTGTCATATCCCACGTCTTAATCAATAACCTTCCTTTGTTCATCAGGGCGGGCGTTTTCCTCTAATATCGCGATAAAAAATCCGGGACAGCAAATTGGTTAAATGCAATATATCATGTAGTATGTGAAACGTATTCCACAGCGACGCCTCATAGCTGCGTGATTTAAATTCTGAACATTTCCTGTTCAAAGGAAGCGCCATTGCGTTTATCTCAAGACAACCATTCAGGTGTCATGTCGCACGCCTTAATCAATGGCCTTCCTTTGTTCATCAAGGCGGAAGTTTTCCTCTAATGTTGGAAAGAAAATCCGGGCCAGCCAATTCGTTAAATGCAATATTTCATGTAGTATGTGAAACGAATTCCACAGCGACGCCTCATAGCTGCGTGATTTAAAATTCAGAACATTTTCTCTTCAAAGGAAGCGAAACTGCGTTTCTCTCAAGATAACCTTTCATTTGTCATATCGCACGTCTTAATCAACAACCTTCCTTTGTTCATCAAGGCGGAAGTTTTCCTCTAATGTCCCGAACGAAAATCAGGGCAAGCAAAATTCGTTAAATGCAATATATCATGTAGTATGTGAAACGTATTCCACAGCGACGCCTCATAGCTGCGTGATTTAAATTCTGAACATTTCCTCTTCAAAGGAAGCGCCATTGCGTTTATCTCAAGACAACCATTCAGGTGTCATGTCGCACGTCTTAATCAATAACCTTCCTTTGTTCATCAAGGCGGAAGCTTTCCTCTAATGTTGGAAAGAAAATCCGGGCCAGCCAATTCGTTAAATGCAATATTTCATGTAGTATGTGAAACGAATTCCACAGCGACGCCTCATAGCTGCGTGATTTAAACTTCAGAACATTTTCTCTTCAAAGGAAGCGAAACTGCGTTTCTCTCAAGATAACCTTTCAGGTGTCATGTCGCAAGTCTTAATCAATAACCTTCCTTTGTTCATCAAGGCGGACGTTTTCCTCTAATATCGCGAAACAAAATCCGGGCCAGCAAATTGGTTAAATGCAATATATCATGTAGTATGTGAAAGGTATTCCACAGCGACGCCTCATAGCTGCGTGATTTAAATTCTGAACATTTCTTCTTCAAAGGAAGCGCCATTGCGTTTATCTCAAGACAACCTTTCAGGTGTCATGTCGCACGTGTTAATCAATAACCTTCCTTTGTTCCTCAAGGCGGACGTTTTTCTCAAATATCGTTAATGAAAATCCGGGCCAGCAAATTCGTTAAATGCAAGATATCATGTAGTATGTGAAACGTATTCCACAGCGACGCATCATAGCTGCGTGATTCAAAATTCTGAACATCTTCTCTTCAAAGGATGCGACACTGCGTTTCTCTCAAGACAACCTTTCAGGTGTCATGTCGCAAGTCCTAATCAATAACCTTCCTTTGTTCATCAAGGCGGAAGTTTTCCTCTAATGTCCCGAAAGAAAATCCGGGCAAGCAAATTCGTTAAATGCAATATATCATGTTGTATGTAAAACGGATTCCACAGCGACGCCTCATAGCAGCGTGATTTAAAATTCAGAACATTTTCTCTTTAAAGGATGCGACACTGCGTTTCTCTCAAGACAACGTTTCAGGTGTCATGTCGCACGTCCTAATCAATAACCTTCCTTTGTTCATCTAGGCGGAAGTTTTCCTCTAATGTCCCGAAAGAAAATCCGGGCAAGCAAATTCCTTAAATGCAATATATCATGTAGTATGTGAAACGTATTCCGCAGCGACGCCTCATAGCTGCGTGATTTAGAATTCAGAACATTTTCTCCTCAAAGAAGCGCCACTACGTTTCTCTCAAGACAACCTTTCAGGTGTCATGCCGCACGTCCTAATCAATAACCTTCCTTTGATCATCAAGGCGGAAATTTTCCTCTAATGTTGGAAAGAAAATCCGGGCCAGCCAATTCGTTAAATGCAATATTTCATGTAGTATGTGAAACGTATTCCACAGCGACGCCTCATAGCTGCGAGATTTATAATTCAGAACATTTTCTCTTCAAAGGAAGCGAAACTGCGTTTCTCTCAAGACAACCTTTCAGGTGTCATGTCGCACATAGTAATCAATAACATTCCTTTGTTCATCAAGGCGGAAGATTTCCTTTAATATCGCGAAAGAAAATCCGGGCCAGCCAATTGGTTAAATGCAATATATCATGTAGCATGTGAAACGTATTCCACAGCGACGCGTCATAGCTGCGTGATTCTAAATTCTTAACATTTTCTCTTCAAAGGACGCGACACTGCGTTTCTCTCAAGATAACCTTTCAGGTGTCATGTCGCACGTCTTAATTAATCAATAACCTTCCTTTCTTCTTCAAGGCGGACGGTTTCCTCTAATATCGCGAAAAAAAACTGGGCCAGCAAATTGGTTAAATGCAATATATCATGTAGTATGTGAAACGTATTCCACAGCGACGCCTCATAGCTGCGTGATTTAAATTCTGAACATTTCCTGTTCAAAGGAAGCGCCATTGCGTTTATCTCAAGACAACCATTCAGGTGTCATGTCGCACGTCTTAATCAATAACTTTCCTTTGTTCATCAAGGCGGAAGTTTTCCTCTAATGTTGGAAAGAAAATCCGGGCCAGCCAATTCGTTAAATGCAATATTTCATGTAGTATGTGAAACGAATTCCACAGCGACGCCTCATAGCTGCGTGATTTAAAATTCAGAACATTTTCTCTTCAAAGGAAGCGAAACTGCGTTTCTCTCAAGATAACCTTTCAGGTGTCATGTCGCACGTCTTAATCAATAACTTTCCTTTGTTCATCAAGGCGGAATTTTTCCTCTAATGTCCCGAAAGAAAATCCGGGCAAGCAAATTCGTTAAATGCAATATATCATGTAGTATGTGAAACGCATTCCACAGCGACGCCTCATAGCTGCGTGATTAAAAATTTTGAACATTTTCTCTTCAAAGGATGCGACACTGCGTTTCTCTCAACACAACCTTTTAGGTGTCATGCCGCACATCTTAATCAATAACGTTCCTTTGTTCATCAAGGCGGACGTTTTCCTCTAATATCGCGAAAAAAAATCCGGGCCAGCAAATTCGTTAAATGCAATATATCATGTAGTATGTGAAACGTATTCCACAGCGACGCCTCATAGTTCTGTGATTTAAAATTGAGAGCATTTTCTCTTCAAAGGAAGCGCCACTGCGTTTCTCTCAAGACAACCTTTCAGGTGTCATGTCGCACGTCTTAATCAGTAACCTTCCTTTGTTCATCAAAGCGGAAATTTTCCTCTAATATCACTAAAGAAAATCCGGGTCAGCAAACTGATTAGATGCTATATATTATGTAGCATGTGTAACGTAGTCCACAGCGACACCTCATAGCTGCGTGATTTAAAATTCAGAACATTTTAATGCCACTGCGATTCTCTCAAGACAACGTTTCAGGTGTCATGTCGCACGTCTGAATAAATAACCTTGCTTTGTTCATCAATGTGGAAGTTTTCCTCTAATATGTTTAAAGAAAATCCGGGCTAGCAAATTGGTTAGATGCAATATATTAGGTAGCATGTGTAACGTATTCCACAGCGACGCCTCATAGTTCTGTGATTTAAATTCTGAACATTTCCTCTTCAAAGGAAGCGCCATTGCGTTTATCTCAAGACAACCATTCAGGTGTCATGTCGCACGTCTTAATCAATAACCTTCCTTTGTTCTTCAAGGCGGACGTTTTCCTCTAATATCCTTAATGAAAATCCGGGCCAGCAAATTCGTTAAATGCAATGTATCATGTAGTATGTGAAACGTATTCCACAGCGACGCCTCATAGCTGCGTGATTCAAAATTGTGGACATTTTCTCTTCAAAGGAAGCGCCATTGCGTTTATCTCAAGACGACCATTCAGGTGTCATGTCACACGTCTTAATGAATAACCTTCTTTTGTTCATCAAGGCGGAAATTTTCCTCTAATGTCCCGAAAGAAAATCCGGGCAAGCAAATTCGTTAAATGCAATATATCATGTAGTATGTGAAACGTATTCCACAGCGACGCCTCATAGCTGCGTGATTTAAATTTTGAACATTTCCTCTTCAAAGGAAGCGCCATTTCGTTTATCTCAAGCCAACCATTCAGGTGTCATGTCGCACGCCTTAATCAATAACCTTCCTTTGTTCATCAAGGCGGAAGTCTTCCTCTAATGTTGGAAAGAAAATCCGGGCCAGCCAATTCGTTAAATGCAATATTTCATGTAGTATGTGAAACGAATTCCACAGCGACGCCTCATAGCTGCGTGATTTAAGCTTCAGAATATTTTCTCTTCAAAGGAAGCGAAACTGCGTTTCTCTCAAGATAACCTTTGAGGTGTCATGTCGCAAGTCTTAATCAATAACCTTCCTTTGTTCATCAAGGCGGACGTTTTCCTCTAATATCGCGAAACAAAATCCGGGCGAGCAAATTGGTTAAATGCAATATATCATGTAGTATGTGAAACGTATTCCACAGCGACGCCTCATAGCTGCGTGATTTAAATTCTGAACATTTCTTCTTCAAAGGAGGCGCCATTGCGTTTATCTCAAGACAACCTTTCAGGTGTCATGTCGCACGTCTTAATCAATCACCTTCCTTTGTTCATCAAGGCGGAAGTTATCCTATAATATCGTTAAAGAAAATCCGGGCTAGCAAATTCGTTAAATGCAATAGATCATGTAGTATGTGAAACGTATTCCACAGCGACGCGTCATTGCTGCGTGATTTGAAATTCGGAACATTTTCTCGTCAAAGGAAGCGAAACAGCGTTTCTCTCAAGACAACCTTTCAGGTGTCATGTCGCATGTCTTAATCAATAACCTTCCTTTGTTCATCAAGGCGGAAGAATTCCTTTAACATCGCGAAAGAAAATCCGGACCAGCCAATTCGTGAAATGCAATTTTTCATGTATTATTGAAACGTATTCCACAGCGACGCCTCATAGCTGCGTGATTTAAAATTCTGAACATTTTCTCTTCAAGGGAAGCGCCATAGCGTTTCTCTAAGACAACATTTCAGGTGTCATGTCGCACGTCTTAATCAATAACCTTCCTTTGTTCTTCAAGGCGGAAGTTTTCCTCTAATATCTTTAAAGTAAACCCGGGAGAGCAAATTGGTTAGATGCAATATATTAGATAGCATGTGTAACGTATTCCATAGCGACGCCTCATAGTTCTGTGATTTAATAATCTGAACATTTTCTCTTCAAAGGAAGCGAAACAGCGTTTCTCTCAAGACAACCTTTCAGGTGTCATGTCGCATGTCTTAATCAATAACCTTCCTTTGTTCATCAAGGCGGAAGAATTCCTCTAATATCACTAAAGAAAATCCGGGCCAGCAAATTGGTTAAATGCAATATATCATGCAGTATGTGAAACGTATTCCACAGCGACGCCTCATAGCTGCGTGATTTAAATTCTGAAAATTTCCTCTTCAAAGGAAGCGCCATTGCGTTTATATCAAGACAATCATTCAGGTGTCATGTCGCACGTCTTAATCAATAACCTTCCTTTGTTCATCAAGGCGGAAGTTTTCCTCTAATGTTGGAAAGAAAATCCGGGCCAGCCAATTCGTTAAATGCAATATTTCATGTTGTATGTGAAACGTATTCCACAGCGACGCCTCATAGCTGCGTGATTTAAAATTCAGAACATTTTCTTTTCAAAGGAAGCGAAACTGCGTTTCTCTCAAGATAACGTTTCAGGTGTCATATCGCACGTCTTAATCAATAACCTTCCTTTGTTCATCAAGGCGGAAGTTTTCCTCTAATGTCGCGAAAGAAAATCCGGGCCAGCAAATTCGTTATATGCAATATATCATGTAGTATGTGAAACGTATTCCACAGCGACGCCTCATGGCTGCCTGATTTAGAATTTTGAACATTTTCTCTTCAAAGGATGCGACACTGCGTTTCTCTCACGACAACCTTTCAGGTGTCATGCCGCACGTCTTAATCAATAACCTTCCTTTGATCATCAAGGCGGAAGTTTTCCTCTAATGTTGGAAAGAAAATCCGGGCCAGCCAATTCGTTAAATGCAATATTTCATGTAGTATGTGAAACGTATTCCACAGCGACGCCTCATAGCTGCGAGATTTATAATTCAGAACATTTTCTCTTCAAAGGAAGCGAAACTGCGTTTCTCTCAAGACAACCTTTCAGGTGTCATGTCGCACGTAGTAATCAATAACATTCCTTTGTTCATCAAGGCGGAAGATTTCCTTTAATATCGCGAAAGAAAATCCGGGCCAGCCAATTGGTTAAATGCAATATATCATGTAGTATGTGAAACGTATTCCACAGCGACGCCTCATAGCTGCGTGATTTAAATTCTGAACATTTCCTCTTCAAAGGAAGCGCTATTGCGTTTCTCTCAAGACAGCCTTTCAGGTGTCATGTCACATGTCTTAATCAATAACCTTCCTTTGTTCATCAAGGCGGAAGTTTTCCTCTAATAACATTAAAGAAAGTCCGGGCCAGCAAATTCGTTAAATGCGATATATCATGTAGTATGTGAAACGTATTCCACAGCGACGCCTCATAGCTGCGAGATTTATAATTCAGAACATTTTCTCTCCAAAGGAAGCGAAACTGCGTTTCTCTCAAGACAACCTTTCAGGTGTCAAGTCGCACATAGTAATCAATAACATTCCTTTGTTCATCAAGGCGGAAGATTTCCTTTAATATCATTAAAAAAAGTCCGGGCAAGCAAATTCGTTAAATGCAATATATCATGTAGTATGTGAAACGTATTCCACAGCGACGCCTCATAGCTGCGAGATTCAAAATTCTGAACATTTTCTCTTCAAAGGGAGCGAAACTGCGTTTCTCTCAAGAAAACCTTTCAGGTGTCATGTCGCACGTCTTAATCAATCACCTTCCTTTGTTCATCAAGGCGGAAGTTATCCTATAATATCGTTAAAGAAAATCCGGGCTAGCAAATTCGTTAAATGCAATAGATCATGTAGTATGTGAAACGTATTCCACAGCGACGCGTCATTGCTGCGTGATTTGAAATTCGGAACATTTTCTCGTCAAAGGAAGCGAAACAGCGTTTCTCTCAAGACAACCTTTCAGGTGTCATGTCGCACATAGTAATCAATAACATTCCTTTGTTCATCCAGGCGGAAGATTTCCTCTAATGTCCCGAAAGGAAATCCGGGCAAGCAAATTCGTTAAATGCAATATATCATGTAGTATGTGAAACGTATTCCGCAGCGACGCCTCATAGCTGCGTGATTTAGAATTCAGAACATTTTCTCCTCAAAGGAAGCGCCACTACGTTTCTCTCAAGACAACCTTTCAGGTGTCATGCCGCACGTCTTAATCAATAACCTTCCTTTGATCATCAAGGCGGAAGTTTTCCTCTAAAGTTGGAAAGAAAATCCGTGCCAGCCAATTCGTTAAATGCAATATTTGATGTAGTATGTGAAACGTATTCCACAGCGACGCCTCATAGCTGCGAGATTTATAATTCAGAACATTTTCTCTTCAAAGGAAGCGAAACTGCGTTTCTCTCAAGACAACCTTTCAGGTGTCATGTCGCACATAGTAATCAATAACATTCCTTTGTTCATCCAGGCGGAAGATTTCCTTTAATATCGCGAAAGAAAATCCGGGCCAGCCAATTGGTTAAATGCAATACATCATGTAGTATGTGAAACGTATTCCACAGCGACGCCTCAAAGCTGCGTGATTTAAATTCTGAACATTTCCTCTTCAAAGGAAGCGCCATTGCGTTTATCTCAAGACAACCATTCAGGTGTCATGTCGCACGTCTTAATCAATAACCTTCCTTTGTTCTTCAAGGCGGACGTTTTTCTCTAATATCGTTAATGAAAATCCGGGCCAGCAAATTCGTTAAATGCAATGTATCATGTAGTATGTGAAACGTATTCCACAGCGACGCCTCATAGCTGCGTGATTCAAAATTGTGAACATTTTCTCTTCAAAGGAAGCGCCATTGCGTTTATCTCAAGACAACCATTCAGGTGTCATGTCACACGTCTTAATCAATAACCTTCTTTTGTTCATCAAGGCGGAAATTTTCCTCTAATGTCCCGAAAGAAAATCCGGGCAAGCAAATTCGTTAAATGCAATATATCATGTAGTATGTGAAACGTATTCCACAGCGACGCCTCATAGCTGCGTGATTTAAAATTTTGAACATTTTCTCTTCAAAGGATGCGACACTGCGTTTCTCTCAAGACAACCTTTCAGGTGTCATGCCGCACATCTTAATCAATAACCTTCCTTTGTTCATCAAGGCGGACGTTTTCCTCTAATATCGCGATAAATAATCCGGGACAGCAAATTGGTTAAATGCAATATATCATGTAGTATGTGAAACGTATTCCACAGCGACGCCTCATAGCTGCGTGATTTAAATTTTGAACATTTTCTCTTCAAAGGAAGCGCCATTTCGTTTATCTCAAGCCAACCATTCAGGTGTCATGTCGCACGCCTTAATCAATAACCTTCCTTTGTTCATCAAGGCGGAAGTTTTCCTCTAATGTTGGAAAGAAAATCCGGGCCAGCCAATTCGTTAAATGCAATATTTCATGTAGTATGTGAAACGAATTCCACAGCGACGCCTCATAGCTGCGTGATTTAAAATTCAGAACATTTTCTCTTCAAAGGAAGCGAAACTGCGTTTCTCTCAAGATAACCTTTCATTTGTCATATCGCACGTCTTAATGAACAACCTTCCTTTGTTCATCAAGGCGGAAGTTTTCCTCTAATGTCCCGAACGAAAATCAGGGCAAGCAAAATTCGTTAAATGCAATATATCATGTAGTATGTGAAACGTATTCCACAGCGACGCCTCATAGCTGCGTGATTTAAATTCTGAACATTTCCTCTTCAAAGGAAGCGCCATTGCGTTTATCTCAAGACAACCATTCAGGTGTCATGTCGCACGTCTTAATCAATAACCTTCCTTTGTTCATCAAGGCGGACGTTTTTCTCAAATATCGTTAATGAAAATCCGGGCCAGCAAATTCGTTAAATGCAAGATATCATGTAGTATGTGAAACGTATTCCACAGCGACGCATCATAGCTGCGTGATTCAAAATTCTGAACATCTTCTCTTCAAAGGATGCGACACTGCGTTTCTCTCAAGACAACCTTTCAGGTGTCATGTCGCAAGTCCTAATCAATAACCTTCCTTTGTTCATCAAGGCGGAAGTTTTCCTCTAATGTCCCGAAAGAAAATCCGGGCAAGCAAATTCGTTAAATGCAATATATCATGTTGTATGTAAAACGGATTCCACAGCGACGCCTCATAGCAGCGTGATTTAAAATTCAGAACATTTTCTCTTCAAAGGATGCGACACTGCGTTTCTCTCAAGACAACGTTTCAGGTGTCATGTCGCATGTCCTAATCAATAACCTTCCTTTGTTCATCTAGGCGGAAGTTTTCCTCTAATGTCCCGAAAGAAAATCCGGGCAAGCAAATTCGTTAAATGCAATATATCATGTAGTATGTGAAACGTATTCCGCAGCGACGCCTCATAGCTGCGTGATTTAGAATTCAGAACATTTTCTCCTCAAAGGAAGCGCCACTACGTTTCTCTCAAGACAACCTTTCAGGTGTCATGCCGCACGTCCTAATCAATAACCTTTCTTTGATCATCAAGGCGGAAGTTTTCCTCTAATGTTGGAAAGAAAATCCGGGCCAGCCAATTCGTTAAATGCAATATTTCATGTAGTATGTGAAACGTATTCCACAGCGACGCCTCATAGCTGCGAGATTTATAATTCAGAACATTTTCTCTTCAAAGGAAGCGAAACTGCGTTTCTATCAAGACAACCTTTCAGGTGTCATGTCGCACATAGTATTCAATAACATTCCTTTGTTCATCAAGGCGGAAGATTTCCTTTAATATCGCGAAAGAAAATCCGGGCCAGCCAATTGGTTAAATGCAATATATCATGTAGCATGTGAAACGTATTCCACAGCGACGCGTCATAGCTGCGTGATTCTAAATTCTTAACATTTTCTCTTCAAAGGACGCGACACTGCGTTTCTCTCAAGATAACCTTTCAGGTGTCATGTCGCACGTCTTAATCAATAACCTTCCTTTCTTCTTCAAGGCGGACGGTTTCCTCTAATATCGCGAAAAAAAATCTGGGCCAGCAAATTGGTTAAATGCAATATATCATGTAGTATGTGAAACGTATTCCACAGCGACGCCTCATAGCTGCGTGATTTAAATTCTGAACATTTCCTGTTCAAAGGAAGCGCCATTGCGTTTATCTCAAGACAACCATTCAGGTGTCATGTCGCACGTCTTAATCAATAACTTTCCTTTGTTCATCAAGGCGGAAGTTTTCCTCTGATGTTGGAAAGAAAATCCGGGCCAGCCAATTCGTTAAATGCAATATTTCATGTAGTATGTGAAACGAATTCCACAGCGACGCCTCATAGCTGCGTGATTTAAAATTCAGAACATTTTCTCTTCAAAGGAAGCGAAACTGCGTTTCTCTCAAGATAACCTTTCAGGTGTCATGTCGCACGTCTTAATCAATAACTTTCCTTTGTTCATCAAGGCGGAATTTTTCCTGTAATGTCCCGAAAGAAAATCCGGGCAAGCAAATTCGTTAAATGCAATATATCATGTAGTATGTGAAACGCATTCCACAGCGACTCCTCATAGCTGCGTGATTTAAAATTTTGAACATTTTCTCTTCAAAGGATGCGACACTGCGTTTCTCTCAAGACAACCTTTCAGGTGTCATGCCGCACATCTTAATCAATAACGTTCCTTTGTTCATCAAGGCGGACGTTTTCCTCTAATATCGCGAAAAAAAATCCGGGCCAGCAAATTCGTTAAATGCAATATATCATGTAGTATGTGAAACGTATTCCACAGCGACGCCTCATAGTTCTGTGATTTAAAATTGAGAGCATTTTCTCTTCAAAGGAAGCGCCACTGCGTTTCTCTCAAGACAACCTTTCAGGTGTCATGTCGCACGTCTTAATCAGTAACCTTCCTTTGTTCATCAAAGCGGAAATTTTCCTCTAATATCACTAAAGAAAATCCGGGTCAGCAAACTGATTAGATGCTATATATTATGTAGCATGTGTAACGTAGTCCACAGCGACACCTCATAGCTGCGTGATTTAAAATTCAGAACATTTTAATGCCACTGCGATTCTCTCAAGACAACGTTTCAGGTGTCATGTCGCACGTCTGAATAAATAACCTTGCTTTGTTCATCAATGTGGAAGTTTTCCTCTAATATGTTTAAAGAAAATCCGGGCCAGCAAATTGGTTAGATGCAATGTATTAGGTAGCATGTGTAACGTATTCCACAGCGACGCCTCATAGTTCTGTGATTTAAATTCTGAACATTTCCTCTTCAAAGGATGCGACACTGCGTTTCTCTCAAGACAACGTTTCAGGTGTCATGTCGCACGTCCTAATCAATAACCTTCCTTTGTTCATCAAGGCGGAAGTTTTCCTCTAATGTCCCGAAAGGAAATCCGGGCAAGCAAATTCGTTAAATGCAATATATCATGTAGTATGTGAAACGTATTCCGCAGCGACGCCTCATAGCTGCGTGATTTAGAATTCAGAACATTTTCTCCTCAAAGGAAGCGCCACTACGTTTCTCTCAAGACAACCTTTCAGGTGTCATGCCGCACGTCTTAATCAATAACCTTCCTTTGATCATCAAGGCGGAAGTTTTCCTCTAAAGTTGGAAAGAAAATCCGTGCCAGCCAATTCGTTAAATGCAATATTTGATGTAGTATGTGAAACGTATTCCACAGCGACGCCTCATAGCTGCGAGATTTATAATTCAGAACATTTTCTCTTCAAAGGAAGCGAAACTGCGTTTCTCTCAAGATAACCTTTGAGGTGTCATGTCGCAAGTCTTAATCAATAACCTTCCTTTGTTCATCAAGACGGACGTTTTCCTCTAATATCGCGAAACAAAATCCGGGCCAGCAAATTGGTTAAATGCAATATATCATGTAGTATGTGAAACGTATTCCACAGCGACGCCTCATAGCTGCGTGATTTAAATTCTGAACATTTCTTCTTCAAAGGAGGCGCCATTGCGTTTATCTCAAGACAACCTTTCAGGTGTCATGTCGCACGTGTTGATCAATAACCTTCCTTTGTTCCTCAAGGCGGACGTTTTTCTCAAATATCGTTAATGAAAATCCGGGCCAGCAAATTCGTTAAATGCAAGATATCATGTAGTATGTGAAACGTATTCCACAGCGACGCCTCATAGCTGCGTGATTCAAAATTCTGAGCATCTTCTCTTCAAAGGATGCGACACTGCGTTTCTCTCAAGACAACCTTTCAGGTGTCATGTCGCACGTCCTAATCAATAACCTTCCTTTGTTCATCAAGGCGGAAGTTTTCCTCTAATGTCCCGAAAGAAAATCCGGGCAAGCAAATTCGTTAACTGCAATATATCATGTAGTATGTGAAACGGATTCCATAGCGACGCCTCATAGCAGCGTGATTTAATATTCAGAACATTTTCTCTTCAAAGGATGCGACACTGCGTTTCTCTCAAGACAACGTTTCAGGTGTCATGTCGCACGTCCTAATCAATAACCTTCCTTTGTTCATCAAGGCGGAAGTTTTCCTCTAATATCATTAAAGAAAGTCCGGGCCAGCAAATTCGTTAAATGCAATATATCATGTAGTATGTGAAACGTATTCCACAGCGACGTCTCATAGCTGCGAGATTCAAAATTCTGAACATTTTCTCTTCAAAGGGAGCGAAACTGCGTTTCTCTCAAGACAACCTTTCAGGTGTCCTGTCGCACGTCTTAATCAATAACTTTCCTTTGTTCATCAAGGCGGAAGTTTTCCTCTAATGTCCCGAAAGAAAATCCGGGCAAGCAAATTCGTTAAATGCAATATATCATGTAGTATGTGAAACGGATTCCACAGCGACGCCTCATAGCAGCGTGATTTAAAATTCAGAACATTTTCTCTTCAAAGGATGCGACACTGCGTTTCTCTCAAGACAACGTTTCAGGTGTCATGTCGCACGTCCTAATCAATAACCTTCGTTTGTTCATCAAGGCGGAAGTTTTCCTCTAATTTCCCGAAAGAAAATCCGGGCAAGCAAATTCGTTTAATGCAACATATCATGTAGTATGTGAAACATATTCCGCAGCGACGCCTCATAGCTGCATGATTTAGAATTCAGAACATTTTCTCCTCAAAGGAAGCGCCACTACGTTTCTCTCAAGACAACCTTTCAGGTGTCATGCCGCACGTCTTAATCAATAACCTTCCTTTGATCATCAAGGCGGAAGTTTTCCTCTAATGTTGGAAAGAAAATCCGGGCCAGCCAATTCGTTAAATGCAATATTTCATGTAGTATGTGAAACGTATTCCACAGCGACGCCTCATAGCTGCGAGATTTATAATTCAGAACATTTTCTCTTCAAAGGAAGCGAAACTGCGTTTCTCTCAAGACAACCTTTCAGGTGTCATGTCCCACATAGTAATCAATAACATTCCTTTGTTCATCAAGGCAGAAGATTTCCTTTAATATCATTAAAGAAAGTCCGGGCAAGCAAATTCGTTAATTGCAATATATCATGTAGTATGTGAAACGTATTCCACAGCGACGCCTCATAGCTGCGAGATTCAAAATTCTGAACATTTTCTCTTCAAAGGGAGCGAAACTGCGTTTCTCTCAAGAAAACCTTTCAGGTGTCATGTCGCACGTCTTAATCAATCACCTTCCTTTGTTCATCAAGGCGGAAGTTATCCTATAATATCGTTAAAGAAAATCCGGGCTAGCAAATTCGTTAAATGCAATAGATCATGTAGTATGTGAAACGTATTCCACAGCGTTGCGTCATTGCTGCGTGATTTGAAATTCGGAACATTTTCTCGTCAAAGGAAGCGAAACAGCGTTTCTCTCAAGACAACCTTTCAGGTGTCATGTCGCATGTCTTAATCAATAACCTTCCTTTGTTCATCAAGGCGGAAGAATTCCTTTAACATCGCGAAAGAAAATCCGGACCAGCCAATTCGTGAAATGCAATTTTTCATGTATTATTGAAACGTATTCCACAGCGACGCCTCATAGCTGCGTGATTTAAAATTCTGAACATTTTCTCTTCAAGGGAAGCGCCATAGCGTTTCTCTCAAGACAACATTTCAGGTGTCATGTCGCACGTCTTAATCAATAACCTTCCTTTGTTCTTCAAGGCGGAAGTTTTCCTCTAATATCTTTAAAGTAAACCCGGGAGAGCAAATTGGTTAGATGCAATACATTAGATAGCATGTGTAACGTATTCCATAGCGACGCCTCATAGTTCTGTGATTTAATAATCTGAACATTTTCTCATCAAAGGAAGCGCCACTGCGTTTCTCTCAAGACAACATTAGAGGTGTTATGCCGCACGTTCTAATCAATAACCTTCCTTTGTTCATCAAGGCGGAAATTTTCCTCTAATATCACTAAAGAAAATCCGGGCCAGCAAATTGGTTAAATGCAATATATCATGCAGTATGTGAAACGTATTCCACAGCGACGCCTCATAGCTGCGTGATTTAAATTCTGAAAATTTCCTCTTCAAAGGAAGCGCCATTGCGTTTATATCAAGACAATCATTCAGGTGTCATGTCGCACGTCTTAATCAATAACCTTCCTTTGTTCATCAAGGCGGAAGTTTTCCTCTAATGTTGGAAAGAAAATCCGGGCCAGCCAATTCGTTAAATGCAAAATTTCATGTTGTATGTGAAACGTATTCCACAGCGACGCCTCATAGCTGCGTGATTTAAAATTCAGAACATTTTCTTTTCAAAGGAAGCGAAACTGCATTTCTCTCAAGATAACGTTTCAGGTGTCATATCGCACGTCTTAATCAATAACCTTCCTTTGTTCATCAAGGCGGAAGTTTTCCTCTAATGTCGCGAAAGAAAATCCGGGCCAGCAAATTCGTTATATGCAATATATCATGTAGTATGTGAAACGTATTCCACAGCGACGCCTCATGGCTGCCTGATTTAGAATTTTGAACATTTTCTCTTCAAAGGATGCGACACTGCGTTTCTCTCACGACAACCTTTCAGGTGTCATGCCGCACGTCTTAATCAATAACCTTCCTTTGATCATCAAGGCGGAAGTTTTCCTCTAATGTCGGAAAGAAAATCCGGGCCAGCCAATTCGTTAAATGCAATATTTCATGTAGTATGTGAAACGTATTCCACAGCGACGCCTCATAGCTGCGAGATTTATAACTCAGAACATTTTCTCTTCAAAGGAAGCGAAACTGCGTTTCTCTCAAGACAACCTTTCAGGTGTCATGTCGCACGTAGTAATCAATAACATTCCTTTGTTCATCAAGGCGGAAGATTTCCTTTAATATCGCGAAAGAAAATCCGGGCCAGCCAATTGGTTAAATGCAATATATCATGTAGTATGTGAAACGTATTCCACAGCGACGCCTCATAGCTGCGTGATTTAAATTCTGAACATTTCCTCTTCAAAGGAAGCGCTATTGCGTTTCTCTCAAGACAGCCTTTCAGGTGTCATGTCACATGTCTTAATCAATAACCTTCCTTTGTTCATCAAGGCGGAAGTTTTCCTCTAATAACATTAAAGAAAGTCCGGGCCAGCAAATTCGTTAAATGCGATATATCATGTAGTATGTGAAACGTATTCCACAGCGACGCACATAGCTGCGAGATTTATAATTCAGAACATTTTCTCTCCAAAGGAAGCGAAACTGCGTTTCTCTCAAGACAACCTTTCAGGTGTCAAGTCGCACATAGTAATCAATAACATTCCTTTGTTCATCAAGGCGGAAGATTTCCTTTAATATCATTAAAAAAAGTCCGGGCAAGCAAATTCGTTAAATGCAATATATCATGTAGTATGTGAAACGTATTCCACAGCGACGCCTCATAGCTGCGAGATTCAAAATTCTGAACATTTTCTCTTCAAAGGGAGCGATCTGCGTTTCTCTCAAGAAAACCTTTCAGGTGTCATGTCGCACGTCTTAATCAATCACCTTCCTTTGTTCATCAAGGCGGAAGTTATCCTATAATATCGTTAAAGAAAATCCGGGCTAGCAAATTCGTTAAATGCAATAGATCATGTAGTATGTGAAACGTATTCCACAGCGACGCGTCATTGCTGCGTGATTTGAAATTCGGAACATTTTCTCGTCAAAGGAAGCGAAACAGCGTTTCTCTCAAGACAACCTTTCAGGTGTCATGTCGCACATAGTAATCAATAACATTCCTTTGTTCATCCAGGCGGAAGATTTCCTTTAATATCGCGAAAGAAAATCCGGGCCAGCCAATTGGTTAAATGCAATATATCATGTAGTATGTGAAACGTATTCCACAGCGACGCCTCATAGCTGCGTGATTTAAATTCTGAACATTTCCTCTTCAAAGGAAGCGCCATTGCGTTTCTCTCAAGACAGCCTTTCAGGTGTCATGTCACATGTCTTAATCAATAACCTTCCTTTGTTCATCAAGGCGGAAGTTTTCCTCTAATATCAATAAAGAAAGTCCGGGCCAGCAAATTCGTTAAATGCGATATATCATGTAGTATGTGAAACGTATTCCACAGCGACGCCTCATAGCTGCGAGATTCAAAATTCTGAACATTTTCTCTTCAAA
This sequence comes from Dermacentor andersoni, assembly GCF_023375885.2. Classification (NCBI taxonomy): domain Eukaryota; kingdom Metazoa; phylum Arthropoda; class Arachnida; order Ixodida; family Ixodidae; genus Dermacentor; species Dermacentor andersoni. The sequence goes on from NW_027314752.1 coordinate 16,313,489, forward strand.
GGGAGCGAAACTGCGTTTCTCTCAAGACAAGCTTTCAGGTGTCATGTCGCACGTCTTAATCAATAACCTTCCTTTGTTCATCAAGGCGGGACTTTTCCTCTAATGTCCCGAAAGAAAATCCGGGCAAGCAAATTCGTTAAATGCAATATATCATGTAGTATGTGAAACGGATTCCACAGCGACGCCTCATAGCAGCGTGATTTAAAATTCAGAACATTTTCTCTTCAAAGGATGCGACACTGCGTTTCTCTCAAGACAACGTTTCAGGTGTCATGTCGCACGTCCTAATCAATAACCTTCCTTTGTTCATCAAGGCGGAAGTTTTCCTCTAATGTCCCGAAAGGAAATCCGGGCAAGCAAATTCGTTAAATGCAATATATCATGTAGTATGTGAAACGTATTCCGCAGCGACGCCTCATAGCTGCGTGATTTAGAATTCAGAACATTTTCTCCTCAAAGGAAGCGCCACTACGTTTCTCTCAAGACAACCTTTCAGGTGTCATGCCGCACGTCTTAATCAATAACCTTCCTTTGATCATCAAGGCGGAAGTTTTCCTCTAAAGTTGGAAAGAAAATCCGTGCCAGCCAATTCGTTAAATGCAATATTTGATGTAGTATGTGAAACGTATTCCACAGCGACGCCTCATAGCTGCGAGATTTATAATTCAGAACATTTTCTCTTCAAAGGAAGCGAAACTGCGTTTCTCTCAAGACAACCTTTCAGGTGTCATGTCGCACATAGTAATCAATAACATTCCTTTGTTCATCCAGGCGGAAGATTTCCTTTAATATCGCGAAAGAAAATCCGGGCCAGCCAATTGGTTAAATGCAATACATCATGTAGTATGTGAAACGTATTCCACAGCGACGCCTCAAAGCTGCGTGATTTAAATTCTGAACATTTCCTCTTCAAAGGAAGCGCCATTGCGTTTATCTCAAGACAACCATTCAGGTGTCATGTCGCACGTCTTAATCAATAACCTTCCTTTGTTCTTCAAGGCGGACGTTTTTCTCTAATATCGTTAATGAAAATCCGGGCCAGCAAATTCGTTATATGCAATATATCATGTAGTATGTGAAACGTATTCCACAGCGACGCCTCATGGCTGCCTGATTTAGAATTTTGAACATTTTCTCTTCAAAGGATGCGACACTGCGTTTCTCTCACGACAACCTTTCAGGTGTCATGCCGCACGTCTTAATCAATAACCTTCCTTTGATCATCAAGGCGGAAGTTTTCCTCTAATGTCGGAAAGAAAATCCGGGCCAGCCAATTCGTTAAATGCAATATTTCATGTAGTATGTGAAACGTATTCCACAGCGACGCCTCATAGCTGCGAGATTTATAATTCAGAACATTTTCTCTTCAAAGGAAGCGAAACTGCGTTTCTCTCAAGACAACCTTTCAGGTGTCATGTCGCACGTAGTAATCAATAACATTCCTTTGTTCATCAAGGCGGAAGATTTCCTTTAATATCGCGAAAGAAAATCCGGGCCAGCCAATTGGTTAAATGCAATATATCATGTAGTATGTGAAACGTATTCCACAGCGACGCCTCATAGCTGCGTGATTTAAATTCTGAACATTTCCTCTTCAAAGGAAGCGCTATTGCGTTTCTCTCAAGACAGCCTTTCAGGTGTCATGTCACATGTCTTAATCAATAACCTTCCTTTGTTCATCAAGGCGGAAGTTTTCCTCTAATAACATTAAAGAAAGTCCGGGCCAGCAAATTCGTTAAATGCGATATATCATGTAGTATGTGAAACGTATTCCACAGCGACGCCTCATAGCTGCGAGATTTATAATTCAGAACATTTTCTCTCCAAAGGAAGCGAAACTGCGTTTCTCTCAAGACAACCTTTCAGGTGTCAAGTCGCACATAGTAATCAATAACATTCCTTTGTTCATCAAGGCGGAAGATTTCCTTTAATATCATTAAAAAAAGTCCGGGCAAGCAAATTCGTTAAATGCAATATATCATGTAGTATGTGAAACGTATTCCACAGCGACGCCTCATAGCTGCGAGATTCAAAATTCTGAACATTTTCTCTTCAAAGGGAGCGATCTGCGTTTCTCTCAAGAAAACCTTTCAGGTGTCATGTCGCACGTCTTAATCAATCACCTTCCTTTGTTCATCAAGGCGGAAGTTATCCTATAATATCGTTAAAGAAAATCCGGGCTAGCAAATTCGTTAAATGCAATAGATCATGTAGTATGTGAAACGTATTCCACAGCGACGCGTCATTGCTGCGTGATTTGAAATTCGGAACATTTTCTCGTCAAAGGAAGCGAAACAGCGTTTCTCTCAAGACAACCTTTCAGGTGTCATGTCGCACATAGTAATCAATAACATTCCTTTGTTCATCCAGGCGGAAGATTTCCTTTAATATCGCGAAAGAAAATCCGGGCCAGCCAATTGGTTAAATGCAATATATCATGTAGTATGTGAAACGTATTCCACAGCGACGCCTCATAGCTGCGTGATTTAAATTCTGAACATTTCCTCTTCAAAGGAAGCGCCATTGCGTTTCTCTCAAGACAGCCTTTCAGGTGCCATGTCACATGTCTTAATCAATAACCTTCCTTTGTTCATCAAGGCGGAAGTTTTCCTCTAATATCAATAAAGAAAGTCCGGGCCAGCAAATTCGTTAAATGCGATATATCATGTAGTATGTGAAACGTATTCCACAGCGACGCCTCATAGCTGCGAGATTCAAAATTCTGAACATTTTCTCTTCAAAGGGAGCGAAACTGCGTTTCTCTCAAGACAAGCTTTCAGGTGTCATGTCGCACGTCTTAATCAATAACCTTCCTTTGTTCATCAAGGCGGGACTTTTCCTCTAATGTCCCGAAAGAAAATCCGGGCAAGCAAATTCGTTAAATGCAATATATCATGTAGTATGTGAAACGGATTCCACAGCGACGCCTTATAGCAGCGTGATTTAAAATTCAGAACATTTTCTCTTCAAAGGATGCGACACTGCGTTTCTCTCAAGACAACGTTTCAGGTGTCATGTCGCACGTCCTAATCAATAACCTTCCTTTGTTCATCAAGGCGGAAGTTTTCCTCTAATGTCCCGAAAGGAAATCCGGGCAAGCAAATTCGTTAAATGCAATATATCATGTAGTATGTGAAACGTATTCCGCAGCGACGCCTCATAGCTGCGTGATTTAGAATTCAGAACATTTTCTCCTCAAAGGAAGCGCCACTACGTTTCTCTCAAGACAACCTTTCAGGTGTCATGCCGCACGTCTTAATCAATAACCTTCCTTTGATCATCAAGGCGGAAGTTTTCCTCTAAAGTTGGAAAGAAAATCCGTGCCAGCCAATTCGTTAAATGCAATATTTGATGTAGTATGTGAAACGTATTCCACAGCGACGCCTCATAGCTGCGAGATTTATAATTCAGAACATTTTCTCTTCAAAGGAAGCGAAACTGCGTTTCTCTCAAGACAACCTTTCAGGTGTCATGTCGCACATAGTAATCAATAACATTCCTTTGTTCATCCAGGCGGAAGATTTCCTTTAATATCGCGAAAGAAAATCCGGGCCAGCCAATTGGTTAAATGCAATACATCATGTAGTATGTGAAACGTATTCCACAGCGACGCCTCAAAGCTGCGTGATTTAAATTCTGAACATTTCCTCTTCAAAGGAAGCGCCATTGCGTTTATCTCAAGACAACCATTCAGGTGTCATGTCGCACGTCTTAATCAATAACCTTCCTTTGTTCTTCAAGGCGGACGTTTTTCTCTAATATCGTTAATGAAAATCCGGGCCAGCAAATTCGTTAAATGCAATGTATCATGTAGTATGTGAAACGTATTCCACAGCGACGCCTCATAGCTGCGTGATTCAAAATTGTGAACATTTTCTCTTCAAAGGAAGCGCCATTGCGTTTATCTCAAGACAGCCATTCAGGTGTCATGTCACACGTCTTAATCAATAACCTTCTTTTGTTCATCAAGGCGGAAATTTTCCTCTAATGTCCCGAAAGAAAATCCGGGCAAGCAAATTCGTTAAATGCAATATATCATGTAGTATGTGAAACGTATTCCACAGCGATGCCTCATAGCTGCGTGATTTAAAATTTTGAACATTTTCTCTTCAAAGGATGCGACACTGCGTTTCTCTCAAGACAACCTTTCAGGTGTCATGCCGCACATCTTAATCAATAACCTTCCTTTGTTCATCAAGGCGGACGTTTTCCTCTAATATCGCGATAAAAAATCCGGGACAGCAAATTGGTTAAATGCAATATATCATGTAGTATGTGAAACGTATTCCACAGCGACGCCTCATAGCTGCGTGATTTAAATTTTGAACATTTTCTCTTCAAAGGAAGCGCCATTTCGTTTATCTCAAGCCAACCATTCAGGTGTCATGTCGCACGCCTTAATCAATAACCTTCCTTTGTTCATCAAGGCGGAAGTTTTCCTCTAATGTTGGAAAGAAAATCCGGGCCAGCCAATTCGTTAAATGCAATATTTCATGTAGTATGTGAAACGAATTCCACAGCGACGCCTCATAGCTGCGTGATTTAAAATTCAGAACATTTTCTCTTCAAAGGAAGCGAAACTGCGTTTCTCTCAAGATAACCTTTCATTTGTCATATCGCACGTCTTAATGAACAACCTTCCTTTGTTCATCAAGGCGGAAGTTTTCCTCTAATGTCCCGAACGAAAATCAGGGCAAGCAAAATTCGTTAAATGCAATATATCATGTAGTATGTGAAACGTATTCCACAGCGACGCCTCATAGCTGCGTGATTTAAATTCTGAACATTTCCTCTTCAAAGGAAGCGCCATTGCGTTTATCTCAAGACAACCATTCAGGTGTCATGTCGCACGTCTTAATCAATAACCTTCCTTTGTTCATCAAGGCGGACGTTTTTCTCAAATATCGTTAATGAAAATCCGGGCCAGCAAATTCGTTAAATGCAAGATATCATGTAGTATGTGAAACGTATTCCACAGCGACGCATCATAGCTGCGTGATTCAAAATTCTGAACATCTTCTCTTCAAAGGATGCGACACTGCGTTTCTCTCAAGACAACCTATCAGGTGTCATGTCGCAAGTCCTAATCAATAACCTTCCTTTGTTCATCAAGGCGGAAGTTTTCCTCTAATGTCCCGAAAGAAAATCCGGGCAAGCAAATTCGTTAAATGCAATATATCATGTTGTATGTAAAACGGATTCCACAGCGACGCCTCATAGCAGCGTGATTTAAAATTCAGAACATTTTCTCTTCAAAGGATGCGACACTGCGTTTCTCTCAAGACAACGTTTCAGGTGTCATGTCGCACGTCCTAATCAATAACCTTCCTTTGTTCATCTAGGCGGAAGTTTTCCTCTAATGTCCCGAAAGAAAATCCGGGCAAGCAAATTCGTTAAATGCAATATATCATGTAGTATGTGAAACGTATTCCGCAGCGACGCCTCATAGCTGCGTGATTTAGAATTCAGAACATTTTCTCCTCAAAGGAAGCGCCACTACGTTTCTCTCAAGACAACCTTTCAGGTGTCATGCCGCACGTCCTAATCAATAACCTTTCTTTGATCATCAAGGCGGAAGTTTTCCTCTAATGTTGGAAAGAAAATCCGGGCCAGCCAATTCGTTAAATGCAATATTTCATGTAGTATGTGAAACGTATTTCACAGCGACGCCTCATAGCTGCGAGATTTATAATTCAGAACATTTTCTCTTCAAAGGAAGCGAAACTGCGTTTCTCTCAAGACAACCTTTCAGGTGTCATGTCGCACATAGTATTCAATAACATTCCTTTGTTCATCAAGGCGGAAGATTTCCTTTAATATCGCGAAAGAAAATCCGGGCCAGCCAATTGGTTAAATGCAATATATCATGTAGCATGTGAAACGTATTCCACAGCGACGCGTCATAGCTGCGTGATTCTAAATTCTTAACATTTTCTCTTCAAAGGACGCGACACTGCGTTTCTCTCAAGATAACCTTTCAGGTGTCATGTCGCACGTCTTAATCAATAACCTTCCTTTCTTCTTCAAGGCGGACGGTTTCCTCTAATATCGCGAAAAAAAATCTGGGCCAGCAAATTGGTTAAATGCAATATATCATGTAGTATGTGAAACGTATTCCACAGCGACGCCTCATAGCTGCGTGATTTAAATTCTGAACATTTCCTGTTCAAAGGAAGCGCCATTGCGTTTATCTCAAGACAACCATTCAGGTGTCATGTCGCACGTCTTAATCAATAACTTTCCTTTGTTCATCAAGGCGGAAGTTTTCCTCTGATGTTGGAAAGAAAATCCGGGCCAGCCAATTCGTTAAATGCAATATTTCATGTAGTATGTGAAACGAGTTCCACAGCGACGCCTCATAGCTGCGTGATTTAAAATTCAGAACATTTTCTCTTCAAAGGAAGCGAAACTGCGTTTCTCTCAAGATAACCTTTCAGGTGTCATGTCGCACGTCTTAATCAATAACTTTCCTTTGTTCATCAAGGCGGACGTATTCCTCTAATATCGCGAAAAAAAATCCGGGCCAGCAAATTCGTTAAATGCAATATATCATGTAGTATGTGAAACGTATTCCACAGCGACGCCTCATAGCTGCGTGATTTAAAATTTTGAACATTTTCTCTTCAAAGGATGCGACACTGCGTTTCTCTCAAGACAACCTTTCAGGTGTCATGCCGCACATCTTAATCAATAACGTTCCTTTGTTCATCAAGGCGGACGTATTCCTCTAATATCGCGAAAAAAAATCCGGGCCAGCAAATTCGTTAAATGCAATATATCATGTAGTATGTGAAACGTATTCCACAGCGACGCCTCATAGTTCTGTGATTTAAAATTGAGAGCATTTTCTCTTCAAAGGAAGCGCCACTGCGTTTCTCTCAAGACAACCTTTCAGGTGTCATGTCGCACGTCTTAATCAGTAACCTTCCTTTGTTCATCAAAGCGGAAATTTTCCTCTAATATCACTAAAGAAAATCCGGGTCAGCAAACTGATTAGATGCTATATATTATGTAGCATGTGTAACGTAGTCCACAGCGACACCTCATAGCTGCGTGATTTAAAATTCAGAACATTTTAATGCCACTGCGATTCTCTCAAGACAACGTTTCAGGTGTCATGTCGCACGTCTGAATAAATAACCTTGCTTTGTTCATCAATGTGGAAGTTTTCCTCTAATATGTTTAAAGAAAATCCGGGCCAGCAAATTGGTTAGATGCAATGTATTAGGTAGCATGTGTAACGTATTCCACAGCGACGCCTCATAGTTCTGTGATTTAAATTCTGAACATTTCCTCTTCAAAGGAAGCGCCATTGCGTTTATCTCAAGACAACCATTCAGGTGTCATGTCGCACGTCTTAATCAATAACCTTCGTTTGTTCTTCAAGGCGGACGTTTTCCTGTAATATCCTTAATGAAAATCCGGGCCAGCAAATTCGTTAAATACAATGTATCATGTAGTATGTGAAACGTATTCCACAGCGACGCCTCATAGCTGCGTGATTCAAAATTGTGGACATTTTCTCTTCAAAGGAAGCGCCATTGCGTTTTTCTCAAGACAACCATTCAGGTGTCATGTCACACGTCTTAATGAATAACCTTCTTTTGTTCATCAAGGCGGAAATTTTCCTCTAATGTCCCGAAAGAAAATCCGGGCAAGCAAATTCGTTAAATGCAATATATCATGTAGTATGTGAAACATATTCCACAGCGACGCCTCATAGCTGCGTGATTTAAATTTTGAACATTTCCTCTTCAAAGGAAGCGCCATTTCGTTTATCTCAAGCCAACCATTCAGGTGTCATGTCGCACGCCTTAATCAATAACCTTCCTTTGTTCATCAAGGCGGAAGTCTTCATCTGATGTTGGAAAGAAAATCCGGGCCAGCCAATTCGTTAAATGCAATATTTCATGTAGTATGTGAAACGAATTTCACAGCGACGCCTCATAGCTGCGTGATTTAAGCTTCAGAATATTTTCTCTTCAAAGGAAGCGAAACTGCGTTTCTCTCAAGATAACCTTTGAGGTGTCATGTCGCAAGTCTTAATCAATAACCTTCCTTTGTTCATCAAGGCGGACGTTTTCCTCTAATATCGCGAAACAAAATCCGGGCCAGCAAATTGGTTAAATGCAATATATCATGTAGTATGTGAAACGTATTCCACAGCGACGCCTCATAGCTGCGTGATTTAAATTCTGAACTTTTCTTCTTCAAAGGAGGCGCCATTGCGTTTATCTCAAGACAACCTTTCAGGTGTCATGTCGCACGTGTTGATCAATAACCTTCCTTTGTTCCTCAAGGCGGACGTTTTTCTCAAATATCGTTAATGAAAATCCGGGCCAGCAAATTGGTTAAATGCAATATATCATGTAGTATGTGAAACGTATTCCACAGCGACGCCTCATAGCTGCGAGATTCAAAATTCTGAACATTTTCTCTTCAAAGGGAGCGAAACTGCGTTTCTCTCAAGACAACCTTTCAGGTGTCCTGTCACACGTCTTAATCAATAACTTTCCTTTGTTCATCAAGGCGGAAGTTTTCCTCTAATGTCCCGAAAGAAAATCCGGGCAAGCAAATTCGTTAAATGCAATATATCATGTAGTATGTGAAACGGATTCCACAGCGACGCCTCATAGCGGCGTGATTTAAAATTCAGAACATTTTCTCTTCAAAGGATGCGACACTGCGTTTCTCTCAAGACAACGTTTCAGGTGTCATGTCGCACGTCCTAATCAATAACCTTCCTTTGTTCATCAAGGCGGAAGTTTTCCTCTAATTTCCCGAAAGAAAATGCGGGCAAGCAAATTCGTTTAATGCAATATATCATGTAGTATGTGAAACATATTCCGCAGCGACGCCTCATAGCTGCATGATTTAGAATTCAGAACATTTTCTCCTCAAAGGAAGCGCCACTACGTTTCTCTCAAGACAACCTTTCAGGTGTCATGCCGCACGTCTTAATCAATAACCTTCCTTTGATCATCAAGGCGGAAGTTTTCCTCTAATGTTGGAAAGAAAATCCGTGCCAGCCAATTCGTTAAATGCAATATTTCATGTAGTATGTGAAACGTATTCCACAGCGACGCCTCATAGCTGCGAGATTTATAATTCAGAACATTTTCTCTTCAAAGGAAGCGAAACTGCGTTTCTCTCAAGACAACCTTTCAGGTGTCATGTCGCACATAGTAATCAATAACATTCCTTTGTTCATCAAGGCAGAAGATTTCCTTTAATATCATTAAAGAAAGTCCGGGCAAGCAAATTCGTTAAATGCAATATATCATGTAGTATGTGAAACGTATTCCACAGCGACGCCTCATAGCTGCGAGATTCAAAATTCTGAACATTTTCTCTTCAAAGGGAGCGAAACTGCGTTTCTCTCAAGAAAACCTTTCAGGTGTCATGTCGCACGTCTTAATCAATCACCTTCCTTTGTTCATCAAGGCGGAAGTTATCCTATAATATCGTTAAAGAAAATCCGGGCTAGCAAATTCGTTAAATGCAATAGATCATGTAGTATGTGAAACGTATTCCACAGCGACGCGTCATTGCTGCGTGATTTGAAATTCGGAACATTTTCTCGTCAAAGGAAGCGAAACAGCGTTTCTCTCAAGACAACCTTTCAGGTGTCATGTCGCATGTCTTAATCAATAACCTTCCTTTGTTCATCAAGGCGGAAGAATTCCTTTAACATCGCGAAAGAAAATCCGGACCAGCCAATTCGTGAAATGCAATATTTCATGTATTATTGAAACGTATTCCACAGCGACGCCTCATAGCTGCGTGATTTAAAATTCTGAACATTTTCTCTTCAACGGAAGCGCCATAGCGTTTCTCTCAAGACAACATTTCAGGTGTCATGTCGCACGTCTTAATCAATAACCTTCCTTTGTTCTTCAAGGCGGAAGTTTTCCTCTAATATGTTTAAAGTAAACCCGGGAGAGCAAATTGGTTAGATGCAATATATTAGGTAGCATGTGTAACGTATTCCATAGCGACGCCTCATAGTTCTGTTATTTATAATCTGAACATTTTCTCTTCAAAGGAAGCGCCACTGCGTTTCTCTCAAGACAACATTAGAGGTGTCATGTCGCACGTTCTAATCAATAACCTTGCTTTGTTCATCAAGGCTCAAATTTTCCTCTAATATCACTAAAGAAAATCCGGGCCAGCAAATTGGTTAAATGCAATATATCATGCAGTATGTGAAACGTATTCCACAGCGATGCCTCATAGCTGCGTGATTTAAATTCTGAAAATTTCCTCTTCAAAGGAAGCGCCATTGCGTTTATATCAAGACAATCATTCAGGTGTCATGTCGCACGTCTTAATCAATAACCTTCCTTTGTTCATCAAGGCGGAAGTTTTCCTCTAATGTTGGAAAGAAAATCCGGGCCAGCCAATTTGTTAAATGCAATATATCATGTAGTATGTGAAACTTATTCCGCAGCGACGCCTCATAGCTGCGCGATTTAAAATTCAGAACATTTTCTCCTCAAAGGAAGCGCCACTACGTTTCTCTCAAGACAACCTTTCAGGTGTCATGTCACATGTCTTAATCAATAACCTTGCTTTGTCCATCAAGGCGGAAGTTTTCCTCTAATATCATAAAGAAAATCCGGACCAGCCAATTCGTGAACTGCAATATTTCATGTATTATTGAAACGTATTCCACAGCGACGGCTCATAGCTGCGTGATTTATTATTCAGAACATTTTCTCCTCAAAGGAAGCGACACTGCGTTTCTCTCAAGACAACGTTTCAGGTGTCATGTCGCACGTCTTAATCAATAACCTTCCTTTGTTCATCAAGGCGGAAGTTTTCCTCTAATGTCCCGAAAGAAAATCCGGGCAAGCAAATTCGTTAAATGCGATATATGATGTAGTATGTGAAACGTATTCCGCAGCGACGCCTCATAGCTGCGTGATTTAATATTCAGAACATTTTCTCCTCAAAGGAAGCGTCCCTGCTTTTTTCTCAAGACAACCTGTCAGGTGTCATGTCACACGTGTTAATCAATAACCTTCCTATTTTAATCAAGGCGGAAGTTTTCCTCTAATATCGTTAAAGAAAATCCGAGTCAGCAAACTGGTTAGATGCGATATATTATGTAGCATGTGTAACGTAGTCCACAGCGACGCCTGATAGCTGCGTGATTTAAAATTCAGAACATTTGCTCTTCAAAGGAAGCCAAAATGCGTTTCTCTCAAGACAACCTTTCAGGTGTCATGTCGCACGTCTTAATCAATAACCTTCCTTTGTTAATCAAGGCGGAAAATTTCCTTTATATCGCGAAAGAAAATCCGGGCGAGCCAATTCGTTAAATGCAATATTTCATGTAGTATGTGAAACGTATTCCAAAGCGACACCTCATAGCTGCGTGATTTAAAATTCTGAACATTTTCTCTTCAAAGGAAGCGAAACTGCGTTACTCTCAAGACAACCTTTCAGGTGTCATGTCGCACGTCTTAATCAATAACCTTCCTTTGTTCATCGAGGCGGAAAATTTCCTCTAATTTGCGAAAGAAAATGCAACAAGCAAATTCTTTTAATGCAATATATCGTGCGGTATGTGAAACGTATTCCACAGCGATTCCTCATTGCTGCGTGATTTAAAATGGTGAACATTGTCTCTTGAAAGGAAGTGCCACTGCGTTTCTCTGAAGACAACCTTTCAGGTGTCATATCGCACGTCTTAATCAATAACCTTCCTTTGTTCATCAGGGCGGGCGTTTTCCTCTAATATCGTTAAAGTAACTTGGGGCGACCAAATTGGTTAAACGCAATGCATTATGTAGTATGTGTAGCGTATTGCACAGCGACGCCTCATAGCTGCGTGATTTAAAATTCAGAACATTTTCTCTTCAAAGGAAGCGCCACTGCGATTCTCTCAAGACAACGTTTCAGGTGTCATGTCGCACGTCTGAATAAATAACCATCCTTTGTTCATCAAGGTGGAAGTTTTTCTCTAATATCTTTAAAGAAAATCAGGGCCAGCAAATTGGTTAGATGCAATATATTAGGTAGCATGTGTAACGCATTCCAAAGCGACGCCTCATAGTTCTGTGATTTAAAATTGAGAGCATTTTCTCTTCAAAAAAAGCGCCACTGCGTTTCTCTCAAGACAGCCTTTCAGGTGTCATGTCGCACGTCTTAATCAGTAACCTTCCTTTGTTCATCAAGGCGGATATTTTCCTCTAATATCACTAAAGAAAATCCGGGTCAGCAAACTGATTAGATGCTATATATTATGTAGCATGTGTAACGTAGTCCACAGCGACACCTCACAGCTGCGTGATTTAAAATTCAGAACATTTTAATGCCACTGCGATTCTCTCAAGACAACGTTTCAGGTGTCATGTCGCCCGTCTGAATAAATAACCTTCCTTTGTTCATCAAGGTGGAAGTTTTCCTCTAATATCTTTAAAGAAAATTTGGGCGAGAATATTGGTTAGATGCAATATATTAGGTAGCATGTGTAACGTATTCCACAGCGACGCCTCATAGTTCTGTAATTTAAAATTCAGAACATTTTCGCTTCAAAGGAAGCGTCCCTGCTTTTTTCTCAAGACAACATTTGAGGTGTCATGTCACACGTGTTAATCAATAACCTCCCTTTTTTAATCAAGGCTGAAGTTTTCCTCTAATATCGTTAAAGAAAATCCGAGTCAGCAAACTGGTTAGATGCAATATATTATGTAGCATGTGTAACGTAGTCCACAGCGACGCCTCATAGCTGCGTGATTTAAAATTCAGAACATTTTCTCTTCAAAGGAAGCGAAACTGCGTTTCTCTCAAGACAACCTTTCAGGTGTCATGTCGCACGTGTTAATCAATAACCTTCCTTTGTTAATCAAGGCGGAAAATTTCCTTTATATCGCGAAAGAAAATCCGGGCGAGCCAATTCGTTAAATGCAATATTTCATGTAGTATGTGAAACGTATTCCACAGCGACGCCTCATAGCTGCGTGATTTAAAATTCTGAACATTTTCTCTTCAAAGGAAGCGAAACTGCGTTACTCTCAAGACAACCTTTCGGGTGTCATGTCGCACGTCTTAATCAATAACCTTCCTTTGTTCATCGAGGCGGAAGTTTTCCTCTAATTTGCGAAAGAAAATCCAAAACGCAAATTCGTTAAATGCAATATATCATGCTGTATGTGAAACGTATTCCACAGCGACGCCTCATTGCTGCGTGATTTAAAATGGTGAACATTGTCTCTTGAAAGGAAGTGCCACTGCGTTTCTCTCAAGACAACCTTTCAGGTGTCATATCCCACGTCTTAATCAATAACCTTCCTTTGTTCATCAGGGCGGGCGTTTTCCTCTAATATCGTTAAAGTAACTTGGGGCCACCAAATTGGTTAGATGCAATATATTAGGTAGTATGTGTAACGTATTCCACAGCGACGCCTCATAGTTCTGTAATTTAAAATTCAGAACATTTTCTCTTCAAAGGAAGCGCCACTGCGTTTCTCTCAAGACAACCTTAGAAGTGTCATGTCGCACGTTCTAATCAATAACCTTCCTTTGTTCATCAAAGCGGAAGTTTTCCTCTAATATCACTAAAGAAAATCCGGGCCAGCAAATTGGTTTAATGCAATATATCATGTAGTATGTGAAACGTATTCCACAGCGACGCCTCATAGCTGCGTGATTTAAATTCTGAACATTTCCTCTTCAAAGGAAGCGCCATTGCGTTTATCTCAAGACAACCATTCAGGTGTCATGTCGCACGTCTTAATCAATAACCTTCCTTTGTTCTTCAAGGCGGACGTTTTTCTCTAATATCGTGAATGAAAATCCGGGCCAGCAAATTCGTTAAATGCAATATATCATGTAGTATGTGAAACGTATTCCACAGCGACGTCTCATAGCTGCGTGATTCAAAATTGGGAACATTTTCTCTTCAAAGGATGCGACACTGCCTTTCTCTCAAGATAACCTTTCAGGTGTCATGTCGCACGTCTTAATCAATAACATTCCTTTCTTCTTCAAGGCGGACGTTTTCCTCTAATATCGCGAAAAAAAATCTGGGCCAGCAAATTGGTTAAATGCAGTATATCATGTAGTATGTGAAACGTATTCCACAGCGACGCCTCATAGCTGCGTGATTTAAATTCTGAACATTTCCTCTTCAAAGGAAGCGCCATTGCGTTTATCTCAAGACAACCATTCAGGTGTCATGTCGCACGTCTTAATCAATAACCTTCCTTTGTTCTTCAAGGCGGACGTTTTCCTCTAATATCGTGAATGAAAATCCGGGCCAGCAAATTCGTTAAATGCAATATATCATGTAGTATGTGAAACGTATTCCACAGCGACGTCTCATAGCTGCGTGATTCAAAATTGGGAACATTTTCTCTTCAATGGATGCGACACTGCGTTTCTCTCAAGATAACCTTTCAGGTGTCATGTCGCACGCCTTAATCAATAACCTTCCTTTCTTCTTCATGGCGGACGTTTTCCTCTAATATCGCGAAAAAAAATCTGGGCCAGCAAATTGGTTAAATGCAGTATATCATGTAGTATGTGAAACGTATTCCACAGCGACGCCTCATAGCTGCGTGATTTAAATTCTGAACATTTCCTGTTCAAAGGAAGCGCCATTGCGTTTATCTCAAGACAACCATTCAGGTTTCATGTCGCACGTCTTAATCAATGACCTTCCTTTGTTCTTCAAGGCGGAAGTTTTCCTCTACTGTTGGAAAGAAAATCCGGGCCAGCCAATTCGTTAAATGCAATATTTCATGTAGTATGTGAAACGAATTCCACAGCGACGCCTCATAGCTGCGTGATTTAAAATTCAGAACATTTTCTCTTCAAAGGAAGCGAAACTGCGTTTCTCTCAAGATAACCTTTCAGGTGTCATGTCGCACGTCTTAATCAATAACTTTCCTTTGTTCACCAAGGCGGAACTTTTCCTCTAATGTCCCGAAAGAAAATCCGGGCAAGCAAATTCGTTAAATGCAATATATCATGTAGTATGTGAAACGTATTCCACAGCGACGCCTCATAGCTGCGTGATGTAAAATTTTGAAAATTTTCTCTTCAAAGGATGCGACACTGCGTTTCTCTCAAGACAACCTTTCAGGTGTCATGCCGCACATCTTAATCAATAAACTTCCTTTGTTCATCAAGGCGGACGTTTTCCCTTTATATCGCGAAAAAAAATCCGGGCCAGCAAATTGGTTAGATGCAATATATTAGGTAGCATGTTAACGTATTCCACAGCGACGCCTCATAGTTCTGTGATTTAAAATTCAGAACATTTTCTCTTCAAAGGAAGCGCCACTGCGTTTCTCTCAAGACAATATTAGAGGTGTCATGTCGCACGTTCTAATCAATAACATTCCTTTGTTCATCAAGGCGGAAATTTTCCTCTAATATCACTAAAGAAAATCCGGGCCAGCAAATTGGTTAAATGCAATATATCATGTAGTATGTGAAACGTATTCCACAGCGACGCCTCATAGCTGCGTGATTTAAATTCTGAACATTTCCCCTTCAAAGGAAGCGCCATTGCGTTTATCTCAAGACAACCATTCAGGTGTCATGTCGCACGTCTTAATCAATAACCTTCCATTGTTCATCAAGGCGGAAGTTTTCCTCTAATGTTGGAAAGAAATTCCGGGCCAGCCAATTCGTTAAATGCAATATTTCATGCAGTATGTGAAATGAATTCCACAGCGACGCCTCATAGCTGCGTGATTTAAAATTCAGAACATTTTCTCTTCAAAGGAAGCGAAACTGCGTTTCTCTCAAGATAACCTTTCAGGTGTCATATCGCACGTCTTAATCAATAACCTTCCTTTGTTCATCAAGGCGGAAGTTTTCCTCTAATGTCCCGAAAGAAAATCAGGGCAAGCAAATTCATTAAATGCAATATATCATGTAGTATGTGAAACGTATTCCACAGTGACGCCTCATAGCTGCGTGATTTAAATTCTGAACATTTCCTCTTCAAAGGAAGCGCCATTGCGTTTATCTCAAGACAACCATTCGGGTGTCATGTCGCACGTCTTAATCAATAACCTTCCTTTGTTCATCAAGGCGGAAGCTTTCCTCTAATATTGGAAAGAAAATCCGGGCCAGCCAATTCGTTAAATGCAATATTTCATGTAGTATGTGAAACGAATTCCACAGCGACGCCTCATAGCTGCGTGATTTAAACTTCAGAACATTTTCTCTTCAAAGGAAGCGAAACTGCGTCTCTCTCAAGATAACCTTTCAGGTGTCATGTCGCACGTCTTAATCAATAACCTTCCTTTGTTCATCAAGGCGGAAGTTTTCCTCTAATGTCCCGAAAGAAAATCCGGGCAAGCAAATTCGTTAAGTGCAATATATCATGTAGTATGTGAAACGTATTCCGCAGCGACGCCTCATAGCTGCGTGATTTAGAATTCAGAACATTTTCTCCTCAAAGGAAGCGCCACTACGTTTCTCTCAAGACAACCTTTCAGGTGTCATGCCGCACGTCTTAATCAATAACCTTCCTTTGATCATCAAGGCGGAAGTTTTCCTCTAATGTTGGAAAGAAAATCCGTGCCAGCCAATTCGTTAAATGCAATATTTCATGTAGTATGTGAAACGTATTCCACAGCGACGCCTCATAGCTGCGAGATTTATAATTCAGAACATTTTCTCTTCAAAGGAAGCGAAACTGCGTTTCTCTCAAGACAACCTTTCAGGTGTCATGTCGCACGTCTTAATCAATAACCTTCCTTTCTTCTTCAAGGCGGACGTTTTCCTCTAATATCGCGAAAAAAAATCTGGGCCAGCAAATTGGTTAAATGCAATATATCATGTAGTATGTGAAACGTATTCCACAGCGACGCCTCATAGCTGCGTGATTTAAATTCTGAACATTTCCTGTTCAAAGGAAGCGCCATTGCGTTTATCTCAAGACAACCATTCAGGTGTCATGTCGCACGTCTTAATCAATAACTTTCCTTTGTTCATCAAGGCGGAAGTTTTCCTCTAATGTTGGAAAGAAAATCCGGGCCAGCCAATTCGTTAAATGCAATATTTCATGTAGTATGTGAAACGAATTCCACAGCGACGCCTCAAAGCTGCGTGATTTAAAATTCAGAACATTTTCTCTTAAAAGGAAACGAAACTGCGTTTCTCTCAAGATAACCTTTCAGGTGACATGTCGCACGTCTTAATCAATAACTTTCCTTTGTTCATCAAGGCGGAATTTTTCCTCAAATGTCCCGAAAGAAAATCCGGGCAAGCAAATTCGTTAAATGCCATATATCATGTAGTATGTGAAACGTATTCCACAGCGACGCCTCATAGCTGCGTGATTTAAAATTTTGAACATTTTCTCTTCAAAGGATGCGACACTGCGTTTCTCTCAAGACAACCTTTCAGGTGTCATGCCGCACATCTTAATCAATAACCTTCCTTTGTTCATCAAGGCGGACGTTTTCCTCTAATATCGCGAAAAAAAATCCGGTCCAGCAAATTGGTTAGATGCAATATATTAGGTAGCATGTGTAACGTATTCCACAGCGACGCCTCATAGTTCTGTGATTTAAAATTGAGAGCATTTTCTCTTCAAAGGAAGCGCCACTGCGTTTCTCTCAAGACAACCTTTCATGTGTCATGTCGCACGCCTTAATCAATAACCTTCCTTTGTTCATCAAGGCGGAAGTTTTCCTCTAATGTTGGAAAGAAAATCCGGGCCAGCCAATTCGTTAAATGCAATATTTCATGTAGTATGTGAAACGAATTCCACAGCGACGCCTCATAGCTGCGTGATTTAAAATTCAGAACATTTTCTCTTCAAAGGAAGCGAAACTGCGTTTCTCTCAAGATAACCTTTCATTTGTCATATCGCACGTCTTAATCAACAACCTTCCTTTCTTCATCAAGGCGGAAGTTTTCCTCTAATGTCCCGAACGAAAATCAGGGCAAGCAAAATTCGTTAAATGCAATATATCATGTAGTATGTGAAACGTATTCCACAGCGACGCCTCATAGCTGCGTGATTTAAATTCTGAACATTTCCTCTTCAAAGGAAGCGCCATTGCGTTTATCTCAAGACAACCATTCAGGTGTCATGT
The DNA here is from genome assembly GCF_023375885.2 of Dermacentor andersoni. Classification (NCBI taxonomy): domain Eukaryota; kingdom Metazoa; phylum Arthropoda; class Arachnida; order Ixodida; family Ixodidae; genus Dermacentor; species Dermacentor andersoni. The sequence continues at coordinate 16,331,560 of NW_027314752.1, forward strand.
CGCACGTCTTAATCAATAACCTTCCTTTGTTCATCAAGGCGGAAGCTTTCCTCTAATGTTGGAAAGAAAATCCGGGCCAGCCAATTCGTTAAATGCAATATTTCATGTAGTATGTGAAACGAATTCCACAGCGACGCCTCATAGCTGCGTGATTTAAACTTCAGAACATTTTCTCTTCAAAGGAAGCGAAACTGCGTTTCTCTCAAGATAACCTTTCAGGTGTCATGTCGCAAGTCTTAATCAATAACCTTCCTTTGTTCATCAAGGCGGACGTTTTCCTCTAATATCGCGAAACAAAATCCGGGCAAGCAAATTGGTTAAATGCAATATATCATGTAGTATGTGAAAGGTATTCCACAGCGACGCCTCATAGCTGCGTGATTTAAATTCTGAACATTTCTTCTTCAAAGGAAGCGCCATTGCGTTTATCTCAAGACAACCTTTCAGGTGTCATGTCGCACGTGTTAATCAATAACCTTCCTTTGTTCCTCAAGGCGGACGTTTTTCTCAAATATCGTTAATGAAAATCCGGGCCAGCAAATTCGTTAAATGCAAGATATCATGTAGTATGTGAAACGTATTCCACAGCGACGCATCATAGCTGCGTGATTCAAAATTCTGAACATCTTCTCTTCAAAGGATGCGACACTGCGTTTCTCTCAAGACAACCTTTCAGGTGTCATGTCGCAAGTCCTAATCAATAACCTTCCTTTGTTCATCAAGGCGGAAGTTTTCCTCTAATGTCCCGAAAGAAAATCCGGGCAAGCAAATTCGTTAAATGCAATATATCATGTAGTATGTGAAACGTATTCCGCAGCGACGCCTCATAGCTGCGTGATTTAGAATTGAGAGCATTTTCTCTTCAAAGGAAGCGCCACTGCGTTTCTCTCAAGACAACCTTTCATGTGTCATGTCGCACGTCTTAATCAGTAACCTTCCTTTGTTCATAAAGGCGGAAATTTTCCTCTAATATCACTAAAGAAAATCCGGGTCAGCAAACTGATTAGATGCTATATATTATGTAGCATGTGTAACGTAGTCCACAGCGACACCTCATAGCGGCGTGATTTAAAATTCAGAACATTTTAATGCCACTGCGATTCTCTCAAGACAACGTTTCAGGTGTCATGTCGCACGTCTGAATAAAAAACCTTGCTTTGTTCATCAATGTGGAAGTTTTCCTCTAATATTTTTAAAGAAAATCCGGGCCAGCAAATTGGTTAGATGCAATATATTAGGTAGCATGTGTAACGTATTCCACAGCGACGCCTCATAGTTCTGTGATTTAAAATTCAGAACATTTTCTCTTCAAAGGAAGCGCCACTGCGTTTCTCTCAAGACCACCTTAGAGGTGTCATGTCGCACGTTCTAATCAATAACCTTCCTTTGTTCATCAAGGCGGAAATTTTCCTCTAATATCACTAAAGAGAATCCGGGCCAGCAAATTGGTTAAATGCAATATATCATGTAGTATGTGAAACGTATTCCACAGCGACGCCTCAAAGCTGCGTGATTTAAATTCTGAACATTTCCTCTTCAAAGGAAGCGCCATTGCGTTTATCTCAAGACAACCATTCAGGTGTCATGTCGCACGTCTTAATCAATAACCTTCCTTTGTTCTTCAAGGCGGACGTTTTTCTCTAATATCGTTAGTGAAAATCCGGGCCAGCAAATTCGTTAAATGCAATGTATCATGTAGTATGTGAAACGTATTCCACAGCGACGCCTCATAGCTGCGTGATTCAAAATTGTGAACATTTTCTCTTCAAAGGAAGCGCCATTTCGTTTATCTCAAGACAACCATTCAGGTGTCATGTCACACGTCTTAATCAATAACCTTCTTTTGTTCATCAAGGCGGAAATTTTCCTCTAATGTCCCGAAAGAAAATCCGGGCAAGCAAATTCGTTAAATGCAATATATCATGTAGTATGTGAAACGTATTCCACAGCGACGCCTCATAGCTGCGTGATTTAAAATTTTGAACATTTTCTCTTCAAAGGATGCGACACTGCGTTTCTCTCAAGACAACCTTTCAGGTGTCATGCCGCACATCTTAATCAATAACCTTCCTTTGTTCATCAAGGCGGACGTTTTCCTCTAATATCGCGATAAAAAATCCGGGACAGCAAATTGGTTAAATGCAATATATCATGTAGTATGTGAAACGTATTCCACAGCGACGCCTCATAGCTGCGTGATTTAAATTTTGAACATTTTCTCTTCAAAGGAAGCGCCATTTCGTTTATCTCAAGCCAACCATTCAGGTGTCATGTCGCACGCCTTAATGAATAACCTTCCTTTGTTCATCAAGGCGGAAGTTTTCCTCTAATGTTGGAAAGAAAATCCGGGCCAGCCAATTCGTTAAATGCAATATTTCATGTAGTATGTGAAACGAATTCCACAGCGACGCCTCATAGCTGCGTGATTTAAAATTCAGAACATTTTCTCTTCAAAGGAAGCGAAACTGCGTTTCTCTCAAGATAACCTTTCATTTGTCATATCGCACGTCTTAATCAACAACCTTCCTTTGTTCATCAAGGCGGAAGTTTTACTCTAATGTCCCGAACGAAAATCAGGGCAAGCAAAATTCGTTAAATGCAATATATCATGTAGTATGTGAAACGTATTCCACAGCGACGCCTCATAGCTGCGTGATATAAATTCTGAACATTTCCTCTTCAAAGGAAGCGCCATTGCGTTTATCTCAAGACAACCATTCAGGTGTCATGTCGCACGTCTTAATCAATAACCTTCCTTTGTTCATCAAGGCGGAAGCTTTCCTCTAATGTTGGAAAGAAAATCCGGGCCAGCCAATTCGTTAAATGCAATATTTCATGTAGTATGTGAAACGAATTCCACAGCGACGCCTCATAGCTGCGTGATTTAAACTTCAGAACATTTTCTCTTCAAAGGAAGCGAAACTGCGTTTCTCTCAAGATAACCTTTCAGGTGTCATGTCGCAAGTCTTCACCAATAACCTTCCTTTGTTCATCAAGGCGGACGTTTTCCTCTAATATCGCGAAACAAAATCCGGGCCAGCAAATTGGTTAAATGCAATATATCATGTAGTATGTGAAAGGTATTCCACAGCGACGCCTCATAGCTGCGTGATTTAAATTCTGAACATTTCTTCTTCAAAGGAAGCGCCATTGCGTTTATCTCAAGACAACCTTTCAGGTGTCATGTCGCACGTGTTAATCAATAACCTTCCTTTGTTCCTCAAGGCGGACGTTTTTCTCAAATATCGTTAATGAAAATCCGGGCCAGCAAATTCGTTAAATGCAAGATATCATGTAGTATGTGAAACGTATTCCACAGCGACGCATCATAGCTGCGTGATTCAAAATTCTGAACATCTTCTCTTCAAAGGATGCGACACTGCGTTTCTCTCAAGACAACCTTTCAGGTGTCATGTCGCAAGTCCTAATCAATAACCTTCCTTTGTTCATCAAGGCGGAAGTTTTCCTCTAATGTCCCGAAAGAAAATCCGGGCAAGCAAATTCGTTAAATGCAATATATCAAGTAGTATGTGAAACGTATTCCGCAGCGACGCCTCATAGCTGCGTGATTTAGAATTCAGAACATTTTCTCCTCAAAGAAGCGCCACTACGTTTCTCTCAAGACAACCTTTCAGGTGTCATGCCGCACGTCCTAATCAATAACCTTCCTTTGATCATCAAGGCGGAAGTTTTCCTCTAATGTTGGAAAGAAAATCCGGGCCAGCCAATTCGTTAAATGCAATATTTCATGTAGTATGTGAAACGTATTCCACAACGACGCCTCATAGCTGCGAGATTTATAATTCAGAACATTTTCTCTTCAAAGGAAGCGAAACTGCGTTTCTCTCAAGACAACCTTTCAGGTGTCATGTCGCACATAGTAATCAATAACATTCCTTTGTTCATCAAGGCGGAAGATTTCCTTTAATATCGCGAAAGAAAATCCGGGCCAGCCAATTGGTTAAATGCAATATATCATGTAGCATGTGAAACGTATTCCACAGCGACGCGTCATAGCTGGGTGATTCTAAATTCTTAACATTTTCTCTTCAAAGGACGCGACACTGCGTTTCTCTCAAGATAACCTTTCAGGTGTCATGTCGCACGTTTTAATTAATCAATAACCTTCCTTTCTTCTTCAAGGCGGACGGTTTCCTCTAATATCGCGAAAAAAAATCTGGGCCAGCAAATTGGTTAAATGCAATATATCATGTAGTATGTGAAACGTATTCCACAGCGACGCCTCATAGCTGCGTGATTTAAATTCTGAACATTTCCTGTTCAAAGGAAGCGCCATTGCGTTTATCTCAAGACAACCATTCAGGTGTCACGTCGCACGTCTTAATCAATAACTTTCCTTTGTTCATCAAGGCGGAAGTTTTCCTCTAATGTTGGAAAGAAAATCCGGGCCAGCCAATTCGTTAAATGCAATATTTCATGTAGTATGTGAAACGAATTCCACAGCGACGCCTCATAGCTGCGTGTTTTAAAATTCAGAACATTTTCTCTTCAAAGGAAGCGAAACTGCGTTTCTCTCAAGATAACCTTTCAGGTGTCATGTCGCACGTCTTAATCAATAACTTTCCTTTGTTCATCAAGGCGGAATTTTTCCTCTAATGTCCCGAAAGAAAATCCGGGCAAGCAAATTCGTTAAATGCAATATATCATGTAGTATGTGAAACGCATTCCACAGCGACGCCTCATAGCTGCGTGATTTAAAATTTTGAACATTTTCTCTTCAAAGGATGCGACACTGCGTTTCTCTCAACACAACCTTTCAGGTGTCATGCCGCACATCTTAATCAATAACGTTCCTTTGTTCATCAAGGCGGACGTTTTCCTCTAATATCGCGAAAAAAAATCCGGGCCAGCAAATTCGTTAAATGCAATATATCATGTAGTATGTGAAACGTATTCCACAGCGACGCCTCATAGTTCTGTGATTTAAAATTGAGAGCATTTTCTCTTCAAAGGAAGCGCCACTGCGTTTCTCTCAAGACAACCTTTCAGGTGTCATGTCGCACGTCTTAATCAGTAACCTTCCTTTGTTCATCAAAGCGGAAATTTTCCTCTAATATCACTAAAGAAAATCCGGGTCAGCAAACTGATTAGATGCTATATATTATGTACCATGTGTAACGTAGTCCACAGCGACACCTCATAGCTGCGTGATTTAAAATTCAGAACATTTTAATGCCACTGCGATTCTCTCAAGACAACGTTTCAGGTGTCATGTCGCACGTCTGAATAAATAACCTTGCTTTGTGGAAGTTTTCCTCTAATATGTTTAAAGAAAATCCGGGCCAGCAAATTGGTTAGATGCAATATATTAGGTAGCATGTGTAACGTATTCCACAGCGACGCCTCATAGTTCTGTGATCTAAATTCTGAACATTTCCTCTTCAAAGGAAGCGCCATTGCGTTTATTTCAAGACAACCATTCCGGTGTCATGTCGCACGTCTTAATCAATAACCTTCCTTTGTTCTTCAAGGCGGACGTTTTCCTCTAATATCCTTAATGAAAATCCGGGCCAGCAAATTCGTTAAATGCAATGTATCATGTAGTTTGTGAAACGTATTCCACAGCGACGCCTCATAGCTGCCTGATTCAAAATTGTGGACATTTTCTCTTCAAAGGAAGCGCCATTGCGTTTATCTCAAGACGACCATTCAGGTGTCATGTCACACGTCTTAATGAATAACCTTCTTTTGTTCATCAAGGCGGAAATTTTCCTCTAATGTCCCGAAAGGAAATCCGGGCAAGCAAATTCGTTAAATGCAATATATCATGTAGTATGTGAAACGTATTCCACAGCGACGCCTCATAGCTGCGTGATTTAAATTTTGAACATTTCCTCTTCAAAGGAAGCGCCATTTCGTTTATCTCAAGCCAACCATTCAGGTGTCATGTCGCACGCCTTAATCAATAACCTTCCTTTGTTCATCAAGGCGGAAGTCTTCCTCTAATGATGGAAAGAAAATCCGGGCCAGCCAATTCGTTAAATGCAATATTTCATGTAGTATGTGAAACGAATTCCACAGCGACGCCTCATAGCTGCGTGATTTAAGCTTCAGAATATTTTCTCTTCAAAGGAAGCGAAACTGCGTTTCTCTCAAGATAACCTTTGAGGTGTCATGTCGCAAGTCTTAATCAATAACCTTCCTTTGTTCATCAAGGCGGACGCTTTCCTCTAATATCGCGAAACAAAATCCGGGCCAGCAAATTGGTTAAATGCAATATATCATGTAGTATGTGAAACGTATTCCACAGCGACGCCTCATAGCTGCGTGATTTAAATTCTGAACATTTCTTCTTCAAAGGAGGCGCCATTGCGTTTATCTCAAGACAACCTTTCAGGTGTCATGTCGCACGTGTTGATCAATAACCTTCCTTTGTTCCTCAAGGCGGACGTTTTTCTCAAATATCGTTAATGAAAATCCGGGCCAGCAAATTCGTTAAATGCAAGATATCATGTAGTATGTGAAACGTATTCCACAGCGACGCCTCATAGCTGCGTGATTCAAAATTCTGAGCATCTTCTCTTCAAAGGATGCGACACTGCGTTTCTCTCAAGACAACCTTTCAGGTGTCATGTCGCACGTCCTAATCAATAACCTTCCTTTGTTCATCAAGGCGGAAGTTTTCCTCTAATGTCCCGAAAGAAAATCCGGGCAAGCAAATTCGTTAACTGCAATATATCATGTAGTATGTGAAACGGATTCCATAGCGACGCCTCATAGCAGCGTGATTTAATATTCAGAACATTTTCTCTTCAAAGGATGCGACACTGCGTTTCTCTCAAGACAACGTTTCAGGTGTCATGTCGCACGTCCTAATCAATAACCTTCCTTTGTTCATCAAGGCGGAAGTTTTCCTCTAATATCATTAAAGAAAGTCCGGGCCAGCAAATTCGTTAAATGCAATATATCATGTAGTATGTGAAACGTATTCCACAGCGACGTCTCATAGCTGCGAGATTCAAAATTCTGAACATTTTCTCTTCAAAGGGAGCGAAACTGCGTTTCTCTCAAGACAACCTTCCAGGTGTCCTGTCGCACGTCTTAATCAATAACTTTCCTTTGTTCATCAAGGCGGAAGTTTTCCTCTAATGTCCCGAAAGAAAATCCGGGCAAGCAAATTCGTTAAATGCAATATATCATGTAGTATGTGAAACGGATTCCACAGCGACGCCTCATAGCAGCGTGATTTAAAATTCAGAACATTTTCTCTTCAAAGGATGCGACACTGCGTTTCTCTCAAGACAACGTTTCAGGTGTCATGTCGCACGTCCTAATCAATAACCTTCGTTTGTTCATCAAGGCGGAAGTTTTCCTCTAATTTCCCGAAAGAAAATCCGGGCAAGCAAATTCGTTTAATGCAATATATCATGTAGTATGTGAAACATATTCCGCAGCGACGCCTCATAGCTGCATGATTTAGAATTCAGAACATTTTCTCCTCAAAGGAAGCGCCACTACGTTTCTCTCAAGACAACCTTTCAGGTGTCATGCCGCACGTCTTAATCAATAACCTTCCTTTGATCATCAAGGCGGAAGTTTTCCTCTAATGTTGGAAAGAAAATCCGGGCCAGCCAATTCGTTAAATGCAATATTTCATGTAGTATGTGAAACGTATTCCACAGCGACGCCTCATAGCTGCGAGATTTATAATTCAGAACATTTTCTCTTCAAAGGAAGCGAAAGTGCGTTTCTCTCAAGACCTTTCAGGTGTCATGTCGCACATAGTAATCAATAACATTCCTTTGTTCATCAAGGCAGAAGATTTCCTTTAATATCATTAAAGAAAGTCCGGGCAAGCAAATTCGTTAAATGCAATATATCATGTAGTATGTGAAACGTATTCCACAGCGACGCCTAATAGCTGCCAGATTCAAAATTCTGAACATTTTCTCTTCAAAGGGAGCGAAATTGCGTTTCTCTCAATAAAACCTTTCAGGTGTCATGTCGCACGTCTTAATCAATCACCTTCCTTTGTTCATCAAGGCGGAAGTTATCCTATAATATCGTTAAAGAAAATCCGGGCTAGCAAATTCGTTAAATGCAATAGATCATGTAGTATGTGAAACGTATTCCACAGCGACGCGTCATTGCTGCGTGATTTGAAATTCGGAACATTTTCTCGTCAAAGGAAGCGAAACAGCGTTTCTCTCAAGACAACCTTTCAGGTGTCATGTCGCATGTCTTAATCAATAACCTTCCTTTGTTCATCAAGGCGGAAGAATTCCTTTAACATCGCGAAAGAAAATCCGGACCAGCCAATTCGTGAAATGCAATATTTCATGTATTATTGAAACGTATTCCACAGCGACGCCTCATAGCTGCGTGATTTAAAATTCTGAACATTTTCTGTTCAAGGGAAGCGCCATAGCGTTTCTCTCAAGACAACATTTCAGGTGTCATGTCGCACGTCTTAATCAATAACCTTCCTTTGTTCTTCAAGGCGGAAGTTTTCCTCTAATATCTTTAAAGTAAACCCGGGAGAGCAAATTGGTTAGATGCAATATATTAGGTAGCATGTGTAACGTATTCCATAGCGACGCCTCATAGTTCTGTGATTTAATAATCTGAACATTTTCTCTTCAAAGGAAGCGCCACTGCGTTTCTCTCAAGACAACATTAGAGGTGTCATGCCGCACGTTCTAATCAATAACCTTCCTTTGTTCATCAAGGCGGAAATTTTCCTCTAATATCACTAAAGAAAATCCGGGCCAGCAAATTGGTTAAATGCAATATATCATGCAGTATGTGAAACGTATTCCACAGCGACGCCTCATAGCTGCGTGATTTAAATTCTGAAAATTTCCTCTTCAAAGGAAGCGCCATTGCGTTTATATCAAGACAATCGTTCAGGTGTCATGTCGCACGTCTTAATCAATAACCTTCCTTTGTTCATCAAGGCGGAAGTTTTCCTCTAATGTCGCGAAAGAAAATCCGGGCCAGCAAATTCGTTATATGCAATATATCATGTAGTATGTGAAACGTATTCCACAGCGACGCCTCATGGCTGCCTGATTTAGAATTTTGAACATTTTCTCTTCACAGGATGCAACACTGCGTTTCTCTCACGACAACCTTTCAGGTGTCATGCCGCACGTCTTAATCAATAACCTTCCTTTGATCATCAAGGCGGAAGTTTTCCTCTAATGTTGGAAAGAAAATCCGGGCCAGCCAATTCGTTAAATGCAATATTTCATGTAGTATGTGAAACGTATTCCACAGCGACGCCTCATAGCTGCGAGATTTATAATTCAGAACATTTTCTCTTCAAAGGAAGCGAAACTGCGTTTCTCTCAAGACAACCTTTCAGGTGTCATGTCGCACGTAGTAATCAATAACATTCCTTTGTTCATCAAGGCGGAAGATTTCCTTTAATATCGCGAAAGAAAATCCGGGCCAGCCAATTGGTTAAATGCAATATATCATGTAGTATGTGAAACGTATTCCACAGCGACGCCTCATAGCTGCGTGATTTAAATTCTGAACATTTCCTCTTCAAAGGAAGCGCTATTGCGTTTCTCTCAAGACAGCCTTTCAGGTGTCATGTCACATGTCTTAATCAATAACCTTCCTTTGTTCATCAAGGCGGAAGTTTTCCTCTAATAACATTAAAGAAAGTCCGGGCCAGCAAATTCGTTAAATGCAATATATCATGTAGTATGTGAAACGTATTCCACAGCGACGCCTCATAGCTGCGAGATTTATAATTCAGAACAATTTCTCTTCAAAGGAAGCGAAACTGCGTTTCTCTCAAGACAACCTTTCAGGTGTCAAGTCGCACATAGTAATCAATAACATTCCTTTGTTCATCAAGGCGGAAGATTTCCTTTAATATCATTAAAAAAAGTCCGGGCAAGCAAATTCGTTAAATGCAATATATCATGTAGTATGTGAAACGTATTCCACAGCGACGCCTCATAGCTGCGAGATTCAAAATTCTGAACATTTTCTCTTCAAAGGGAGCGAAACTGCGTTTCTCTCAAGAAAACCTTTCAGGTGTCATGTCGCACGTCTTAATCAATCACCTTCCTTTGTTCATCAAGGCGGAAGTTATCCTATAATATCGTTAAAGAAAATCCGGGATAGCAAATTCGTTAAATGCAATAGATCATGTAGTATGTGAAACGTATTCCACAGCGACGCGTCATTGCTGCGTGATTTGAAATTCGGAACATTTTCTCGTCAAAGGAAGCGAAACAGCGTTTCTCTCAAGACAACCTTTCAGGTGTCATGTCGCACATAGTAATCAATAACATTCCTTTGTTCATCCAGGCGGACGATTTCCTTTAATATCGCGAAAGAAAATCCGGGCCAGCCAATTGGTTAAATGCAATATATCATATAGTATGTGAAACGTATTCCACAGCGACGCCTCATAGCTGCGTGATTTAAATTCTGAACATTTCCTCTTCAAAGGAAGCGCCATTGCGTTTCTCTCAAGACAGCCTTTCAGGTGTCATGTCACATGTCTTAATCAATAACCTTCCTTTGTTCATCAAGGCGGAAGTTTTCCTCTAATATCATTAAAGAAAGTCCGGGCCAGCAAATTCGTTAAATGCAATATATCATGTAGTATGTGAAACGTATTCCACTGCGACGCCTCATAGCTGCGAGATTCAAAATTCTGAACATTTTCTCTTCAAAGGGAGCGAAACTGCGTTTCTCTCAAGACAAGCTTTCAGGTGTCATGTCGCACGTCTTAATCAATAACCTTCCTTTGTTCATCAAGGCGGAACTTTTCCTCTAATGTCCCGAAAGAAAATCCGGGCAAGCAAATTCGTTAAATGCAATATATCATGTAGTATGTGAAACGGATTCCACAGCGACGCCTCATAGCAGCGTGATTTAAAATTCAGAACATTTTCTCTTCAAAGGATGCGACACTGCGTTTCTCTCAAGACAACGTTTCAGGTGTCATGTCGCACGTCCTAATCAATAACCTTCCTTTGTTCATCAAGGCGGAAGTTTTCCTCTAATGTCCCGAAAGGAAATCCGGGCAAGCAAATTCGTTAAATGCAATATATCATGTAGTATGTGAAACGTATTCCGCAGCGACGCCTCATAGCTGCGTGATTTAGAATTCAGAACATTTTCTCCTCAAAGGAAGCGCCACTACGTTTCTCTCAAGACAACCTTTCAGGTGTCATGCCGCACGTCTTAATCAATAACCTTCCTTTGATCATCAAGGCGGAAGTTTTCCTCTAAAGTTGGAAAGAAAATCCGTGCCAGCCAATTCGTTAAATGCAATATTTGATGTAGTATGTGAAACGTATTCCACAGCGACGCCTCATAGCTGCGAGATTTATAATTCAGAACATTTTCTCTTCAAAGGAAGCGAAACTGCGTTTCTCTCAAGACAACCTTTCAGGTGTCATGTCGCACATAGTAATCAATAACATTCCTTTGTTCATCCAGGCGGAAGATTTCCTTTAATATCGCGAAAGAAAATCCGGGCCAGCCAATTGGTTAAATGCAATACATCATGTAGTATGTGAAACGTATTCCACAGCGACGCCTCAAAGCTGCGTGATTTAAATTCTGAACATTTCCTCTTCAAAGGAAGCGCCATTGCGTTTATCTCAAGACAACCATTCAGGTGTCATGTCGCACGTCTTAATCAATAACCTTCCTTTGTTCTTCAAGGCGGACGTTTTTCTCTAATATCGTTAATGAAAATCCGGGCCAGCAAATTCGTTAAATGCAATGTATCATGTAGTATGTGAAACGTATTCCACAGCGACGCCTCATAGCTGCGTGATTCAAAATTGTGAACATTTTCTCTTCAAAGGAAGCGCCATTTCGTTTATCTCAAGACAACCATTCAGGTGTCATGTCACACGTCTTAATCAATAACCTTCTTTTGTTCATCAAGGCGGAAATTTTCCTCTAATGTCCCGAAAGAAAATCCGGGCAAGCAAATTCGTTAAATGCAATATATCATGTAGTATGTGAAACGTATTCCACAGCGACGCCTCATAGCTGCGTGATTTAAAATTTTGAACATTTTCTCTTCAAAGGATGCGACACTGCGTTTCTCTCAAGACAACCTTTCAGGTGTCATGCCGCACATCTTAATCAATAACCTTCCTTTGTTCATCAAGGCGGACGTTTTCCTCTAATATCGCGATAAAAAATCCGGGACAGCAAATTGGTTAAATGCAATATATCATGTAGTATGTCAAACGTATTCCACAGCGACGCCTCATAGCTGCGTGATTTAAATTTTGAACATTTTCTCTTCAAAGGAAGCGCCATTTCGTTTATCTCAAGCCAACCATTCAGGTGTCATGTCGCACGCCTTAATCAATAACCTTCCTTTGTTCATCAAGGCGGAAGTTTTCCTCTAATGTTGGAAAGAAAATCCGGGCCAGCCAATTCGTTAAATGCAATATTTCATGTAGTATGTGAAACGAATTCCACAGCGACGCCTCATAGCTGCGTGATTTAAAATTCAGAACATTTTCTCTTCAAAGGAAGCGAAACTGCGTTTCTCTCAAGATAACCTTTCATTTGTCATATCGCACGTCTTAATCAACAACCTTCCTTTGTTCATCAAGGCGGAAGTTTTCCTCTAATGTCCCGAACGAAAATCAGGGCAAGCAAAATTCGTTAAATGCAATATATCATGCAGTATGTGAAACGTATTCCACAGCGACGCCTCATAGCTGCGTGATTTAAATTCTGAACATTTCCTCTTCAAAGGAAGCGCCATTGCGTTTATCTCAAGACAACCATTCAGGTGTCATGTCGCACGTCTTAATCAATAACCTTCCTTTGTTCATCAAGGCGGAAGCTTTCCTCTAATGTTGGAAAGAAAATCCGGGCCAGCCAATTCGTTAAATGCAATATTTCATGTAGTATGTGAAACGAATTCCACAGCGACGCCTCATAGCTGCGTGATTTAAACTTCAGAACATTTTCTCTTCAAAGGAAGCGAAACTGCGTTTCTCTCAAGATAACCTTTCAGGTGTCATGTCGCAAGTCTTAATCAATAACCTTCCTTTGTTCATCAAGGCGGACGTTTTCCTCTAATATCGCGAAACAAAATCCGGGCCAGCAAATTGGTTAAATGCAATATATCATGTAGTATGTGAAAGGTATTCCACAGCGACGCCTCATAGCTGCGTGATTTAAATTCTGAACATTTCTTCTTCAAAGGAAGCGCCATTGCGTTTATCTCAAGACAACCTTTCAGATGTCATGTCGCACGTGTTAATCAATAACCTTCCTTTGTTCCTCAAGGCGGACGTTTTTCTCAAATATCGTTAATGAAAATCCGGGCCAGCAAATTCGTTAAATGCAAGATATCATGTAGTATGTGAAACGTATTCCACAGCGACGCATCATAGCTGCGTGATTCAAAATTCTGAACATCTTCTCTTCAAAGGATGCGACACTGCGTTTCTCTCAAGACAACCTTTCAGGTGTCATGTCGCAAGTCCTAATCAATAACCTTCCTTTGTTCATCAAGGCGGAAGTTTTCCTCTAATGTCCCGAAAGAAAATCCGGGCAAGCAAATTCGTTAAATGCAATATATCATGTTGTATGTAAAACGGATTCCACAGCGACGCCTCATAGCAGCGTGATTTAAAATTCAGAACATTTTCTCTTCAAAGGATGCGACACTGCGTTTCTCTCAAGACAACGTTTCAGGTGTCATGTCGCACGTCCTAATCAATAACCTTCCTTTGTTCATCTAGGCGGAAGTTTTCCTCTAATGTCCCGAAAGAAAATCCGGGCAAGCAAATTCGTTAAATGCAATATATCATGTAGTATGTGAAACGTATTCCGCAGCGACGCCTCATAGCTGCGTGATTTAGAATTCAGAACATTTTCTCCTCAAAGGAAGCGCCACTACGTTTCTCTCAAGACAACCTTTCAGGTGTCATGCCGCACGTCCTAATCAATAACCTTCCTTTGATCATCAAGGCGGAAGTTTTCCTCTAATGTTGGAAAGAAAATCCGGGCCAGCCAATTCGTTAAATGCAATATTTCATGTAGTATGTGAAACGTATTCCACAGCGACGCCTCATAGCTGCGAGATTTATAATTCAGAACATTTTCTCTTCAAAGGAAGCGAAACTGCGTTTCTCTCAAGACAACCTTTCAGCTGTCATGTCGCACATAGTAATCAATAACATTCCTTTGTTCATCAAGGCGGAAGATTTCCTTTAATATCGCGAAAGAAAATCCGGGCCAGCCAATTGGTTAAATGCAATATATCATGTAGCATGTGAAACGTATTCCACAGCGACGCGTCATAGCTGCGTGATTCTCCGGGCCAGCAAATTCGTTAAATGCAAGATATCATGTAGTATGTGAAACGTATTCCACAGCGACGCATCATAGCTGCGTGATTCAAAATTCTGAACATCTTCTCTTCAAAGGATGCGACACTGCGTTTCTCTCAAGACAACCTTTCAGGTGTCATGTCGCAAGTCCTAATCAATAACCTTCCTTTGTTCATCAAGGCGGAAGTTTTCCTCTAATGTCCCGAAAGAAAATCCGGGCAAGCAAATTCGTTAAATGCAATATATGATGTTGTATGTAAAACGGATTCCACAGCGACGCCTCATAGCAGCGTGATTTAAAATTCAGAACATTTTCTCTTCAAAGGATGCGACACTGCGTTTCTCTCAAGACAACGTTTCAGGTGTCATGTCGCACGTCCTAATCAATAACCTTCCTTTGTTCATCTAGGCGGAAGTTTTCCTCTAATGTCCCGAAAGAAAATCCGGGCAAGCAAATTCGTTAAATGCAATATATCATGTAGTATGTGAAACGTATTCCGCAGCGACGCCTCATAGCTGCGTGATTTAGAATTCAGAACATTTTCTCCTCAAAGGAAGCGCCACTACGTTTCTCTCAAGACAACCTTTCAGGTGTCATGCCGCACGTCCTAATCAATAACCTTCCTTTGATCATCAAGGCGGAAGTTTTCCTCTAATGTTGGAAAGAAAATCCGGGCCAGCCAATTCGTTAAATGCAATATTTCATGTAGTATGTGAAACGTATTCCACAGCGACGCCTCATAGCTGCGAGATTTATAATTCAGAACATTTTCTCTTCAAAGGAAGCGAAACTGCGTTTCTCTCAAGACAACCTTTCAGGTGTCATGTCGCACATAGTAATCAATAACATTCCTTTGTTCATCAAGGCGGAAGATTTCCTTTAATATCGCGAAAGAAAATCCGGGCCAGCCAATTGGTTAAATGCAATATATCATGTAGCATGTGAAACGTATTCCACAGCGACGCGTCATAGCTGCGTGATTCTAAATTCTTAACATTTTCTCTTCAAAGGACGCGACACTGCGTTTCTCTCAAGATAACCTTTCAGGTGTCATGTCGCACGTCTTAATCAATAACCTTCCTTTCTTCTTCAAGGCGGACGGTTTCCTCTAATATCGCGAAAAAAATCTGGGCCAGCAAATTGGTTAAATGCAATATATCATGTAGTATGTGAAACGTATTCCACAGCGACGCCTCATAGCTGCGTGATTTAAATTCTGAACATTTCCTGTTCAAAGGAAGCGCCATTGCGTTTATCTCAAGACAACCATTCAGGTGTCATGTCGCACGTCTTAATCAATAACTTTCCTTTGTTCATCAAGGCGGAAGTTTTCCTCTAATGTTGGAAAGAAAATCCGGGCCAGCCAATTCGTTAAATGCAATATTTCATGTAGTATGTGAAACGAATTCCACAGCGACGCCTCATAGCTGCGTGATTTAAAATTCAGAACATTTTCTCTTCAAAGGAAGCGAAACTGCGTTTCTCTCAAGATAACCTTTCAGGTGTCATGTCGGACGTCTTAATCAATAACTTTCCTTTGTTCATCAAGGCGGAATTTTTCCTGTAATGTCCCGAAAGAAAATCCGGGCAAGCAAATCCGTTAAATGCAATATATCATGTAGTATGTGAAACGCATTCCACAGCGACGCCTCATAGCTGCGTGATTTAAAATTTTGAACATTTTCTCTTCAAAGGATGCGACACTGCGTTTCTCTCAAGACAACCTTTCAGGTGTCATGCCGCACATCTTAATCAATAACGTTCCTTTGTTCATCAAGGCGGACGTTTTCCTCTAATATCGCGAAAAAAAATCCGGGCCAGCAAATTCGTTAAATGCAATATATCATATAGTATGTGAAACGTATTCCACAGCGACGCCTCATAGTTCTGTGATTTAAAATTGAAAGCATTTTCTCTTCAAAGGAAGCGCCACTGCGTTTCTCTCAAGACAACCTTTCAGGTGTCATGTCGCACGTCTTAATCAGTAACCTTCCTTTGTTCATCAAAGCGGAAATTTTCCTCTATTATCACTAAAGAAAATCCGGGTCAGCAAACTGATTAGATGCTATATATTATGTAGCATGTGTAACGTAGTCCACAGCGACACCTCATAGCTGCGTGATTTAAAATTCAGAACATTTTAATGCCACTGCGATTCTCTCAAGACAACGTTTCAGGTGTCATGTCGCACGTCTGAATAAATAACCTTGCTTTGTTCATCAATGTGGAAGTTTTCCTCTAATATGTTTAAAGAAAATCCGGGCCAGCAAATTGGTTAGATGCAATATATTAGGTAGCATGTGTAACGTATTCCACAGCGACGCCTCATAGTTCTGTGATTTAAATTCTGAACATTTCCTCTTCAAAGGAAGCGCCATTGCGTTTATCTCAAGACAACCATTCAGGTGTCATGTCGCACGTCTTAATCAATAACCTTCCTTTGTTCTTCAAGGCGGACGTTTTCCTCTAATATCCTTAATGAAAATCCGGGCCAGCAAATTCGTTAAATGCAATGTATCATGTAGTATGTGAAACGTATTCCACAGCGACGCCTCATAGCTGCGTGATTCAAAATTGTGGACATTTTCTCTTCAAAGGAAGCGCCATTGCGTTTATCTCAAGACAACCATTCAGGTGTCATGTCACACGTCTTAATGAATAACCTTCTTTTGTTCATCAAGGCGGGAATTTTCCTCTAATGTCCCGAAAGAAAATCCGGGCAAGCAAATTCGTTAAATGCAATATATCATGTAGTATGTGAAACATATTCCACAGCGACGCCTCATAGCTGCGTGATTTAAGCTTCAGAATATTTTCTCTTCAAAGGAAGCGAAACTGCGTTTCTCTCAAGATAACCTTTGAGGTGTCATGTCGCAAGTCTTAATCAATAACCTTCCTTTGTTCATCAAGGCGGACGTTTTCCTCTAATATCGCGAAACAAAATCCGGGCCAGCAAATTGGTTAAATGCAATATATCATGTAGTATGTGAAACGTATTCCACAGCGACGCCTCATAGCTGCGTGATTTAAATTCTGAACATTTCTTCTTCAAAGGAGGCGCCATTGCGTTTATCTAAAGACAACCTTTCAGGTGTCATGTCGCACGTGTTGATCAATAACCTTCCTTTGTTCCTCAAGGCGGACGTTTTTCTCAAATATCGTTAATGAAAATCCGGGCCAGCAAATTCGTTAAATGCAAGATATCATGTAGTATGTGAAACGTATTCCACAGCGACGCCTCATAGCTGCGTGATTCAAAATTCTGAGCATCTTCTCTTCAAAGGATGCGACACTGCGTTTCTCTCAAGACAACCTTTCAGGTGTCATGTCGCACGTCCTAATCAATAACCTTCCTTTGTTCATCAAGGCGGAAGTTTTCCTCTAATGTCCCGAAAGAAAATCCGGGCAAGCAAATTCGTTAACTGCAATATATCATGTAGTATGTGAAACGGATTCCATAGCGACGCCTCATAGCAGCGTGATTTAATATTCAGAACATTTTCTCTTCAAAGGATGCGACACTGCGTTTCTCTCAAGACAACGTTTCAGGTGTCATGTCGCACGTCCTAATCAATAACCTTCCTTTGTTCATCAAGGCGGAAGTTTTCCTCTAATATCATTAAAGAATGTCCGGGCCAGCAAATTCGTTAAATGCAATATATCATGTAGTATGTGAAACGTATTCCACAGCGACGCCTCATAGCTGCGAGATTCAAAATTCTGAACATTTTCTCTTCAAAGGGAGCGAAACTGCGTTTCTCTCAAGACAACCTTTCAGGTGTCCTGTCGCACGTCTTAATCAATAACTTTCCTTTGTTCATCAAGGCGGAAGTTTTCCTCTAATGTCCCGAAAGAAAATCCGGGCCAGCAAATTCGTTAAATGCAATATATCATGTAGTATGTGAAACGGATTCCACAGCGACGCCTCATAGCAGCGTGATTTAAAATTCAGAACATTTTCTCTTCAAAGGATGCGACACTGCGTTTCTCTCAAGACAACGTTTCAGGTGTCATGTCGCACGTCCTAATCAATAACCTTCCTTTGTTCATCAAGGCGGAAGTTTTCCTCTAATTTCCCGAAAGAAAATCCGGGCAAGCAAATTCGTTTAATGCAATATATCATGTAGTATGTGAAACATATTCCGCAGCGACGCCTCATAGCTGCATGATTTAGAATTCAGAACATTTTCTCCTCAAAGGAAGCGCCACTACGTTTCTCTCAAGACAACCTTTCAGGTGTCATGCCGCACGTCTTAATCAATAACCTTCCTTTGATCATCAAGGCGGAAGTTTTCCTCTAATGTTGGAAAGAAAATCCGGGCCAGCCAATTCGTTAAATGCAACATTTCATGTAGTATGTGAAACGTATTCCACAGCGACGCCTCATAGCTGTGAGATTTATAATTCAGAACATTTTCTCTTCAAAGGAAGCGAAACTGCGTTTCTCTCAAGACAACCTTTCAGGTGTCATGTCGCACATAGTAATCAATAACATTCGTTTGTTCATCAAGGCAGAAGATTTCCTTTAATATCATTAAAGAAAGTCCGGGCAAGCAAATTCGTTAAATGCAATATATCATGTAGTATGTGAAACGTATTCCACAGCGACGCCTCATAGCTGCGAGATTCAAAATTCTGAACGTTTTCTCTTCAAAGGGAGCGAAACTGCGTTTCTCTCAAGAAAACCTTTCAGGTGTCATGTCGCACGTCTTAATCAATCACCTTCCTTTGTTCATCAAGGCGGAAGTTATCCTATAATATCGTTAAAGAAAATCCGGGCTAGCAAATTCGTTAAATGCAATAGATCATGTAGTATGTGAAACGTATTCCACAGCGACGCGTCATTGCTGCGTGATTTGAAATTCGGAACATTTTCTCGTCAAAGGAAGCGAAACAGCGTTTCTCTCAAGACAACCTTTCAGGTGTCATGTCGCATGTCTTAATCAATAACCTTCCTTTGTTCATCAAGGCGGAAGAATTCCTTTAACATCGCGAAAGAAAATCCGGACCAGCCAATTCGTGAAATGCAATATTTCATGTATTATTGAAACGTATTCCACAGCGACGCCTCATAGCTGCGTGATTTAAAATTCTGAACATTTTCTCTTCAAGGGAAGCGCCATAGCGTTTCTCTCAAGATAACCTTTCAGGTGTCATATCGCAAGTCTTAATCAATAACCTTCCTTTGTTCATCAAGGCGGAAGTTTTCCTCTAATGTCGCGAAAGAAAATCCGGGCCAGCAAATTCGTTATATGCAATATATCATGTAGTATGTGAAACGTATTCCACAGCGACGCCTCATGGCTGCCTGATTTAGAATTTTGAACATTTTCTCTTGAAAGGATGCGACACTGCGTTTCTCTCACGACAACCTTTCAGGTGTCATGCCGCACGTCTTAATCAATAACTTTCCTTTGATCATCAAGGCGGAAGTTTTCCTCTAATGTTGGAAAGAAAATCCGGGCCAGCCAATTCGTTAAATGCAATATTTCATGTAGTATGTGAAACGTATTCCACAGCGACGCCTCATAGCTGCGAGATTTATAATTCAGAACATTTTCTCTTCAAAGGAAGCGAAACTGCGTTTCTCTCAAGACAACCTTTCAGGTGTCATGTCGCACGTAGTAATCAATAACATTCCTTTGTTCATCAAGGCGGAAGATTTCCTTTAATATCGCGAAAGAAAATCCGGGCCAGCCAATTGGTTAAATGCAATATATCATGTAGTATGTGAAACGTATTCCACAGCGACGCCTCATAGCTGCGTGATTTAAATTCTGAACATTTCCTCTTCAAAGGAAGCGCTATTGCGTTTCTCTCAAGACAGCCTTTCAGGTGTCATGTCACATGTCTTAATCAATAACCTTCCTTTGTTCATCAAGGCGGAAGTTTTCCTCTAATAACATTAAAGAAAGTCCGGGCCAGCAAATTCGTTAAATGAAATATATCATATATTATGTGAAACGTATTCCACAGCGACGCCTCATAGCTGCGAGATTTATAATTCAGAACATTTTCTCTTCAAAGGAAGCGAAACTGCGTTTCTCTCAAGACAACCTTTCAGGTGTCAAGTCGCACATAGTAATCAATAACATTCCTTTGTTCATCAAGGCGGAAGATTTCCTTTAATATCATTAAAGAAAGTCCGGGCAAGCAAATTCGTTAAATGCAATATATCATGTAGTATGTGAAACGTATTCCACAGCGACGCCTCATAGCTGCGAGATTTATAATTCAGAACATTTTCTCTTCAAAGGAAGCGAAACTGCGTTTCTCTCAAGACAACCTTTCAGGTGTCATGTCGCACGTAGTAATCAATAACATTCCTTTGTTCATCAAGGCGGAAGATTTCCTTTAATATCGCGAAAGAAAATCCGGGCCAGCCAATTGGTTAAATGCAATAGATCATGTAGTATGTGAAACGTATTCCACAGCGACGCGTCATTGCTGCGTGATTTGAAATTCGGAACATTTTCTCGTCAAAGGAAGCGAAACAGCGTTTCTCTCAAGACAACCTTTCAGGTGTCATGTCGCATGTCTTAATCAATAACCTTCCTTTGTTCATCAAAGCGGAAGAATTCCTTTAACATCGCGAAAGAAAATCCGGACCAGCCAATTCGTGAAATGCAATATTTCATGTAATATTGAAACGTATTCCACAGCGACGCCTCATAGCTGCGTGATTCTAAATTCTTAACATCTTCTCTTCAAAGGAAGCGAAACTGCGTTTCTCTCAATATAACCTTTCAGGTGTCATGTCGCACGTCTTAATCAATAACCTTCCTTTGTTCATCAAGGCGGAAGTTTTCCTCTAATGTCCCCAAAGGAAATCCGGGCAAGCAAATTCGTTAAATGCAATATATCATGTAGTATGTGAAACGTATTCCACAGCGACGCCTCATAGCTGCGTGATTTAAAATTCAGAACACTTTCTCTTCAAAGGGAGCGAAACTGCGTTTCTCTCAAGACAACCTTTCAGGTGTCATGTCGCACATAGTAATCAATAACATTCCTTTGTTCATCAAGGCGGAAGATTTCCTTTAATATCATTAAAGAAAGTCCGGGCCAGCAAATTCGTTAAATGCAATATATCATGTAGTATTTGAAACGTATTCCTCAGCGACGCCTCATAGCTGCGAGATTCAAAATTCTGAACATTTTCTCTTCAAAGGGAGCGAAACTGCGTTTCTCTCAAGACAACCTTTCAGGTGTCATGTCGCACGTCTTAATCAATCACCTTCCTTTGTTCATCAAGGCGGAAGAATTCCTTTACCATCGCGAAAGAAAATCCGGACCAGCCAATTCGTGAAATGCAATATTTCATGTAAAATTGAAACGTATTCCACAGCGACGCCTCATAGCTGCGTGATTCTAAATTCTTAACATCTTCTCTTCAAAGGAAGCGAAACTGCGTTTCTCTCAAGATAACCTTTCAGGTGTCATGTCGCACGTCTTAATCAATAACCTTCCTTTGTTCATCAAGGCGGAAGCTTTCCTCTAATGTCCCGAAAGAAAATCCGGGCAAGCAAATTCGTTAAATGCAATATATCAGGTAGTATGTGAAACGTATTCCACAGCGACGCCTCATAGCTGCGTGATTTAAAATTCAGAACACTTTCTCTTCAAAGGATGCGACACTGCGTTTCTCTCAAGATAACCTTTCAGGTGTCATGTCGCACGTCTTAATCAATAACCTTCCTTTGTTAATCAAGGCGGAAAATTTCCTTTATATCGCGAAAGAAAAACCGGGCGAGCCAATTCGTTAAATGCAATATTTCATGTAGTATGTGAAATGTATTCCACAGCGACGCCTCATAGCTGCGTGATTTAAAATTCTCAACATTTTCTCTTCAAACGAAGCGAAACTGCTTTACTCTCAAGACAGCCTTTCAGGTGTCATGTCGCACGTCTGAATAAATAACCTTCCTTTGTTCATCAAGGTGGAAGTTTTTCTCTAATATCTTTAAAGAAAATCCGGGCCAGCAAATTGGTTAGATGCAATATTTTAGGTAGCATGTGTAACGTATTCCACAGCGACGCCTCATAGTTCTGTGATATAAAATTGAGAACATTTTCTCTTCAAATGAAGCGCCACTGCGTTTCTCTCAAGACAACCTTAGAGGTGTCATGTCGCACGTTCTAATCAATAACATTCATTTGTTCATCAAGGCGGAAATTTTCCTCTAATATCAATAAAAAAAATCCGGGTCTGCAAACTGGTTAGATGCCATATATCATGTAGTATGTGAAACGTATTCCCCAGCGACGCCTCATAGCTGCGTGATTTAAAATTCAGAACATTTTCTCTTCAAAGGAAGCGAAACTGCGTTTCTCTCAGGACAACCTTTCAGGAGCCATGTCGCACGTCTTAATCAATAACCTTCCTTTGTTCATCAAGGCGGAAATGTTCCTCTAATATCACTAAAGAAAATCCGGGTCAGCAAATTGGTTAGATGCAATATATTATGTAGCATGTGCAACGTATTCCACAGCAACGCCTCATAGCTGCGTTATTTAAAATTCAGAACATTTTCTCTTCAAAGGAAGCGAAACTGCGTTTCTCTCAGGACAACATTTCAGGTGTCATGTCGCATGTCTTATTCAATAACCTTTCTTTGTTCATCAAGGCGGAAGTTTTCCTCTAATATCGCGAAAGAAAATCCAAAAAGCAAATTCGTTAAATGCAATATATTATGCAGTAGGTGAAACGTATTCCACAGCGACGCCTCATTGCTGCGTGATTTAAAATGGTGAACATTGTCTCTTCAAAGGAAGTGCCACTGCGTTTCTCTTAAGACAACCTTTCAGGTGTCATATCGCACGTCTTAATCAATAACCTTCTTTTGTTCATCAGGGCGGGCGTTTTCCTCTAATATCGTTAAAGAAACTTGGGGCTGCCAAATTGTTTAAACGCAATGTATTATGTAGTATTTGTAACGTATTGCACAGCGACGCCTCGTAGCTGCGTGATTTAAAATTCAGAACATTTTCTCTTCAAAGGAAGCGCCAATGCGATTCTCTTAAGACAACGTTTCAGGTGTCATGTCGCACGTCTGAATAAATAACCTTCCTTTGTTCATCAAGGTGGAAGTTTTCCTCCAATATCTTTAAAGAAAATCCTGGCCAGCAAATTGGTTAGATGCAATATATTAGGTAGCATGTGTAACGTATTCCACAGCGACGCCTCATAGTTCTGTGATTTAAAATTCAGAACATTTTCTCTTCAAAGGAAGCGCAACTGCGTTTCTCTCAAGACAACCGTAGAGGTGTCATGTCGCACGTTCTAATCAATAACCTTCCTTTGTTCATCAAGGCAGAAATTTTCCTCTAATATCACTAAAGAAAATCCGGGTCTGCAAACTGGTTAGATGCAATATATTATGTAGCATGTGTAACGTATTCCCCTGCGACGCCTCAAATCTGCGTGGTTTAAAATTCTGAACATTTTCTCTTCAAAGGAAGCGTAACTGTGTTTCTCTCAAGACAACCTTTCAGGTGTCATGTCGCACGTCCTAATCAATAACCTTCCTTTGTTCATCAAGGCGGAAGTTTTCCTCTAATATCATTAAAGAAAATCCGGGCCAGCAAATTCGTTAAATGCAATATATCATGTAGTATGTGAAACGTATTCCACAGCGACGGCTCATAGCTGCGTGATTTATTATTCAGAACTTTTTCTCCTCAAAGGAAGCGCCACTACGTTTCTCTCACGACAACCTTTCGGGTGTCATGTCGCACGTCTTAATCAATAACCTTCCTTTGTTCATCAAGGCGGAAGTTTTCCTCTAATATCGTTAAAGAAAATCCGGGCAAGCAAATTCGGTAAATGCAATAGATCATGTAGCCCGTGAAACGTGTTCCGCAGCGACGCCTTATAGCTGCGTGATATAAAATTCAGAACATTTTCTCCTCAAAGGAAGCGCCACTACGTTTCTCTCAAGACAACCTTTCGGGTATCATGTCGCACGTCTTAATCAATAACCTTACTTTGTCCATCAAGGCGGAAGTTTTCCGCTAATATCATTAAAGAAAATCCTTGCCAGTAAATTCGTTAAATGCAATATATCCTGTAGAATGTGAAACGTATTCCACAGCGACGCCTCATAGCTGCGTGATTAAAAATTCTGAACATTTTCTCTTCAAAGGATGCTACACTGCGTTTCTCTCAAGACAACCTTTCAGGTGTCATGTCGCACGCCTTAATTAATAACCTTCCTTTGTTCATCAAGGCGGACGTTTTCCTATAATACCGTTAAAGAAAATCCGGGCCAGCAAATTCGTTAAATGCAATATAATATGTAGTATGTGTAACGTATTCCACAGCGACGCCTCATAGCTGCGTGATTTAAAATTCTGAACATTTCCTCTTCAAATGATGCTACACTGCGTTTCTCTCAAGACAACCTTTCAGGTGTCATGTCGCACGTCTTAATCAATAACCTTCCTTTGTTCATCAAGGCGGACGTTTTCCTTTAATATCGTTAAAGAAAATCCGGGCCAGCAAATTCGTTAAATGCAATATATCCTGTAGTATGTGAAACGTATTCCACAGCGACGCCTCATAGCTGCGTGATTTAAAATTCAGAACATTTTCTCCTCAAAGGAAGCGCCAGTGCGTTTCTCTCAAGACAACATTAGAGGTGTCATGTCGCATGTTCTAATCAATAACCTTCCTTTGTTCATCAAGGCGGAAATTTTCCTCTAATATCACTAAAGAAAATCCGGGCCAGCAAATTGGTTAAATGCAATATATCATACAGTATGTGAAACGTATTCCACAGCGACGCCTCATAGCTGCGTGATTTAAATTCTGAAAATTGCCTCTTCAAAGGAAGCGCTATTGCGTTTATCTCAAGACAACCATTCAGGTGTCATGTCGCACGTCTTAATCAATAACCTTGCTTTATTCTTCTAGGCGGAAGATTTCCTTTAATATCGCGAAAGAAAATCCGGGCCAACCAATTCGTTAAGTGCGATATTTCATGTTTTATGTGAAACGTATTCCACAGCGACGCCTCATAGCTGCGTGATTTAAAATTCAGAACATTTTCTTTTCAAAGGAAGCGAAACTGCGTTTCTCTCAAGATAACCTTTCAGGTGTCATATCGCACGTCTTAATCAATAACCTTCCTTTGTTGATCAAGGCGGAAGTTTTCCTCTAATGTCCCGAAAGAAAATCCGGGCAAGCAAATTCGTTAAATGCAATATATCATGCAGTATGTGAAACGTATTCCACAGCGACGCCTCATAGCTGCCTGATTTAAAATTTTGAACATTTTCTCTTCAAAGGATGCGACACTGCGTTTCTCTCAAGACAACCTTTCAGGTGTCATGCCGCACATCTTAATTAATAACATTCCTTTGTTCATCAAGGCGGACGTTTTCCTCTAATATCGCGAAAAAAAATCCGGGCCAGCAAATTGGTTAAATGCAATATATCATGTAGTATGTGAAACGTATTCCACAGCGACGCCTCATGGCTGCGTGATTAAAATTCTGAACATTTCCTCTTCAAAGGAAGCGCCATTGCGTTTATCTCAAGACAACCATTCAGGTGTCATGTCGCAAGTCTTAATCAATAACCTTCCTTTGTTCATCAAGGCGGAAGTTTTCCTCTAAAGTTGGAATGAAAATCCGGGCCAGCCAATTCGTTAAATGCAATATTTCATGTAGTATGTGAAACGAATTCCACAGCGACGCCTCATAGCTGCGTGATTTAAACTTCAGAACATTTTCACTTCAAAGGAAGCTAAACTGTGTTTCTCTCAAGATAACCTTTCAGGTGTCATGTCGCACGTCTTAATCAATAACCTTCGTTTGTTCATCAAGGCGGAAGTTTTCCTCTAATGTCTCGAAAGAAAATCCGGGCAAGCAAGTTCGGTAAATGCAATATATCAAGTAGTATGTGAAACGTATTCCACAGCGACGCCTCATAGCTGCCTGATTTAAAATTTTGAACATTTTCTCTTCAAAGGATGCGACACTGCGTTTCTCTCAAGACAACCTTTCAGGTGTCATGCCGCACATCTTAATTAATAACCTTCCTTTGTTCATCAAGGCGGACGTTTTCCTCTAATATCGCAAAAAAAAATCCGGGCCAGCAAATTGGTTATATGCAATATATCATGTAGTATGTGAAACGTATTCCACAGCGACGCCTCATGGCTGCGTGATTAAAATTCTGAACATTTCCTCTTCAAAGGAAGCGCCATTGCGTTTATCTCAAGACAACCATTCAGGTGTCATGTCGCACGTCTTAATCAATAACCTTCCTTTGTTCATCAAGGCGGAAGTTTTCCTCTAATGTTGGAAAGAAAATCCTGGCCAGCCAATTCGTTAAATGCAATATTTCATGTAGTATGTGAAACGAATTCCACAGCGACGCCTCATAGCTGCGTGATTTAAACTTCAGAACATTTTCTCTTCAAAGGAAGCGATACTGTGTTTCTCTCAAGATAACCTTTCAGGTGTCATGTCGCACGTCTTAATCAATAACCTTCGTTTGTTCATCAAGGCGGAAATTTTCCTCTAATGTCCCGAAAGAAAATCCGGGCAAGCAAATTCGTTAAATGCAATATATCATGTAGTATGTGAAACGTATTCCACAGCGACGCCTCATAGCTGCGTGATTTAAAATTTTGAACATTTTCTCTTCAAAGGATACGACACTGCGTTTCTCTCAAGACAACCTTTCAGGTGTCATGCCGCACGTCTTAATCAATAACCTTCCTTTGTTCTTAAAGGCGGACGTATTTCTCTAATATCGTTAATGAAAATCCGGGCCAGCAAGTTCGTTAAATGCAATATATCATGTAGTATGTGAAACGTATTCCACAGCGACGCCTCACAGCTGCGAGATTCAAAATTCAGAACATTTTCTCTTCAATGGAAGCGCCATTGCGTTTCTCTTAAAACAACCTTTCAGGTGTCATGTCGCACGTCTTAATCAATAAACTTCCTTTGTTCATCAAGGCGGACGTTTTCCTCTAATATCGCGAAAAAAAATCCGGGCCAGCAAATTGGTTAGATGCAATATATCATGTAGTATGTGAAACGTATTCCACAGCGACGCCTCATAGCTGCGTGATTTAAATTCTGAACATTTCCTCTTCAAAGGAAGCGCCATTGCGTTTATCTCAAGACAATCATTCAGGTGTCACGTCGCACGTCTAATCAATAACCTTCCTTTGTTCATCAAGGCGGAAGTTTTCCTCTAATGTTAGAAAGAAAATCCGGGCTAGCCAATTCGTTAAACGCAATATTTCATGTAGTATGTGAAATGAATTCCACAGCGACGCCTCATAGCTGCGTGATTTAAAATTTTGAACATTTTCTCTTCAAAGGATGCGACACTGCGTTTCTCTCAAGACAACCTTTCAGGTGTCATGCCGCACATCTTAATCAAAAACCTTCCTTTGTTCATCAAGGCGGACGTTTCCCTCTAATATCGCGAAAAAAAATGCGGGCCAGCAAATTGGTTAAATGCAATATATAATGTAGTATGTGAAACGTATTCCACAGCGACGCCTCATAGCTGCGTGATTTAAATTCTGAACATTTCCTCTTCAAAGGAAGCGCCATTGCGTTTATCTCAAGACAACCATTCATGTGTCATGTCGCACGTTTTAATCAATAACCTTCCTTTGTTCATCAAGGCAGAAGTTTTCCTCTAATGTTGGAAAGAAAATCCGGGCCAGCCAATTCGTTAAATGCAATATTTCATGTAGTATGTGAAACGAATTCCACAGCGGCGCCTCATAGGTGCGTGATTTAAACTTCAGAACATTTTCTCTTCAAAGGAAGCGAAACTGCGTTTCTCTCAAGATAACCTTTCAGGTGTCATGCCGCACGTCTTAATCAATAACCTTCCTTTGTTCGTCAAGGCGGAAGTTTTCCTCTAATATCATTAAGGAAAATCCGGGCTAACAAATTCGTTAAATGCAATAGATCATGTAGTATGTGAAACGTATTCCACAGCGACGCGTCATAGCTGCGTGATATAAAATTCGGAACATTTTCTCTTCCAAGAAAGCGAAACTGCGTTTCTCTCAAGACAACCTTTCAGGTGTCATGTCGCACATCTTAATCAATAACCTTCCTTTCTTCATCAAGGCGGAAGTTTTCCTCTAATATCGCGAATGAAAATCCGGGCAAGCAAATTCGTTAAATGCAATATATCAACTAGTGTGTGAAACGTATTCCGCAGCGACACCTCATAGCTGCGTGATTTAAAATTCAGAACATCTTCTCCTCAAAGGAAGCGCCACTACGTTTCTCTCAAGACAACCTTTCAGGTGTCATGCCGCACGTCTTAATAAATAACCTTCCTTTGTTCATCAAGGCGGAAGTTTTCCTCTAATATCACTAAAGAAAATCCGGGCCAGCAAATTCGTTAAATGCAATATATCATGTAGTATGTGAAACGTATTCCACAGCGACACCTCATAGCTGCGTGATTTAAATTCTGAACATTTCCTCTTCAAAGGAAGCGCCATTGCGTTTATCTCAAGACAACCATTCATGTGTCATGTCGCACGTTTTAATCAATAACCTTCCTTTGTTCATCAAGGCAGAAGTTTTCCTCTAATGTTGGAAAGAAAATCCGGGCCAGCCAATTCGTTAAATGCAATATTTCATGTAGTATGTGAAACGAATTCCACAGCGGCGCCTCATAGGTGCGTGATTTAAACTTCAGAACATTTTCTCTTCCAAGAAAGCGAAACTGCGTTTCTCTCAAGACAACCTTTCAGGTGTCATGTCGCACGTCTTAATCAATAACCTTCCTTTGTTCATCAAGGCGGAAGTTATCCTATAATATCGTTAAAGTAACTTGGGGCCACCAAATTGGTTAAAAGCAATGTATTATGTAGTATGTGTAACGTATTGCACACCGACGCCTCAGAGCTGCGTGATTTAAAATTCAGAACACTTTCTCTTCATAGGAAGCGCCACTGCGATTCTCTCAAGACAACGTTTCAGGTGTCATGTCGTACGTCTGAATAAATAACCTTCCTTTGTTCATCAAGGTGGAAGCTTTTCTCTAATATCTTTAAAGAAAATCCGGGCCAGCATATTGGTTAGATGCAATATATTAGGTAGCATGTGTAACGTATTCCACAGCGACGCCTCATAGTTCTGTGATTTAAAATTGAGGACATTTTCTCTTCAAAGGAAGCGCCACTGCGTTTCTCTCAAGACAACCTTAGAGGTGTCATGTCGCACGATCTAATCAATAACCTTCCTTTGTTCATCAAGGCGGAAATTTTCCTCTAATATCACTAAAGAAAATCCGGGTCTGCAAACTAGTTAGATGCTATATATCATGTAATATGTGAAACGTATTCCACAGCGACGCCTCATAGCTGCGTGATTTAAAATTCAGAACATTTTCTCTTCAAAGGAAGCGCCACTGCGATTCTCTCAAGACAACCTTTCAGGTGTCATGTCACACGTCTTAATCAAGAACCTTCCTTTGTTCATCAAGGCGGAAGTTTTCCTCTAATATCATTAAAGAAAATCCGGGGCAGCAAACTGATTAGATGCTATATATTATGTAGCATGTGTAACGTAGTCCACAGCGAAGCCTCATAGCTGCGTGATTTAAAATTCAGAACATTTTCTCTTCAAAGGAAGCGCCACTGCGATTCTCTCAGGACAACCTTTCAGGTGTCATATCGCACGTCTTAATCAATAACCTTCCTTTGTTCATCAAGGTGGAAGTTTTCCTCTAATATCATTAAAGAAAATCCGGGCCAGCAAATTGGTTAGATGCAATATATTAGGTAGCATGTGTAACGTATTCCACAGCGACGCCTCATAGTTCTGTGATTTAAAATTGAGAACATTTTCTCTTCAAAGGAAGCGCCACTGCGTTTCTCTCAAGACAACCTTAGAGGTGTCATGTCGCACGTTCTAATCAATAACCTTCCTTTGTTCATCGAGGCGGAAATTTTCCTCTAATATCACTAAAGAAAATCCGGGTCTGCAAATTGGTTAGATGCTATATATCATGTAGTATGTGAAACGTATTCCACAGCGAAGCCTCATAGCTGCGTGATTTAAAATTCAGAACATTTTCTCTTCAAAGGAAGCGCCACTGCGATTCTCTCAGGACAACCTTTCAGGTGTCATATCGCACGTCTTAATCAATAACCTTCCTTTGTTCATCAAGGTGGAAGTTTTCCTCTAATATCATTAAAGAAAATCCGGGCCAGCAAATTGGTTAGATGCAATATATTAGGTAGCATGTGTAACGTATTCCACAGCGACGCCTCATAGTTCTGTGATTTAAAATTGAGAACATTTTCTCTTCAAAGGAAGCGCCACTGCGTTTCTCTCAAGACAACCTTAGAGGTGTCATGTCGCACGTTCTAATCAATAACCTTCCTTTGTTCATCAAGGCGGAAATTTTTCTCTAATATCACTAAAGAAAATCCGGGGCAGCAAACTGATTAGATGCTATATATTATGTAGCATGTGTAACGTAGTCCACAGCGACGCCTCATAGCTGCGTGATTTAAAATTCAGAACATTTTCTCTTCAAATCAAGCGCCACTGTGATTCTCTCAAGACAACCTTTCAGGTGTCATATCGCACGTCTTAATCAATAACCTTCCTTTGTTCATCAAGGCGGAAGTTTTCCTCTAATATCATTAAAGAAAATCCGGACCAGCAAATTGGTTAGATGCAATATATTAGGTAGCATGGGTAACGTATTCCACAGCGACGCCTCATAGCTGCGTGATTTATAATTCTGAACATTTTCTCTTCAAAGGAAGCGTAACTGCGATTCTCTCAAGACAACCTTACAGGTGTCATGTCAGACGTCTTAATCAATAACCTTCCTTTGTTCATCAAGGCGGAAGTATTCCTCTGGTATCATTAAAGAAAATCCGGGCCAGCAAATTGGTTAGATGCAATATATTAGGTAGCATGTGTAACGTATTCCACAGCGACGCCTCATAGCTGCGTGATTTATAATTCTGAACATTTTCTCTTCAAAGGAAGCGTAACTGTGTTTCTCTCAAGACGACCTTTCAGGTGTCATGTCGCACGTCTTTATGAGTAACCTTCCTTTGTTCATCAAGGCGGAAATTTTCCTCTAATATCACTAAAGAAAATCTGGGGCAGCAAACTGATTAGATGCTATATATTATGAAGCATGTGTAACGTAGTCCACCGCGACGCCTCATAGCTGCGTGATTTAAAATTCAGAACATTTTCTCTTCAAAGGAAGCGCCACTGCGATTCTCTCAAGACAACCTTTCAGGTGTCATATCGCACGTCTTAATCAATAACCTTCCTTTGTTCATCAAGGCGGAAGTTTTCCTTTAATAACATTAAAGAAAATCCGTGCCAGCAAATTGGTTAGATGCAATATATTAGGTACCATGGGTAACGTATTCCACAGCGACGCCTCATAGCTGCGTGATTTATAATTCTGAACATTTTCTCTTCAAAGGAAGCGTAACTGCGATTCTCTCAAGACAACCTTACACGTGTCATGTCACACGTCTTAATCAATAACCTTCCTTTGTTCATGAAGGCGGAAGTTTTCCTCTAATATCATTAAAGAAAATCCGGGCCAGCAAATTGGTTAGATGCAATATATTAGGCAGCATGTGTAACGTATTCCACAGCGACGCCTCATAGCTGCGTGATTTATAATTCTGAACATTTTCTCTTCAAAGGAAGCGTAACTGTGTTTCTCTCAAGACAACCTTTCAGGTGTCATATCGCACGCCTTAATCAATAACCTTCCTTTGTTCATCAAGGCGGAAGTTTTCCTCTAATATCGCGAAAGAAAATCCGGGCCAGCAAATTCGTTAAATGCAATATATCATGTAGTATGTGAAACGTATTCCGCAGCGACGCCTTATAGCTGCGTGATATAAAATTCAGAACATTTTCTCCTCACAGGAAGCGCCACTACGTTTCTCTCAAGACAACCTTTCAGGTGTCATGTCGCACGTCTTAATCAATAACCTTCCTTTGTTCATCAAGGCGGAAGTTTTCCTCTAATATCATTAAAGAAAATCCGGGCCTGCAAACTGGTTAGATGCAATATATTATGTAACATGTTTAACGTAGTCCACAGTGACGCCTCATAGCTGCGTGATTTAAAAATCAGAACATTTTCTCTTCAAGGGAAGCAAAACTGCGTTTCCCTCAAGACAACTTTTCAGGTGTCATGTCGCACGTCTTAATCAATAACCTTCCTTTGTTCATCAAGGCGGAAGTTTTCCTCTAATATCGCGAAAGAAAATCCAAAAAGCAAATTCGTTAAATGCAATATATCGTGCAGTATGTGAAACGTATTCCACAGCGACGCCTCATTGCTGCGTGATTTAAAATGGCGAACATTGTCTCTTCAAAGGAAGTGCCACTGCGTTTCTCTCAAGACAACCTTACAGGTGTCATATCGCACGTCTTAATAATCTTCCTTTGTTCATCAGAGCGGGCGTTTTGCTCTAATATCGTTAAAGTAACTTGGGGCCACCAAATTGGTTAAACGCAATGTATTATGTAGTATGTGTAACGTATTGCACAGCGACGCCTCATAGCTGCGTGATTTAAAATTCAAAACATTTTCTCTTCAAAGGAAGCGCCACTGCGATTCTCTCAAGAGAACGTTTCAGGTGTCATGTCGCACGTCTGAATAAATAACCTTCCTTTGTTCATCAAGGTGAAAGTTTTTCTCTATTACCTTTAAAGAAAATCCGGGCCAGCAAATTGGTTAGATGCAATATATTAGGTAGCATGTGCAACGTATTCCACAGCGACGCCTCATAGTTCTGTGATTTAAAATTGAGAACATTTTCTCTTCAAAGGAAGCGTCACTGCGTTTCTCTCAAGACAACCTTAGAGGTGTCATGTCGCACGTTCTAATCAATAACCTTCCCTTGTTCATCAAGGCGCAAATTTTCCTCTAATATCACTAAAGAAAATCCGGGTCTGCAAACTGGTTAGATGCTATATATCATGTAGTATGTGAAACGTATTCCACAGCGACGCCTCATAGCTGCGTGATTTAAATTCTGAACATTTCCTCTTCAAAGGAAGTGCCTTTGCGTTTATCTCAAGACAACCATTCAGGTGTCATGACGCACGCCTTAATCAATAACCTTCCTTTGTTCTTCAAGGCGGACGTTTTTCTCAAATATCGTTAATGAGAATCCGGGCCAGCAAATTCGTTAAATGCAATATATCATGTAGTATGTGAAACGTATTCCACAGCGACGCCTCATAGCTGCGTGATTTAAATTCTGAACATTTCCTCTTCAAAGGAAGCGCCATTGCGTTTATCTCAAGACAACCATTCAGGTGTCATGTCGCACGTCTTAATCAATGACCTTCCTTTGTTCTTCAAGGCGGAAGTTTTCCTCTAATGTTGGAAAGAAAATCCGGGCCAGCCAATTCGTTAAATGCAATATTTCATGTAGTATGTGAAACGAATTCCACAGCGACGCCTCATAGCTGCGTGATTTAAAATTCAGAACATTTTCTCTTCAAAGGAAGCGAAACTGCGTTACTCTCAAGACAACCTTTCAGGTGTCATGTCGCACGTCTTAATCAATAACCTTCCTTTGTTCATCGAGGCGGAAGTTTTCCTCTAATTTCCGAAAGAAAATCCAAAAAGCAAATTCGTTAAATGCAATATATCATGCGGTATGTGAAACGTATTCCACAGCAACGCCTCATTGCTGCGTGATTTAAAATGGTGAACATTGTCTCTTGAAAGGAAGTGCCACTGCGTTTCTCTCAAGACAACCTTTCAGGTGTCATATCCCACGTCTTAATCAATAACCTTCCTTTGTTCATCAGGGCGGGCGTTTTCCTCTAATATCGTTAAAGTAACTTGGGGCCACCCAATTGGTTAGATGCAATATATTAGGTAGCATGTGTAACGTATTCCACAGCGACGCCTCATAGTTCTGTAATTTAAAATTCAGAACATTTTCTCTTCAAAGGAAGCGCCACTGCGTTTCTCTCAAGACAACCTTAGAGGTGTCATGTCGCGCGTTCTAATCAATAACCTTCCTTTGTTCATCAAAGCGGAAGTTTTCCTCTAATATCACTAAAGAAAATCCGGGCCAGCAGATTGGTTTAATGCAATATATCATGTAGTATGTGAAACGTATTCCACAGCGACGCCTCATAGCTGCGTGATTTAAATTCTGAACATTTCCTCTTCAAAGGAAGCGCCATTGCGTCTATCTCAAGACAACCATTCAGGTGTCATGTCGCACGTCTTAATCAATAACCTTCCTTTGTTCTTCAAGGCGGACGTTTTTCTCTAATATCGTGAATGAAAATCCGGGCCAGCAAATTCGTTAAATGCAATATATCATGTAGTATGTGAAACGTATTCCACAGCGACGTCTCATAGCTGCGTGATTCAAAATTGGGAACATTTTCTCTTCAAAGGATGCGACACTGCGTTTCTCTCAAGATAACCTTTCAGGTGTCATGTCGCACGTCTTAATCAATAACCTTCCTTTCTTCTTCAAGGCGGACGTTTTCCTCTAATATCGCGAAAAAAAATCTGGGCCAGCAAATTGGTTAAATGCAGTATATCATGTAGTATGTGAAACGTATTCCACAGCGACGCCTCATAGCTGCGTGATTTAAATTCTGAACATTTCCTGTTCAAAGGAAGCGCCATTGCGTTTATCTCAAGACAACCATTCAGGTGTCATGTCGCATGTCTTAATCAATGACCTTCCTTTGTTCTTCAAGGCGGAAGTTTTCCTCTAATGTTGGAAAGAAAATCCGGGCCAGCCAATTCGTTAAATGCAATATTTCATGTAGTATGTGAAACGAATTCCACAGCGACGCCTCATAGCTGCGTGATTTAAAATTCGGAACATTTTCTCTTCAAAGAAAGCGAAACTGCGTTTCTCTCAAGATAACCTTTCAGGTGTCATGTCGCACGTCTTAATCAATAACTTTCCTTTGTTCACCAAGGCGGAATTTTTCCTCTAATGTCCCGAAAGAAAATCCGGGCAAGCAAATTCGTTAAATGCAATATATCATGTAATATGTGAAACGTATTCCACAGCGACACCTCATAGCTGCGTGATTTAAAATTCTGAACATTTTCTCTTCAAAGGAAGCGAAACTGCGTTACTCTCAAGACAACCTTTCAGGTGTCATGTCGCACGTCTTAATCAATAACCTTCCTTTGTTCATCGAGGCGGAAGTTTTCCTCTAATTTGCGAAAGAAAATCCCAAAAAGCAAATTCGTTAAATGCAATATATCATGCGGTATGTGAAACGTATTCCACAGCGACGCCTCATTGCTGCGTGATTTAAAATGGTGAACATTGTCTCTTGAAAGGAAGTGCCACTGCGTTTCTCTCAAGACAACCTTTCACGTGTCATATCCCACGTCTTAATCAATAACCTTCCTTTGTTCATCAGGGCGGGCGTTTTCCTCTAATATTGTTAAAGTAACTTGGGGCCACCAAATTGGTTAGATGCAATATATTAGGTAGCATGTGTAACGTATTCCACAGCGACGCCTCATATTTCTGTAATTTAAAATTCAGAACATTTTCTCTTCAAAGGAAGCGCCACTGCGTTTCTCTCAAGACAACCTTAGAGGTGTCATGTCGCACGTTCTAATCAATAACCTTCCTTTGTTCATCAAAGCGGAAATTTTCCTCTAATATCACTAAAGAAAATCCGGGCCAGCAAATTGATTTAATGCAATATATCATGTAGTATGTGAAACGTATTCCACAGCGACGCCTCATAGCTGCGTGATTTAAATTCTGAACATTTCCTCTTCAAAGGAAGCGCCATTGCGTTTATCTCAAGACAACCATTCAGGTGTCATGTCGCACGTCTTAATCAATAACCTTCCTTTGTTCTTCAAGGCGGACGTCTTTCTCTAATATCGTGAATGAAAATCCCGGCCAGCAAATTCGTTAAATGCAATATATCATGTAGTATGTGAAACGTATTCCACAGCGACGTCTCATAGCTGCGTGATTCAAAATTGGGAACATTTTCTCTTCAAAGGATGCGACACTGCGTTTCCCTCAAGATAACCTTTCAGGTGTCATGTCGCACGTCTTAATCAATAACCTTCCTTTGTTCTTCAAGGCGCAAGTTTTCCTCTAATGTTGGAAAGAAAATCCGGGCCAGCCAATTCGTTAAATGCAATATTTCATGTAGTATGTGAAACGAATTCCACAGCGACGCCTCATAGCTGCGTGATTTAAAATTCAGAACATTTTCTCTTCAAAGAAAGCGAAACTGCGTTTCTCTCAAGATAACCTTTCAGGTGTCATGTCGCCGTCTTAATCAATAACTTTCCTTTGTTCACCAAGGCGGAATTTTTCCTCTAATGTCCCGAAAGAAAATCCGGGCAAGCAAATTCGTTAAATGCAATATATCATGTAGTATGTGAAACGTATTCCACAGCGACGCCTCATAGCTGCGTGATTTAAAATTTTGAACATTTTCGCTTCAAAGTATGCGACACTGCGTTTCTCTCAAGACAACCTTTCAGGTGTCATGCCGCACATCTTAATCAATAACCTTCCTTTGTTCATCAAGGCGGACGTTTTCCTTTAATATCGCGAAAAAAAATCCGGGCCAGCAAATTGGTTAGATGCAATATATTACGTAGCATGTGTAACGTATTCCACAGCGACGCCTCATAGTTCTGTGATTTAAAATTGAGAGCATTTTCTCTTCAAAGGAAGCGCCACTGCGTTTCTCTCAAGACAGCCTTTCAGGTGTCATGTCGCACGTCTTAATCAGTAACCTTCATTTGTTCATCAAGGCGGAAATTTTCCTCTAATATCACTAAAGAAAATCCGGGTCAGCAAACCTATTAGATGCTATATATTATGTAGCATGTGTAACGTAGTCCACAGCGACACCTCATAGCTGCGTGATTTAAAATTCAGAACATTTTAATGCCACTGCGATTCTCTCAAGACAACGTTTCAGGTGTCATGTCGCACGTCTGAATAAATAACCTTCCTTTGTTCATCAAGGCGGAAGTTTTCCTCTAATATCTTTAAAGAAAATCCGGGCGAGAATATTGGTTAGATGCAATATATTAGGTAGCATGTGTAACGTATTCCACAGCGACGCCTCATAGTTCTGTAATTTAAAATTCAGAACATTTTCACTTCAAAGGAAGCGTCCCTGCTTTTTTCTCAAGACAACCTTTCAGGTGTCATGTCACACGTGTTAATCAATAACCTTCCTATTTTAATCAAGGCGGAAGTTTTCCTCTAATATTGTTAAAGAAAATCCGAGTCAGCAAACTGGTTAGATGCAATATATTATGTAGCATGTGTAACGTAGTCCACAGCGACGCCTCATAGCTGCGTGATTTAAAATTCAGAACATTTTCTCTTCAAATGATGCGAAACTGCGTTTCTCTCAAGACAACCTTTCAGGTGTCATGTCGCACGTCTTAATCAATAACCTTCCTTTGTTAATCAAGGCGGAAAATTTCCTTTATATCGCGAAAGAAAATCCGGGCGAGCCAATTCGGTAAATGCAATATTTCATGTAGTATGTGAAACGTATTCCACAGCGACACCTCATAGCTGCGTGATTTAACATTCTGAACATTTTCTCTTCAAAGGAAGCGAAACTGCGTTACTCTCAAGACAACCTTTCAGGTGTCATGTCGCACGTCTTAATCAATAACCTTCCTTTGTTCATCAAGGCGGACGTTTTCCTCTAATATCGTTAAAGAAACTTCGGGGCTGCAAATTGGTTAAATGCAATATATCATGTAGTATGTGAAATGTATTCCACAGCGATGCCTCATAGCTGCGTGATTTAAATTCTGAACATTTCCTGTTCAAAGGAAGCGCCATTGCGTTTATCTCAAGACAACCATTCAGGTGTCATGTCGCACGTCTTAATCAATAACCTTCCTTTGTTCATCAAGGCGGAAGTTTTCCTCTAATGTTGGAAAGAAAATCCGGGCCAGCCAATTTGTTAAATGCAATATTTCATGTAGTATGTGAAACGAATTCCACAGCGACGCCTCAAAGCTGCGTGATTTAAAATTCAGAACATTTAATCTTCAAAGGTAGCGAAACTGCGTTTCTCTCAAGATAACCTTTCAGGTGTCATGTCGCACGTCTTAATCAATAACTTTCCTTTCTTCATCAAGGCGGAAGTTTTCCTCTAATATCACTAAAGAAAATCCGGGCCAGCAAATTGGTTAAATGCAATGTATCATGTAGTACGTGAAACGTATTCCACAGCGACGCCTCATCGCTGCGTGATTTAAATTCTGAAGATTTCCTCTTCAAAGGAAGCGCCATTGCGTTTATCTCAAGACAACCATTCAGGTGTCATGTCGCACGTCTTAATCAATAACCTTCCTCTGTTCTTCAAGGCGGACGTTTTTCTCTAATATCGTTAATGAAAATCCGGGCCAGCAAATTCGTTAAATGCAATGTATCATGTAGTATGTGAAACGTATTCCACAGCGACGTCTCATAGCTGCGTGATTCAAAATTGTGAACATTTTCTCTTCAAAGGAAGCGCCATTGCGTTTATCTCAAGACAACCATTCAGGTGTCATGTCACACGTCTTAATCAATAACCTTCTTTTGTTCATCAAGGCGGAAATTTTCCTCTAATGTCCCGAAAGAAAATCCGGGCAAGCAAATTCGTTAAATGCAATATATCATGTAGTATGTGAAACGTATTCCACAGCGACGCCTCATAGCTGCGTGATTTAAAATTTTGAACATTTTCTCTTCAAAGGATGCGACACTGCGTTTCTCTCAAGACAACCTTTCAGGTGTCATGCCGCACATCTTAATAACCTTCCTCTGTTCATCAAGGCGGACGTTTTCCTCTAATATCGCGATAAAAAATCCGGGCAAGCAAATTGGTTAAATGCAATATATCATGTAGTATGTGAAACGTATTCCACAGCGACGCCTCATAGCTGCGTGATTTAAATTTTGAACATTTCCTCTTCAAAGGAAGAGCCATTTCGTTTATCTCAAGCCAAACATTCAGGTGTCATGTCGCACGCCTTAATCAATAACCTTCCTTTGTTCATCAAGGCGAAAGTTTTCCTCTAATGTTGGAAAGAAAATCCGGGCCAGCCAATTCGTTAAATGCAATATTTCATGTAGTATGTGAAACGAATTCCACAGCGACGCCTCATAGCTGCGTGATTTAAAATTCAGAACATTTTCTCTTCAAAGGAAGCGAAACTGCGTTTCTCTCAAGATAACCTTTCAGGTGTCATATCGCACGTCTTAATCAATAACCTTCCTTTGTTCATCAAGGCGGAAGTTTTCCTCTAATGTCCCGAAAGAAAACCAGGGCAAGGAAATTTGTTAAATGCAATATATCATGTAGCATGTGAAACGTATTCCACAGCGACGCCTCATAGCTGCGTGATTCAAAATTCTGAACATCTTCTCTTCAAAGGATGCGACACTGCGTTTCTCTCAAGAAAACCTTTCAGGTGTCATGTCGCACGTCCTAATCAATAACCTTCCTTTGTTCATCAAGGCGGAAGTTTTCCTCTAATGTCCCGAAAGAAAATCCGGGCAAGCAAATTCGTTAAATGCAATATATCATGTAGTATGTAAAACGTATTCCACAGCGACGCCTCACAGCTGCGTGATTCAAAATTCTGAACATCTTCTCTTCAAAGGAAGCGAAACTGCGTTTCTCTCAAGATAACCTTTCAGGTGACATGTCGCACGTCTTAATCAATAATCTTCCTTTGTTCATCAAGGCGGAAGTTTTCCTCTAATGTCCCGAAAGAAAATCCGGGCAAGCAAATTCGTTAAATGCAATATATCATGTAGTATGTGAAACGGATTCCACAGCGACGCCTCATAGCAGCGTGATTTAAAATTCAGAACATTTTCTCTTCAAAGGATGCGACACTGCGTTTCTCTCAAGACAACGTTTCAGGTGTCATGTCGCACGTCCTAATCAATAACCTTCCTTTGTTCATCTTGGCGGAAGTTTTCCTCTAAAGTTGGAAAGAAAATACGGGCCAGCCAATTCGTTAAATGCAATATTTCATGTAGTATGTGAAACGTATTCCACAGTGACGCCTCATAGCTGCGAGATTTAAAATTCATAATATTTTCTCTTCAAAGGAAGCGAAGCTGCGTTTCTCTCAAGGCAACCTTTCAGGTGTCATGTCGC
This sequence comes from Dermacentor andersoni, assembly GCF_023375885.2. Taxonomy (NCBI): domain Eukaryota; kingdom Metazoa; phylum Arthropoda; class Arachnida; order Ixodida; family Ixodidae; genus Dermacentor; species Dermacentor andersoni. The sequence goes on from NW_027314752.1 coordinate 16,372,042, forward strand.
ACGTAGTAATCAATAACATTCCTTTGTTCATCAAGGCGGAAGATTTCCTTTAATATCGCGAAAGAAAATCCGGGCCAGCCAATTGGTTAAATGCAATATATCATGTAGTTTGTGAAACGTATTCCACAGCGACGCCTCATAGCTGCGTGATTTAAATTCTGAACATTTCCTCTTCAAAGGAAGCGCCATTGCGTTTCTCTCAAGACAACCTTTCAGGTGTCATGTCGCACGTCTTAATCAATAACCTTCCTTTGTTCATCAAGGCGGAAGTTTTCCTCTAATGTCCCGAAAGAAAATCCGGGCAAGCAAATTCATTAAATGCAATATATCATGAAGTATGTGAAACGTATCATGTAATATGTATCTTAATAACCTTCCTTTGTTCATCAGGGCGGGCGTTTTCCTCTAATATCGTTAAAGAAACTTGGGGCTGCCAAATTGGTTAAACGCAATGTATTATGTAGTATTTGTAACGTATTGCACAGCGACGCCTCATAGCTGCGTGATTTAAAATTCAGAACATTTTCTCTTCAAAGGAAGCGCCACTGCGATTCTCTCAAGACAACGTTTCAGGTGTCATGTCGCACGTCTGAATAAATAACCTTCCTTTGTTCATCAAGGTGGAAGTTTTCCTCTAATATCTTTAAAGAAAATCCGGACCAGCAAATTGGTTATATGCAATATATTAGGCAGCATGTGTAACGTATTGCACAGCGACGCCTCATAGTTCTGTGATTTAAAATTCAGAACATTTTCTCTTCAAAGGAAGCGCCACTGGGTTTCTCTCAAGACAACCGTAGAGGTGTCATGTCGCACGTTCTAATCAATACCCTTCCTTTGTTCATCAAGGCAGAAATTTTCCTCTAATATCACTAAAGAAAATCCGGGTCTGCAAACTGGTTAGATGCAATATATTAGGTAGCATGTGTAACGTATTCCATAGCCACGCCTCATAGTTCTGTGATTTAAAATTCAGAACATTTTCTCTTCAAAGGAAGCGCCACAGCGTTTCTTTCAAGACAACTTTCAGGTGTCATGTCGCACGTCTTAATCAATAACCTTCCTTTGTTCATCAAGGCGGAAATTTTCCTCTAATATCGCTAAAGAAAATCCGGGTCAGCAAACTGGTTAGATGCAATATATTATGAAGCATGTGTAACGTATTCCACAGCAACGCCTCATAGCTGCGTGATTTAAAATTTAGAACATTTTCTCTTCAAAGGAAGCGCCACTGCGTTTCTCTCAAGTCAACCTTTCAGGTGTCATGTCGCACGTCTTAATCAATAACATTCCTTTCTTCTTCAAGGCGGACGTTTTCCTCTAATATCGCGAAAAAAAATCTGGGCCAGCAAATTGGTTAAATGCAGTATATCATGTAGTATGTGAAACGTATTCCACAGCGACGCCTCATAGCTGCGTGATTTAAATTCTGAACATTTCCTGTTCAAAGGAAGCGCCATTGCGTTTATCTCAAGACAACCATTCAGGTGTCATGTCGCACGTCTTAATCAATGGCCTTCCTTTGTTCTTCAAGGCGGAAGTTTTCCTCTAATGTTGGAAAGAAAATCCGGGCCAGCCAATTCGTTAAATGCAATATTTCATGTTGTATGTGAAACGAATTCCACAGCGACGCCTCATAGCTGCGTGATTTAAAATTCAGAACATTTTCTCTTCAAAGGAAGCGAAACTGCGTTTCTCTCAAGACAACCTTTCAGGTGTCATGTCGCACGTCTTAATTAATAACCTTCCTTTGTTCATCAAGGCGGCAGCTTTCCTCTAATGTCCCGAAAGAAAATCCGGGCAAGCAACTTCGTTAAATGCAATATTTCATGTAGTATGTGAAACGTATTCCACAGCGACGCCTCGTAGCTGCGTGATTTAATATTCAGAACATTTTCTCTTCAAAGGATGCGACACTGCGTTTCTCTCAAGACAACGTTTCAGGTGTCATTTCGCACGTCTTAATCAATAACCTTCCTTTGTTCATCAAGGCGGAAGTTTTCCTCTAATGTCCCGAAAGAAAATCCGGGCAAGGAAATTCGTTAAATGCAATATATGATGTAGTATGTGAAACGTATTCCAAAGCGACGCCTCTTAGCTGCGTGATTCCAAATTCTGAACATTTTCCTTGCTAAAAAAGCGAAACTGCGTTTCTCTCAAGACAACTTTTCAGGTGTCATGTCGCACGTCTTAATCAATAACCTTCCTTTCTTCATCAAGGCGGAAGTTTTCCTCTAATATCGCGAAAGGAAATCCGGGCCAGCAAATTTGTTAAATGCAATATATCATGTAGTATGTGAAACTTATTCCGCAGCGACGCCTCATAGCTGCGCGATTTAAAATTCAGAACATTTTCTCCTCAAAGGAAGCGCCACTACGTTTCTCTCAAGACAACCTTTCAGGTGTCATGTCACATGTCTTAATCAATAACCTTGCTTTGTCCATCAAGGCGGAAGTTTTCCTCTAATATCATAAAGAAAATCCGGACCAGCCAATTCGTGAACTGCAATATTTCATGTATTATTGAAACGTATTCCACAGCGACGGCTCATAGCTGTGTGATTTATTATTCAGAACATTTTCTCCTCAAAGGAAGCGACACTGCGTTTCTCTCAAGACAACGTTTCAGGTGTCATGTCGCACGTCTTAATCAATAACCTTCCTTTGTTCATCAAGGCGGAAGTTTTCCTCTAATGTCCCGAAAGAAAATCCGGGCAAGCAAATTCGTTAAATGCAATATATGATGTAGTATGTGAAACGTATTCCGCAGCGACGCCTCAAAGCTGCGTGATTTAATATTCAGAACATTTTCTCCTCAAAGGAAGCGTCCCTGCTTTTTTCTCAAGACAACCTTTCAGGTGTCATGTCACACGTGTTAATCAATAACCTTCCTATTTTAATCAAGGCGGAAGTTTTCCTCTAATATCGTTAAAGAAAATCCGAGTCAGCAATCTGGTTAGATGCGATATATTATGTAGCATGTGTAACGTAGTCCACAGCGACGCCTCATAGCTGCGTGATTTAAAATTCAGAACATTTGCTCTTCAAAGGAAGCCAAAATGCGTTTCTCTCAAGACAACCTTTCAGGTGTCATGTCGCACGTCTTAATCAATAACCTTCCTTTGTTAATCAAGGCGGAAAATTTCCTTTATATCGCGAAAGAAAATCCGGGCGAGCCAATTCGTTAAATGCAATATTTCATGTAGTATGTGAAACGTATTCCACAGCGACACCTCATAGCTGCGTGATTTAAAATTCTGAACATTTTCTCTTCAAAGGAAGCGAAACTGCGTTACTCTCAAGACAACCTTTCAGGTGTCATGTCGCACGTCTTAATCAATAACCTTCCTTTGTTCATCGAGGCGGAAGATTTCCTCTAATTTGCGAAAGAAAATCCAACAAGCAAATTCTTTAAATTCAATATATCGTGCGGTATGTGAAACGTATTCCACAGCGATTCCTCATTGCTGCGTGATTTAAAATGGTGAACATTGTCTCTTGAAAGGAAGTGCCACTGCGTTTCTCTGAAGACAACCTTTCAGGTGTCATATCGCACGTCTTAATCAATAACCTTCCTTTGTTCATCAGGGCGGGCGTTTTCCTCTAATATCGTTAAAGTAACTTGGGGCGACCAAATTGGTTAAACGCAATGCATTATGTAGTATGTGTAGCGTATTGCACAGCGACGCCTCATAGCTGCGTGATTTAAAATTCAGAACATTTTCTCTTCAAAGGAAGCGCCACTGCGATTCTCTCAAGACAACGTTTCAGGTGTCATGTCGCACGTCTGAATAAATAACCATCCTTTGTTCATCAAGGTGGAAGTTTTTCTCTAATATCTTTAAAGAAAATCAGGGCCAGCAAATTGGTTAGATGCAATATATTAGGCAGCATGTGTAACGCATTCCAAAGCGACGCCTCATAGTTCTGTGATTTAAAATTGAGAGCATTTTCTCTTCAAAAAAAGCGCCACTGCGTTTCTCTCAAGACAACCTTTCAGGTGTCATGTCGCACGTCTTAATCAGTAACCTTCCTTTGTTCATCAAGGCGGATATTTTCCTCTAATATCACTAAAGAAAATCCGGGTCAGCAAACTGATTAGATGCTATATATTATGTAGCATGTGTAACGTAGTCCACAGCGACACCTCATAGCTGCGTGATTTAAAATTCAGAACATTTTAATGCCACTGCGATTCTCTCAAGACAACGTTTCAGGTGTCATGTCACCCGTCTGAATAAATAACCTTCCTTTGTTCATCAAGGTGGAAGTTTTCCTCTAATATCTTTAAAGAAAATTTGGGCGAGAATATTGGTTAGATGCAATATATTAGGTAGCATGTGTAACGTATTCCACAGCGACGCCTCATAGTTCTGTAATTGAAAATTCAGAACATTTTCGCTTCAAAGGAAGCGTCCCTGCTTTTTTCTCAAGACAACATTTGAGGTGTCATGTCACACGTGTTAATCAATAACCTTCCTATTTTAATCAAGGCTGAAGTTTTCCTCTAATATCGTTAAAGAAAATCCGAGTCAGCAAACTGGTTAGATGCAATATATTATGTAGCATGTGTAACGTAGTCCACAGCGACGCCTCATAGCTGCGTGATTTAAAATTCAGAACATTTTCTCTTCAAAGGAAGCGAAACTGCGTTTCTCTCAAGACAACCTTTCAGGTGTCATGTCGCACGTGTTAATCAATAACCTTCCTTTGTTAATCAAGGCGGAAAATTTCCTTTATATCGCGAAAGAAAATCCGGGCGAGCCAATTCGTTAAATGCAATATTTCATGTAGTATGTGAAACGTATTCCACAGCGACGCCTCATAGCTGCGTGATTTAAAATTCTGAACATTTTCTCTTCAAAGGAAGCGCCATTGCGTTTATCTCAAGACAACCATTCAGGTGTCATGTCGCACGTCTTAATCAATAACCTTCCTTTGTTCATCAAGGCGGAAGCTTTCCTCTAATGTTGGAAAGAAAATCCGGGCCAGCCAATTCGTTAAATGCAATATTTCATGTAGTATGTGAAACGAATTCCACAGCGACGCCTCATAGCTGCGTGATTTAAATTCTGAACATTTCTTCTTCAAAGGAAGCGCCATTGCGTTTATCTCAAGACAACCTTTCAGGTGTCATGTCGCACGTGTTAATCAATAACCTTCCTTTGTTCCTCAAGGCGGACGTTTTTCTCAAATATCGTTAATGAAAATCCGGGCCAGCAAATTCGTTAAATGCAAGATATCATGTAGTATGTGAAACGTATTCCACAGCGACGCATCATAGCTGCGTGATTTAAAATTCTGAACATTTTCTCTTCAAAGGAAGCGCCATTGCGTTTATCTCAAGACAACCATTCAGGTGTCATGTCGCACGTCTTAATCAATAACCTTCCTTTGTTCATCAAGGCGGAAGCTTTCCTCTAATGTTGGAAAGAAAATCCGGGCCAGCCAATTCGTTAAATGCAATATTTCATGTAGTATGTGAAACGTATTCCACAGCGACGCCTCATAGCTGCGAGATTTATAATTCAGAACATTTTCTCTTCAAAGGAAGCGAAACTGCGTTTCTCTCAAGACAACCTTTCAGGTGTCATGTCGCACATAGTAATCAATAACATTCCTTTGTTCATCAAGGCGGAAGATTTCCTTTAATATCGCGAAAGAAAATCCGGGCCAGCCAATTGGTTAAATGCAATATATCATGTAGCATGTGAAACGTATTCCACAGCGACGCGTCATAGCTGCGTGATTCTAAATTCTTAACATTTTCTCTTCAAAGGACGCGACACTGCGTTTCTCTCAAGATAACCTTTCAGGTGTCATGTCGCACGTCTTAATTAATCAATAACCTTCCTTTCTTCTTCAAGGCGGACGGTTTCCTCTAATATCGCGAAAAAAAAACTGGGCCAGCAAATTGGGTAAATGCAATATATCATGTAGTATGTGAAACGTATTCCACAGCGACGCCTCATAGCTGCGTGATTTAAATTCTGAACATTTCCTGTTCAAAGGAAGCGCCATTGCGTTTATCTCAAGACAACCATTCAGGTGTCATGTCGCACGTCTTAATCAATAACTTTCCTTTGTTCATCAAGGCGGAAGTTTTCCTCTAATGTTGGAAAGAAAATCCGGGCCAGCCAATTCGTTAAATGCAATATTTCATGTAGTATGTGAAACGAATTCCACAGCGACGCCTCATAGCTGCGTGATTTAAAATTCAGAACATTTTCTCTTCAAAGGAAGCGAAACTGCGTTTCTCTCAAGATAACCTTTCAGGTGTCATGTCGCACGTCTTAATCAATAACTTTCCTTTGTTCATCAAGGCGGAATTTTTCCTCTAATGTCCCGAAAGAAAATCCGGGCAAGCAAATTCGTTAAATGCAATATATCATGTAGTATGTGAAACGCATTCCACAGCGACGCCTCATAGCTGCGTGATTAAAAATTTTGAACATTTTCTCTTCAAAGGATGCGACACTGCGTTTCTCTCAACACAACCTTTTAGGTGTCATGCCGCACATCTTAATCAATAACGTTCCTTTGTTCATCAAGGCGGACGTTTTCCTCTAATATCGCGAAAAAAAATCCGGGCCAGCAAATTCGTTAAATGCAATATATCATGTAGTATGTGAAACGTATTCCACAGCGACGCCTCATAGTTCTGTGATTTAAAATTGAGAGCATTTTCTCTTCAAAGGAAGCGCCACTGCGTTTCTCTCAAGACAACCTTTCAGGTGTCATGTCGCACGTCTTAATCAGTAACCTTCCTTTGTTCATCAAAGCGGAAATTTTCCTCTAATATCACTAAAGAAAATCCGGGTCAGCAAACTGATTAGATGCTATATATTATGTAGCATGTGTAACGTAGTCCACAGCGACACCTCATAGCTGCGTGATTTAAAATTCAGAACATTTTAATGCCACTGCGATTCTCTCAAGACAACGTTTCAGGTGTCATGTCGCACGTCTGAATAAATAACCTTGCTTTGTTCATCAATGTGGAAGTTTTCCTCTAATATGTTTAAAGAAAATCCGGGCTAGCAAATTGGTTAGATGCAATATATTAGGTAGCATGTGTAACGTATTCCACAGCGACGCCTCATAGTTCTGTGATTTAAATTCTGAACATTTCCTCTTCAAAGGAAGCGCCATTGCGTTTATCTCAAGACAACCATTCAGGTGTCATGTCGCACGTCTTAATCAATAACCTTCCTTTGTTCTTCAAGGCGGACGTTTTCCTCTAATATCCTTAATGAAAATCCGGGCCAGCAAATTCGTTAAATGCAATGTATCATGTAGTATGTGAAACGTATTCCACAGCGACGCCTCATAGCTGCGTCATTCAAAATTGTGGACATTTTCTCTTCAAAGGAAGCGCCATTGCGTTTATCTCAAGACGACCATTCAGGTGTCATGTCACACGTCTTAATGAATAACCTTCTTTTGTTCATCAAGGCGGAAATTTTCCTCTAATGTCCCGAAAGAAAATCCGGGCAAGCAAATTCGTTAAATGCAATATATCATGTAGTATGTGAAACGTATTCCACAGCGACGCCTCATAGCTGCGTGATTTAAATTTTGAACATTTCCTCTTCAAAGGAAGCGCCATTTCGTTTATCTCAAGCCAACCATTCAGGTGTCATGTCGCACGCCTTAATCAATAACCTTCCTTTGTTCATCAAGGCGGAAGTCTTCCTCTAATGTTGGAAAGAAAATCCGGGCCAGCCAATTCGTTAAATGCAATATTTCATGTAGTATGTGAAACGAATTCCACAGCGACGCCTCATAGCTGCGTGATTTAAGCTTCAGAATATTTTCTCTTCAAAGGAAGCGAAACTGCGTTTCTCTCAAGATAACCTTTGAGGTGTCATGTCGCAAGTCTTAATCAATAACCTTCCTTTGTTCATCAAGGCGGACGTTTTCCTCTAATATCGCGAAACAAAATCCGGGCCAGCAAATTGGTTAAATGCAATATATCATGTAGTATGTGAAACGTATTCCACAGCGACGCCTCATAGCTGCGTGATTTAAATTCTGAACATTTCTTCTTCAAAGGAGGCGCCATTGCGTTTATCTCAAGACAACCTTTCAGGTGTCATGTCGCACGTGTTGATCAATAACCTTCCTTTGTTCATCAAAGCGGAAGTTTTCCTCTAATATCATTAAAGAAAGTCCGGGCCAGCAAATTCGTTAAATGCAATATATCATGTAGTATGTGAAACGTATTCCACAGCGACGTCTCATAGCTGCGAGATTCAAAATTCTGAACATTTTCTCTTCAAAGGGAGCGAAACTGCGTTTCTCTCAAGACAACCTTTCAGGTGTCCTGTCGCACGTCTTAATCAATAACTTTCCTTTGTTCATCAAGGCGGAAGTTTTCCTCTAATGTCCCCAAAGAAAATCCGGGCAAGCAAATTCGTTAAATGCAATATATCATGTAGTATGTGAAACGGATTCCACAGCGACGCCTCATAGCAGCGTGATTTAAAATTCAGAACATTTTCTCTTCAAAGGATGCGACACTGCGTTTCTCTCAAGACAACGTTTCAGGTGTCATGTCGCACGTCCTAATCAATAACCTTCGTTTGTTCATCAAGGCGGAAGTTTTCCTCTAATTTCCCGAAAGAAAATCCGGCCAAGCAAATTCGTTTAATGCAATATATCATGTAGTATGTGAAACATATTCCGCAGCGACGCCTCATAGCTGCATGATTTAGAATTCAGAACATTTTCTCCTCAAAGGAAGCGCCACTACGTTTCTCTCAAGACAACCTTTCAGGTGTCATGCCGCACGTCTTAATCAATAACCTTCCTTTGATCATCAAGGCGGAAGTTTTCCTCTAATGTTGGAAAGAAAATCCGGGCCAGCCAATTCGTTAAATGCAATATTTCATGTAGTATGTGAAACGTATTCCACAGCGACGCCTCATAGCTGCGAGATTTATAATTCAGAACATTTTCTCTTCAAAGGAAGCGAAACTGCGTTTCTCTCAAGACAACCTTTCAGGTGTCATGTCGCACATAGTAATCAATAACATTCCTTTGTTCATCAAGGCAGAAGATTTCCTTTAATATCATTAAAGAAAGTCCGGGCAAGCAAATTCGTTAATTGCAATATATCATGTAGTATGTGAAACGTATTCCACAGCGACGCCTCATAGCTGCGAGATTCAAAATTCTGAACATTTTCTCTTCAAAGGGAGCGAAACTGCGTTTCTCTCAAGAAAACCTTTCAGGTGTCATGTCGCACGTCTTAATCAATCACCTTCCTTTGTTCATCAAGGCGGAAGTTATCCTATAATATCGTTAAAGAAAATCCGGGCTAGCAAATTCGTTAAATGCAATAGATCATGTAGTATGTGAAACGTATTCCACAGCGACGCGTCATTGCTGCGTGATTTGAAATTCGGAACATTTTCTCGTCAAAGGAAGCGAAACAGCGTTTCTCTCAAGACAACCTTTCAGGTGTCATGTCGCATGTCTTAATCAATAACCTTCCTTTGTTCATCAAGGCGGAAGAATTCCTTTAACATCGCGAAAGAAAATCCGGACCAGCCAATTCGTGAAATGCAATTTTTCATGTATTATTGAAACGTATTCCACAGCGACGCCTCATAGCTGCGTGATTTAAAATTCTGAACATTTTCTCTTCAAGGGAAGCGCCATAGCGTTTCTCTAAGACAACATTTCAGGTGTCATGTCGCACGTCTTAATCAATAACCTTCCTTTGTTCTTCAAGGCGGAAGTTTTCCTCTAATATCTTTAAAGTAAACCCGGGAGAGCAAATTGGTTAGATGCAATATATTAGATAGCATGTGTAACGTATTCCATAGCGACGCCTCATAGTTCTGTGATTTAATAATCTGAACATTTTCTCTTCAAAGGAAGCGAAACAGCGTTTCTCTCAAGACAACCTTTCAGGTGTCATGTCGCATGTCTTAATCAATAACCTTCCTTTGTTCATCAAGGCGGAAGAATTCCTCTAATATCACTAAAGAAAATCCGGGCCAGCAAATTGGTTAAATGCAATATATCATGCAGTATGTGAAACGTATTCCACAGCGACGCCTCATAGCTGCGTGATTTAAATTCTGAAAATTTCCTCTTCAAAGGAAGCGCCATTGCGTTTATATCAAGACAATCATTCAGGTGTCATGTCGCACGTCTTAATCAATAACCTTCCTTTGTTCATCAAGGCGGAAGTTTTCCTCTAATGTTGGAAAGAAAATCCGGGCCAGCCAATTCGTTAAATGCAATATTTCATGTTGTATGTGAAACGTATTCCACAGCGACGCCTCATAGCTGCGTGATTTAAAATTCAGAACATTTTCTTTTCAAAGGAAGCGAAACTGCGTTTCTCTCAAGATAACGTTTCAGGTGTCATATCGCACGTCTTAATCAATAACCTTCCTTTGTTCATCAAGGCGGAAGTTTTCCTCTAATGTCGCGAAAGAAAATCCGGGCCAGCAAATTCGTTATATGCAATATATCATGTAGTATGTGAAACGTATTCCACAGCGACGCCTCATGGCTGCCTGATTTAGAATTTTGAACATTTTCTCTTCAAAGGATGCGACACTGCGTTTCTCTCACGACAACCTTTCAGGTGTCATGCCGCACGTCTTAATCAATAACCTTCCTTTGATCATCAAGGCGGAAGTTTTCCTCTAATGTTGGAAAGAAAATCCGGGCCAGCCAATTCGTTAAATGCAATATTTCATGTAGTATGTGAAACGTATTCCACAGCGACGCCTCATAGCTGCGAGATTTATAATTCAGAACATTTTCTCTTCAAAGGAAGCGAAACTGCGTTTCTCTCAAGACAACCTTTCAGGTGTCATGTCGCACGTAGTAATCAATAACATTCCTTTGTTCATCAAGGCGGAAGATTTCCTTTAATATCGCGAAAGAAAATCCGGGCCAGCCAATTGGTTAAATGCAATATATCATGTAGTATGTGAAACGTATTCCACAGCGACGCCTCATAGCTGCGTGATTTAAATTCTGAACATTTCCTCTTCAAAGGAAGCGCTATTGCGTTTCTCTCAAGACAGCCTTTCAGGTGTCATGTCACATGTCTTAATCAATAACCTTCCTTTGTTCATCAAGGCGGAAGTTTTCCTCTAATAACATTAAAGAAAGTCCGGGCCAGCAAATTCGTTAAATGCGATATATCATGTAGTATGTGAAACGTATTCCACAGCGACGCCTCATAGCTGCGAGATTTATAATTCAGAACATTTTCTCTCCAAAGGAAGCGAAACTGCGTTTCTCTCAAGACAACCTTTCAGGTGTCAAGTCGCACATAGTAATCAATAACATTCCTTTGTTCATCAAGGCGGAAGATTTCCTTTAATATCATTAAAAAAAGTCCGGGCAAGCAAATTCGTTAAATGCAATATATCATGTAGTATGTGAAACGTATTCCACAGCGACGCCTCATAGCTGCGAGATTCAAAATTCTGAACATTTTCTCTTCAAAGGGAGCGAAACTGCGTTTCTCTCAAGAAAACCTTTCAGGTGTCATGTCGCACGTCTTAATCAATCACCTTCCTTTGTTCATCAAGGCGGAAGTTATCCTATAATATCGTTAAAGAAAATCCGGGCTAGCAAATTCGTTAAATGCAATAGATCATGTAGTATGTGAAACGTATTCCACAGCGACGCGTCATTGCTGCGTGATTTGAAATTCGGAACATTTTCTCGTCAAAGGAAGCGAAACAGCGTTTCTCTCAAGACAACCTTTCAGGTGTCATGTCGCACATAGTAATCAATAACATTCCTTTGTTCATCCAGGCGGAAGATTTCCTTGAATATCGCGAAAGAAAATCCGGGCCAGCCAATTGGTTAAATGCAATATATCATGTAGTATGTGAAACGTATTCCACAGCGACGCCTCATAGCTGCGTGATTTAAATTCTGAACATTTCCTCTTCAAAGGAAGCGCCATTGCGTTTCTCTCAAGACAGCCTTTCAGGTGTCATGTCACATGTCTTAATCAATAACCTTCCTTTGTTCATCAAGGCGGAAGTTTTCCTCTAATATCAATAAAGAAAGTCCGGGCCAGCAAATTCGTTAAATGCGATATATCATGTAGTATGTGAAACGTATTCCACAGCGACGCCTCATAGCTGCGAGATTCAAAATTCTGAACATTTTCTCTTCAAAGGGAGCGAAACTGCGTTTCTCTCAAGACAAGCTTTCAGGTGTCATGTCGCACGTCTTAATCAATAACCTTCCTTTGTTCATCAAGGCGGAACTTTTCCTCTAATGTCCCGAAAGAAAATCCGGGCAAGCAAATTCGTTAAATGCAATATATCATGTAGTATGTGAAACGGATTCCACAGCGACGCCTCATAGCAGCGTGATTTAAAATTCAGAACATTTTCTCTTCAAAGGATGCGACACTGCGTTTCTCTCAAGACAACGTTTCAGGTGTCATGTCGCACGTCCTAATCAATAACCTTCCTTTGTTCATCAAGGCGGAAGTTTTCCTCTAATGTCCCGAAAGGAAATCCGGGCAAGCAAATTCGTTAAATGCAATATATCATGTAGTATGTGAAACGTATTCCGCAGCGACGCCTCATAGCTGCGTGATTTAGAATTCAGAACATTTTCTCCTCAAAGGAAGCGCCACTACGTTTCTCTCAAGACAACCTTTCAGGTGTCATGCCGCACGTCTTAATCAATAACCTTCCTTTGATCATCAAGGCGGAAGTTTTCCTCTAAAGTTGGAAAGAAAATCCGTGCCAGCCAATTCGTTAAATGCAATATTTGATGTAGTATGTGAAACGTATTCCACAGCGACGCCTCATAGCTGCGAGATTTATAATTCAGAACATTTTCTCTTCAAAGGAAGCGAAACTGCGTTTCTCTCAAGACAACCTTTCAGGTGTCATGTCGCACATAGTAATCAATAACATTCCTTTGTTCATCCAGGCGGAAGATTTCCTTTAATATCGCGAAAGAAAATCCGGGCCAGCCAATTGGTTAAATGCAATACATCATGTAGTATGTGAAACGTATTCCACAGCGACGCCTCAAAGCTGCGTGATTTAAATTCTGAACATTTCCTCTTCAAAGGAAGCGCCATTGCGTTTATCTCAAGACAACCATTCAGGTGTCATGTCGCACGTCTTAATCAATAACCTTCCTTTGTTCTTCAAGGCGGACGTTTTTCTCTAATATCGTTAATGAAAATCCGGGCCAGCAAATTCGTTAAATGCAATGTATCATGTAGTATGTGAAACGTATTCCACAGCGACGCCTCATAGCTGCGTGATTCAAAATTGTGAACATTTTCTCTTCAAAGGAAGCGCCATTGCGTTTATCTCAAGACAACCATTCAGGTGTCATGTCACACGTCTTAATCAATAACCTTCTTTTGTTCATCAAGGCGGAAATTTTCCTCTAATGTCCCGAAAGAAAATCCGGGCAAGCAAATTCGTTAAATGCAATATATCATGTAGTATGTGAAACGTATTCCACAGCGACGCCTCATAGCTGCGTGATTTAAAATTTTGAACATTTTCTCTTCAAAGGATGCGACACTGCGTTTCTCTCAAGACAACCTTTCAGGTGTCATGCCGCACATCTTAATCAATAACCTTCCTTTGTTCATCAAGGCGGACGTTTTCCTCTAATATCGCGATAAATAATCCGGGACAGCAAATTGGTTAAATGCAATATATCATGTAGTATGTGAAACGTATTCCACAGCGACGCCTCATAGCTGCGTGATTTAAATTTTGAACATTTTCTCTTCAAAGGAAGCGCCATTTCGTTTATCTCAAGCCAACCATTCAGGTGTCATGTCGCACGCCTTAATCAATAACCTTCCTTTGTTCATCAAGGCGGAAGTTTTCCTCTAATGTTGGAAAGAAAATCCGGGCCAGCCAATTCGTTAAATGCAATATTTCATGTAGTATGTGAAACGAATTCCACAGCGACGCCTCATAGCTGCGTGATTTAAAATTCAGAACATTTTCTCTTCAAAGGAAGCGAAACTGCGTTTCTCTCAAGATAACCTTTCATTTGTCATATCGCACGTCTTAATGAACAACCTTCCTTTGTTCATCAAGGCGGAAGTTTTCCTCTAATGTCCCGAACGAAAATCAGGGCAAGCAAAATTCGTTAAATGCAATATATCATGTAGTATGTGAAACGTATTCCACAGCGACGCCTCATAGCTGCGTGATTTAAATTCTGAACATTTCCTCTTCAAAGGAAGCGCCATTGCGTTTATCTCAAGACAACCATTCAGGTGTCATGTCGCACGTCTTAATCAATAACCTTCCTTTGTTCATCAAGGCGGACGTTTTTCTCAAATATCGTTAATGAAAATCCGGGCCAGCAAATTCGTTAAATGCAAGATATCATGTAGTATGTGAAACGTATTCCACAGCGACGCATCATAGCTGCGTGATTCAAAATTCTGAACATCTTCTCTTCAAAGGATGCGACACTGCGTTTCTCTCAAGACAACCTTTCAGGTGTCATGTCGCAAGTCCTAATCAATAACCTTCCTTTGTTCATCAAGGCGGAAGTTTTCCTCTAATGTCCCGAAAGAAAATCCGGGCAAGCAAATTCGTTAAATGCAATATATCATGTTGTATGTAAAACGGATTCCACAGCGACGCCTCATAGCAGCGTGATTTAAAATTCAGAACATTTTCTCTTCAAAGGATGCGACACTGCGTTTCTCTCAAGACAACGTTTCAGGTGTCATGTCGCACGTCCTAATCAATAACCTTCCTTTGTTCATCTAGGCGGAAGTTTTCCTCTAATGTCCCGAAAGAAAATCCGGGCAAGCAAATTCGTTAAATGCAATATATCATGTAGTATGTGAAACGTATTCCGCAGCGACGCCTCATAGCTGCGTGATTTAGAATTCAGAACATTTTCTCCTCAAAGGAAGCGCCACTACGTTTCTCTCAAGACAACCTTTCAGGTGTCATGCCGCACGTCCTAATCAATAACCTTTCTTTGATCATCAAGGCGGAAGTTTTCCTCTAATGTTGGAAAGAAAATCCGGGCCAGCCAATTCGTTAAATGCAATATTTCATGTAGTATGTGAAACGTATTCCACAGCGACGCCTCATAGCTGCGAGATTTATAATTCAGAACATTTTCTCTTCAAAGGAAGCGAAACTGCGTTTCTATCAAGACAACCTTTCAGGTGTCATGTCGCACATAGTATTCAATAACATTCCTTTGTTCATCAAGGCGGAAGATTTCCTTTAATATCGCGAAAGAAAATCCGGGCCAGCCAATTGGTTAAATGCAATATATCATGTAGCATGTGAAACGTATTCCACAGCGACGCGTCATAGCTGCGTGATTCTAAATTCTTAACATTTTCTCTTCAAAGGACGCGACACTGCGTTTCTCTCAAGATAACCTTTCAGGTGTCATGTCGCACGTCTTAATCAATAACCTTCCTTTCTTCTTCAAGGCGGACGGTTTCCTCTAATATCGCGAAAAAAAATCTGGGCCAGCAAATTGGTTAAATGCAATATATCATGTAGTATGTGAAACGTATTCCACAGCGACGCCTCATAGCTGCGTGATTTAAATTCTGAACATTTCCTGTTCAAAGGAAGCGCCATTGCGTTTATCTCAAGACAACCATTCAGGTGTCATGTCGCACGTCTTAATCAATAACTTTCCTTTGTTCATCAAGGCGGAAGTTTTCCTCTGATGTTGGAAAGAAAATCCGGGCCAGCCAATTCGTTAAATGCAATATTTCATGTAGTATGTGAAACGAATTCCACAGCGACGCCTCATAGCTGCGTGATTTAAAATTCAGAACATTTTCTCTTCAAAGGAAGCGAAACTGCGTTTCTCTCAAGATAACCTTTCAGGTGTCATGTCGCACGTCTTAATCAATAACTTTCCTTTGTTCATCAAGGCGGAATTTTTCCTGTAATGTCCCGAAAGAAAATCCGGGCAAGCAAATTCGTTAAATGCAATATATCATGTAGTATGTGAAACGCATTCCACAGCGACTCCTCATAGCTGCGTGATTTAAAATTTTGAACATTTTCTCTTCAAAGGATGCGACACTGCGTTTCTCTCAAGACAACCTTTCAGGTGTCATGCCGCACATCTTAATCAATAACGTTCCTTTGTTCATCAAGGCGGACGTTTTCCTCTAATATCGCGAAAAAAAATCCGGGCCAGCAAATTCGTTAAATGCAATATATCATGTAGTATGTGAAACGTATTCCACAGCGACGCCTCATAGTTCTGTGATTTAAAATTGAGAGCATTTTCTCTTCAAAGGAAGCGCCACTGCGTTTCTCTCAAGACAACCTTTCAGGTGTCATGTCGCACGTCTTAATCAGTAACCTTCCTTTGTTCATCAAAGCGGAAATTTTCCTCTAATATCACTAAAGAAAATCCGGGTCAGCAAACTGATTAGATGCTATATATTATGTAGCATGTGTAACGTAGTCCACAGCGACACCTCATAGCTGCGTGATTTAAAATTCAGAACATTTTAATGCCACTGCGATTCTCTCAAGACAACGTTTCAGGTGTCATGTCGCACGTCTGAATAAATAACCTTGCTTTGTTCATCAATGTGGAAGTTTTCCTCTAATATGTTTAAAGAAAATCCGGGCCAGCAAATTGGTTAGATGCAATGTATTAGGTAGCATGTGTAACGTATTCCACAGCGACGCCTCATAGTTCTGTGATTTAAATTCTGAACATTTCCTCTTCAAAGGATGCGACACTGCGTTTCTCTCAAGACAACGTTTCAGGTGTCATGTCGCACGTCCTAATCAATAACCTTCCTTTGTTCATCAAGGCGGAAGTTTTCCTCTAATGTCCCGAAAGGAAATCCGGGCAAGCAAATTCGTTAAATGCAATATATCATGTAGTATGTGAAACGTATTCCGCAGCGACGCCTCATAGCTGCGTGATTTAGAATTCAGAACATTTTCTCCTCAAAGGAAGCGCCACTACGTTTCTCTCAAGACAACCTTTCAGGTGTCATGCCGCACGTCTTAATCAATAACCTTCCTTTGATCATCAAGGCGGAAGTTTTCCTCTAAAGTTGGAAAGAAAATCCGTGCCAGCCAATTCGTTAAATGCAATATTTGATGTAGTATGTGAAACGTATTCCACAGCGACGCCTCATAGCTGCGAGATTTATAATTCAGAACATTTTCTCTTCAAAGGAAGCGAAACTGCGTTTCTCTCAAGATAACCTTTGAGGTGTCATGTCGCAAGTCTTAATCAATAACCTTCCTTTGTTCATCAAGACGGACGTTTTCCTCTAATATCGCGAAACAAAATCCGGGCCAGCAAATTGGTTAAATGCAATATATCATGTAGTATGTGAAACGTATTCCACAGCGACGCCTCATAGCTGCGTGATTTAAATTCTGAACATTTCTTCTTCAAAGGAGGCGCCATTGCGTTTATCTCAAGACAACCTTTCAGGTGTCATGTCGCACGTGTTGATCAATAACCTTCCTTTGTTCCTCAAGGCGGACGTTTTTCTCAAATATCGTTAATGAAAATCCGGGCCAGCAAATTCGTTAAATGCAAGATATCATGTAGTATGTGAAACGTATTCCACAGCGACGCCTCATAGCTGCGTGATTCAAAATTCTGAGCATCTTCTCTTCAAAGGATGCGACACTGCGTTTCTCTCAAGACAACCTTTCAGGTGTCATGTCGCACGTCCTAATCAATAACCTTCCTTTGTTCATCAAGGCGGAAGTTTTCCTCTAATGTCCCGAAAGAAAATCCGGGCAAGCAAATTCGTTAACTGCAATATATCATGTAGTATGTGAAACGGATTCCATAGCGACGCCTCATAGCAGCGTGATTTAATATTCAGAACATTTTCTCTTCAAAGGATGCGACACTGCGTTTCTCTCAAGACAACGTTTCAGGTGTCATGTCGCACGTCCTAATCAATAACCTTCCTTTGTTCATCAAGGCGGAAGTTTTCCTCTAATATCATTAAAGAAAGTCCGGGCCAGCAAATTCGTTAAATGCAATATATCATGTAGTATGTGAAACGTATTCCACAGCGACGTCTCATAGCTGCGAGATTCAAAATTCTGAACATTTTCTCTTCAAAGGGAGCGAAACTGCGTTTCTCTCAAGACAACCTTTCAGGTGTCCTGTCGCACGTCTTAATCAATAACTTTCCTTTGTTCATCAAGGCGGAAGTTTTCCTCTAATGTCCCGAAAGAAAATCCGGGCAAGCAAATTCGTTAAATGCAATATATCATGTAGTATGTGAAACGGATTCCACAGCGACGCCTCATAGCAGCGTGATTTAAAATTCAGAACATTTTCTCTTCAAAGGATGCGACACTGCGTTTCTCTCAAGACAACGTTTCAGGTGTCATGTCGCACGTCCTAATCAATAACCTTCGTTTGTTCATCAAGGCGGAAGTTTTCCTCTAATTTCCCGAAAGAAAATCCGGGCAAGCAAATTCGTTTAATGCAACATATCATGTAGTATGTGAAACATATTCCGCAGCGACGCCTCATAGCTGCATGATTTAGAATTCAGAACATTTTCTCCTCAAAGGAAGCGCCACTACGTTTCTCTCAAGACAACCTTTCAGGTGTCATGCCGCACGTCTTAATCAATAACCTTCCTTTGATCATCAAGGCGGAAGTTTTCCTCTAATGTTGGAAAGAAAATCCGGGCCAGCCAATTCGTTAAATGCAATATTTCATGTAGTATGTGAAACGTATTCCACAGCGACGCCTCATAGCTGCGAGATTTATAATTCAGAACATTTTCTCTTCAAAGGAAGCGAAACTGCGTTTCTCTCAAGACAACCTTTCAGGTGTCATGTCCCACATAGTAATCAATAACATTCCTTTGTTCATCAAGGCAGAAGATTTCCTTTAATATCATTAAAGAAAGTCCGGGCAAGCAAATTCGTTAATTGCAATATATCATGTAGTATGTGAAACGTATTCCACAGCGACGCCTCATAGCTGCGAGATTCAAAATTCTGAACATTTTCTCTTCAAAGGGAGCGAAACTGCGTTTCTCTCAAGAAAACCTTTCAGGTGTCATGTCGCACGTCTTAATCAATCACCTTCCTTTGTTCATCAAGGCGGAAGTTATCCTATAATATCGTTAAAGAAAATCCGGGCTAGCAAATTCGTTAAATGCAATAGATCATGTAGTATGTGAAACGTATTCCACAGCGACGCGTCATTGCTGCGTGATTTGAAATTCGGAACATTTTCTCGTCAAAGGAAGCGAAACAGCGTTTCTCTCAAGACAACCTTTCAGGTGTCATGTCGCATGTCTTAATCAATAACCTTCCTTTGTTCATCAAGGCGGAAGAATTCCTTTAACATCGCGAAAGAAAATCCGGACCAGCCAATTCGTGAAATGCAATTTTTCATGTATTATTGAAACGTATTCCACAGCGACGCCTCATAGCTGCGTGATTTAAAATTCTGAACATTTTCTCTTCAAGGGAAGCGCCATAGCGTTTCTCTCAAGACAACATTTCAGGTGTCATGTCGCACGTCTTAATCAATAACCTTCCTTTGTTCTTCAAGGCGGAAGTTTTCCTCTAATATCTTTAAAGTAAACCCGGGAGAGCAAATTGGTTAGATGCAATATATTAGATAGCATGTGTAACGTATTCCATAGCGACGCCTCATAGTTCTGTGATTTAATAATCTGAACATTTTCTCTTCAAAGGAAGCGCCACTGCGTTTCTCTCAAGACAACATTAGAGGTGTTATGCCGCACGTTCTAATCAATAACCTTCCTTTGTTCATCAAGGCGGAAATTTTCCTCTAATATCACTAAAGAAAATCCGGGCCAGCAAATTGGTTAAATGCAATATATCATGCAGTATGTGAAACGTATTCCACAGCGACGCCTCATAGCTGCGTGATTTAAATTCTGAAAATTTCCTCTTCAAAGGAAGCGCCATTGCGTTTATATCAAGACAATCATTCAGGTGTCATGTCGCACGTCTTAATCAATAACCTTCCTTTGTTCATCAAGGCGGAAGTTTTCCTCTAATGTTGGAAAGAAAATCCGGGCCAGCCAATTCGTTAAATGCAATATTTCATGTTGTATGTGAAACGTATTCCACAGCGACGCCTCATAGCTGCGTGATTTAAAATTCAGAACATTTTCTTTTCAAAGGAAGCGAAACTGCGTTTCTCTCAAGATAACGTTTCAGGTGTCATATCGCACGTCTTAATCAATAACCTTCCTTTGTTCATCAAGGCGGAAGTTTTCCTCTAATGTCGCGAAAGAAAATCCGGGCCAGCAAATTCGTTATATGCAATATATCATGTAGTATGTGAAACGTATTCCACAGCGACGCCTCATGGCTGCCTGATTTAGAATTTTGAACATTTTCTCTTCAAAGGATGCGACACTGCGTTTCTCTCACGACAACCTTTCAGGTGTCATGCCGCACGTCTTAATCAATAACCTTCCTTTGATCATCAAGGCGGAAGTTTTCCTCTAATGTTGGAAAGAAAATCCGGGCCAGCCAATTCGTTAAATGCAATATTTCATGTAGTATGTGAAACGTATTCCACAGCGACGCCTCATAGCTGCGAGATTTATAATTCAGAACATTTTCTCTTCAAAGGAAGCGAAACTGCGTTTCTCTCAAGACAACCTTTCAGGTGTCATGTCGCACGTAGTAATCAATAACATTCCTTTGTTCATCAAGGCGGAAGATTTCCTTTAATATCGCGAAAGAAAATCCGGGCCAGCCAATTGGTTAAATGCAATATATCATGTAGTATGTGAAACGTATTCCACAGCGACGCCTCATAGCTGCGTGATTTAAATTCTGAACATTTCCTCTTCAAAGGAAGCGCTATTGCGTTTCTCTCAAGACAGCCTTTCAGGTGTCATGTCACATGTCTTAATCAATAACCTTCCTTTGTTCATCAAGGCGGAAGTTTTCCTCTAATAACATTAAAGAAAGTCCGGGCCAGCAAATTCGTTAAATGCGATATATCATGTAGTATGTGAAACGTATTCCACAGCGACGCCTCATAGCTGCGAGATTTATAATTCAGAACATTTTCTCTCCAAAGGAAGCGAAACTGCGTTTCTCTCAAGACAACCTTTCAGGTGTCAAGTCGCACATAGTAATCAATAACATTCCTTTGTTCATCAAGGCGGAAGATTTCCTTTAATATCATTAAAAAAAGTCCGGGCAAGCAAATTCGTTAAATGCAATATATCATGTAGTATGTGAAACGTATTCCACAGCGACGCCTCATAGCTGCGAGATTCAAAATTCTGAACATTTTCTCTTCAAAGGGAGCGATCTGCGTTTCTCTCAAGAAAACCTTTCAGGTGTCATGTCGCACGTCTTAATCAATCACCTTCCTTTGTTCATCAAGGCGGAAGTTATCCTATAATATCGTTAAAGAAAATCCGGGCTAGCAAATTCGTTAAATGCAATAGATCATGTAGTATGTGAAACGTATTCCACAGCGACGCGTCATTGCTGCGTGATTTGAAATTCGGAACATTTTCTCGTCAAAGGAAGCGAAACAGCGTTTCTCTCAAGACAACCTTTCAGGTGTCATGTCGCACATAGTAATCAATAACATTCCTTTGTTCATCCAGGCGGAAGATTTCCTTTAATATCGCGAAAGAAAATCCGGGCCAGCCAATTGGTTAAATGCAATATATCATGTAGTATGTGAAACGTATTCCACAGCGACGCCTCATAGCTGCGTGATTTAAATTCTGAACATTTCCTCTTCAAAGGAAGCGCCATTGCGTTTCTCTCAAGACAGCCTTTCAGGTGTCATGTCACATGTCTTAATCAATAACCTTCCTTTGTTCATCAAGGCGGAAGTTTTCCTCTAATATCAATAAAGAAAGTCCGGGCCAGCAAATTCGTTAAATGCGATATATCATGTAGTATGTGAAACGTATTCCACAGCGACGCCTCATAGCTGCGAGATTCAAAATTCTGAACATTTTCTCTTCAAAGGGAGCGAAACTGCGTTTCTCTCAAGACAAGCTTTCAGGTGTCATGTCGCACGTCTTAATCAATAACCTTCCTTTGTTCATCAAGGCGGGACTTTTCCTCTAATGTCCCGAAAGAAAATCCGGGCAAGCAAATTCGTTAAATGCAATATATCATGTAGTATGTGAAACGGATTCCACAGCGACGCCTCATAGCAGCGTGATTTAAAATTCAGAACATTTTCTCTTCAAAGGATGCGACACTGCGTTTCTCTCAAGACAACGTTTCAGGTGTCATGTCGCACGTCCTAATCAATAACCTTCCTTTGTTCATCAAGGCGGAAGTTTTCCTCTAATGTCCCGAAAGGAAATCCGGGCAAGCAAATTCGTTAAATGCAATATATCATGTAGTATGTGAAACGTATTCCGCAGCGACGCCTCATAGCTGCGTGATTTAGAATTCAGAACATTTTCTCCTCAAAGGAAGCGCCACTACGTTTCTCTCAAGACAACCTTTCAGGTGTCATGCCGCACGTCTTAATCAATAACCTTCCTTTGATCATCAAGGCGGAAGTTTTCCTCTAAAGTTGGAAAGAAAATCCGTGCCAGCCAATTCGTTAAATGCAATATTTGATGTAGTATGTGAAACGTATTCCACAGCGACGCCTCATAGCTGCGTGATTTGAAATTCGGAACATTTTCTCGTCAAAGGAAGCGAAACAGCGTTTCTCTCAAGACAACCTTTCAGGTGTCATGTCGCACATAGTAATCAATAACATTCCTTTGTTCATCCAGGCGGAAGATTTCCTTTAATATCGCGAAAGAAAATCCGGGCCAGCCAATTGGTTAAATGCAATATATCATGTAGTATGTGAAACGTATTCCACAGCGACGCCTCATAGCTGCGTGATTTAAATTCTGAACATTTCCTCTTCAAAGGAAGCGCCATTGCGTTTATCTCAAGACAACCATTCAGGTGTCATGTCGCACGTCTTAATCAATAACCTTCCTTTGTTCTTCAAGGCGGACGTTTTTCTCTAATATCGTTAATGAAAATCCGGGCCAGCAAATTC